>NC_041389.1:447979538-448000023 GCF_002162155.2 Triticum dicoccoides | reverse complement strand
CATCTTCCTCTCGATGTACCCCTCCCATCTATGGTGTCTCGTGTGTCTCCCCTAGTGGCGGAGGCATAGCAGGGTCACAGGGCGGCAGCCGGGGCTTCGCATGTTGTACACACGGGTTGTTTGCTGGCTGTGTGTGTGGTGGACAGGCGGTAGTAGCAGCAGCCACGGGCTTTTCTCTGAATTTGCATCTACAGCAGCAATAGCAGGGTCACGGATAGGACCATCAAATCTCTCTGAATTCTTCCCGGTTCAGGTTTTTCCCGTGCATCGGCTGATCGAGGCTGTGAAGCACATGTTGGTCGCGTGGAAGGACCTCGGCGACCCCGATTTAGTCAATGTCACCGACAATGCGTCTCACATGATGTCGCCAGAGTTCTTGTCTTACTATGTTGTCTTCTGAACTGCTAACCCTGAATTTATTTAAGGTTACTTCTCATATTTCTGTTCAAAAGTAAATGCATATTGTCTTTCTATCTTCTGTACATATATGTGCTACAACATGTGTCTTGCTTGTTATGTCGATGTGCAACAGATTTGTGCAACAAAGAAGGGTTCATGTGCAAAGAAGCATAGAAGATATGAGGCAGAAAATGAAAGAAAATGATCAAGGGTAGAATAAATTCAGTGTGAACTTAGAATAAATGTAGTATGGGTGTTTAAAAATCTTCCCTTTATGACTGTTTGGAAATCTGAAGTATCCAGACTGTTCTGTTTATATATGATTTTTAGTATGAGTTACAAAACCCGCAAATTCTTAGCACCCGCAACACCCACAAACTTATTTTTAGCTATCACACCAATGGGATATAATTCTTAATAAGAAAAGCTGCATCACATATTTGGATTCCGGCATTTGGGACCCACGAGGAAAAAGCCTATCCAAGGCGGTGTCGACTCGACAGTAAACATTGAGAAACCTAGTTTTAAAATTACCGTGAATCCAAAACTCGCCTGAAAATCATCAAACTTGGCATGGCACAATGACATGGCACCAACTTGCTGTGGTAAAAAATTAGTCCAATTTAGGACAAGTTTTGGTATAAACTTCTTACAAATTGGAGGTTCTCTCAAAAAGCCTCATGGTTCCGCGAGGGAACTTGCCACCTATGTGTGCGAAACGACATTTCTGATTACGGACCTGTTTGCCGCGTATCACACACATCTTGTCAAGTTGAACCATTTTTGTTCTCTTGGCTGAACGCAAAAAGTTCATCGAAATGAATTCTATGCCCTCTATCACGCACGCCTTGATCTAGCTAACCATTTATGTTGTGTTGCCTAATTGAAAACAGTTCATCCAATGTAACCGTATGCCGTATATCACACATACCTTGATCTAGCTGACCATTTCTGTTATCTTTGCTCATCACAAACAGTTCATCAGGGTGAACTGTATGTCGTATATTGCACACGCCTTTATCTGGCTGTCCGTTTCTGTTATTAAGCTCATTGCAAACAGTTCATTCGAGTGAACCGTATGCCACACATCGCACAAGCAACTATAATCTGAAACGTCTTTGTTGGCTACGCATTGCAAACATTTTGTATCTTTTTTGATGATTTTATTGCATCACTGTTTGCGATTAATGCATCGCACATAGTTTCGTTGAAGGGTCTCTGATTATAGTGTCGCATTATCAACATCCTGCAGTAGTGATGATGTTGTACTCTGATGTATTTAATTTATGAAATCCTCGTCCCGTATTACGAAAATCAAATATATTGTGTGCTTAATATGAAATGTCAATTTGATTATTAACATATCTATACTAATATAAAAAAGACCCAAAGGGGTAGATCCAATTAATCTCGGCCATCAAAGCATGTCAATCCAACGACCTAGACTGCTTCAATGTCGAACGCTCAACACGTTTGGCGTGCATTTAATTTCATGCCAAATATGGTGCTAATCACATAATAACACGCAAATAATATCCTACTTAATATACGCATGCACTTAATATACTTTCAAATTAACGCGCATTGCACGTACACATTGGCTAGTTAATAATAATAGGCCAATTAGCCTGCTCATTGGGTTTTCTGTTGCAAACGGTTATTGAGATAACACCGTGGGCGATGACCTCGGACAACCCACACTGTTGTAGGAAGTAAACGTCTTTGATCAATGAACAATCACACACGACATCCTCTAGAAAACTCTTTGCATTAGGCTACCTACGACAAACGTTTTCCACATAAAAAGTATGTGTGATAGACAGCCTATGCAACACAATTTCTTCTAGGCATCGTGTGTGATGCATTTAATAACACAAACGATAAAATTATTAATACCGTCCGCAATAGCAATGCTATCACACACGATTTTGATGGAGCAAATTGTGTGTGATGTACATGCGAACGGAAATATTTGTCTGGGATTCACCGTGTGGGATGTACATACGAATGGAAACGTATTTCTTGGATTGACTGTGTGGGATATACATAAAAACGTAAACATATTCCTTGGATTAACCGCGTGGGATGTACATACAAACGGAAACGTACAGCTTGGATTCACTGTGTGAGATGTAGTTACGAACGGCAACGATTGGGCCTGTATAATTGTCTGCGATGGCTCGCCTGATCGCAAACAAGATCTTTTTTGCCCCGCGTGTGTGACTGGAGGGCCTATCCCTGACGGTTTCTGGGTCGTGTGGAAATGACCCCCTATCGCACACACCAACAAGGCGATGGTTTATAACTCCATCGTGAAAAGGAGGTAAAAACCGATTGTATAGCAGCTCGCTGCACTCATCGAGTGCTTTAATTCAAAATGTTGAATCATATAATGCATCTTTTGAATCAATAAAATCCAAAGAGGTAATCATAATTAAGAAAAAACATGGAAAGCATACAGCAACAACCATCACTGGTTTTTTTACTGAAAGGGCTCACATGTTCCACTCGTGGTGTTTGGTTGTGTAGATGGTTCGACGAAAGGATGTGATCGGTATCTCCATGGGTGCACGGGTGTTGCTACTTCTAATGCTTATGATGTTAGCCGTTGTTGAGGATTAATGTCCGGATACCATAACCATCTTCTGGAGGTGGTTCTTTATAGCTGCAATGATGTTATGGAAAGACTACAACTCGAAAGTCCAAATAGCAAAGAAGACAAAAAATAATGTATTTATATTCCATGTTTCTTTCCTAAATTCTACCCTAGATAGTGTAATGATGTATACAGACTGCTCACAAGGACGCTATTGAGACCCCACCATTGCTTCTTCACACAACGACTAAGTGGCAAATACTAAAGCAAAAAAGGATGGTTGCCATTAGAACCGAAATACTACATAGGAAATTATACTTCTTCACTGATCCTCGCCTTCACTATCCTCCTCCTCCTCCTCCTCCTCTTTGTCCTAGCCCCCCTCTTCACTGTCCTTCTCCTCCTCCCCATCCTCCTCTTCCTCATCTAATTCTTCATGCCTTTTCTTTTTCTTTTTATTCGCAATCTTCCTTGCCGTCTTAGGTTGTGTTTCCTTGTCAGTTTTTGGGCTGTCTGACTTAGGTGATCTCAGATTTGTTATAATTTCATCATCTACATTCTCGTCAGTGATATTGAGTTGCAGAGGACTCTCTGAACTTAGAATATAAGTAAATCGCTTGTTTGCAGGTAAGATATATGAGAATTTTTACTAAAATAGGGAACAAGGGAAGATGAGGACCATTCAGATTTTCCGCAGAAGAAGATGAATCATTTGACTTCATCTCATCTACGTATCTACATATCAAGTTAGTTAGATTTTATAATTACTACTAGTGATCAATTAATTTTGCTAGGATGTGGTAAAATATGTGATGTACCCCCAGCATCATCGCCCGACTGAGTGCCGTAATCTACATGACGATCCATATGTTAAGGTGGAGAGTATAGTTACTAGCAAAAAGAAGACCAACAGTTAGGTAGAGAGATAGACAGTGAGAGAGATAGAGAAATTATAAAACCACAAATCAACATTTCTATCCAAGAATAATTTTGTATATATATGTACATTAAAGTGCATACATCTACCTAAGGTGGTACGAAAATATCACAACAGAAGGTATTGCATTGTTCAAGCATCCACTTTTCTTAAATCTCATTGGAAGCTACTAGACTACATGAGTATATAAACACACTAATGTGTCCATTAATTTGCCAGTGATGGAAAAAAGATTGTCAGTTATGATATTGCATTAGGCATGATCGTAAAATTTTTGAATAAAGGCACTAATTTCATATTAGACCAATCGAGTTTGATATCCCAAATTTTTCTGTTTAATTTGACTTCTCAATATGACTAAAGCGAGGGAGGATGTGAAATATGTTGCATATTTTTAGGGATATATGATCATCTCAATTCAAGGGAATATGCCATTTCTGTAGATAAAACAGGGCGACCCAATATTTTGCGAGTACAAATTTTGGGCTCCCGACCCCAGATACATATTGGTGCATGGTTGGGGTGAGGTGTGGGGTATTCACCATGAACACAGCCACAAATCAAAAAAAGTTCAACATGAACGTTCTTTCTCTCATGGAATTGTTGAACCGATTTTGACCAAACAAAATATGATACCATTACTATTCCAAAAAAATAATGCAACCGGCTAAAATCCATTATAAAAAGGAAAGATATAATAAAATAACAAGAAATGAATTATAAAATTGACCACTCAAAGCGAGGGCTAGCGATAAAATAGGCATACGATATACTGTTAAATGTCAATATTGTAGACATTGAAAAGAGTCAATAACTATACAATATGACGGAACAAATAATTACCTATCAAGTTTTATCCTAAGAAATTTATTCAGGATACATGGTTTGCATACACATACGCCATCACCAATGACGGGATTCTAATGTTGGCACAAATTTAAATTATTTTAATATTGTTATAAATCAAAATAGTTATAAGTGGCACTAATATCGTCAATATTAGATCAAATTGTATTCTTATTTTTCAAAGTCGATCAAATAATATCGTATAACCACTAATGAAATATTGGTGCAATGCATGTAATAAAAAATGACGTACGATGGCATATTAAAAAAATGACATGCCATCATATAATTATCACGAAAATGATATCTTCCGATGTCTCTCTGTCTCATGTCAGGTTGAGAAAATTAGACTTAGTAAATCATTACAATTACTCAGGCCTAGAGCACTTAAAAAACAATGACTATGTACATGCATGGGTGTGCACAATTACAGGGTAACCCTTCAGGTTGTTTCCCATCGAGCACTATTTGAGCGCCATGTGGTGCCCCCTAGCATCACCATATATCGCATGCTGGGCGCACTTGCTGGAAACATGCTTTTTTTCTTTCTTTACACATGTTACTGGATTTATTTTCTTGGCTTTTGGGGTTTCACATTGTGCTTTTTTTTCTTCTAAGTTTCCAAGAAGAAGAAATAACTTTCTTTATGTTTTATTGTCATCGCATAAAGCACAACATGTGAAAAAAGCATATTCATCTCTACTACTATTAAACAAGCAAATATATTCTTCTCTAAATGCACCCCGTCTAACATACACATGACAACCCGTAGCAATAAGAGCCACCTGATTAGATTAGTATTTTAGATCTAACCGTCAATATAACAATAGGCCTCATCAAAAGTGAATTTAGCAATTTCAGGAGACAGACAAAAACTTTGCTATCCCCATGCACCCAGCGGCTGCGACACTTACAATCACGCACAAAAAGACAAACAGATCTAAATCGGATCACCTCACCCTCAACCGAGCGCTAGACCTCCGGCTTTCATTGCATGACCTCCCATTGGTGTGATCCTCCATCCCCTCCTCACTTGATTTTGTCCTTGCCATCGAGTGGTCTTCAAGGGGGCGCCGGTAACTCCACTACTCCTTCGATGGTGGTTGTGGGGCATCCGGAGAGGCGGGGAGTAGTGGCGCATTGGCGGACCTACCAGGAGCTGCCTTGCGCTAGGGTTCCTCCCCACACCCCTACTGTGACTCATCTTCCTGTCGCTGTACCCTCCCATCTATGGTGTCTCGTGTGTCTCCCTGTTGGCGGATGCATAGCAGGGTCATGTGGCGGCGGCCGGGGCTTCGCGTGTGGTACGCATAGCTTGTCTGCTTGCTTTGTGCGTGGTGCACAGGCGGTAGTAGCAGCAGCCACAGGCTTTTCTCTGAATTTGCATCTACAGCAGCAATAGCAGGGCCACAGATAGGACCATCAAATCTCTCTGAATTCTTCCCGGTTCAGGTTTTTCCCGTGCACCGGCTGATCGAGGTTGTGAAGCACATGTTGGTCGTGTAGAAGGACCTCGGCGACCCCGACTTAGTCAATGTCACTGACAACGCGTGTGACATGATGTCGCTGGAGTTCTTGTCTTACTATGTTGTCTGCTAAACTACTATCCCTGAATTTATTTAAGGTTACTTCTCGCATTTCTGTTTTAAAGTAGATGCATATTGTCTTTCTATCTTCTATACATATATGTGCTACAACATGTGTCTTGCTTGTTATGTGGATGTGCAACAGATTCGTGCAACAAAGAAGCGTTCATGTGCAAAGAAGCATAGAAGACATGAGGCAGAAAAGGAAAGAAAATGATCAAGGGTAGAATAAATTCAGTGTGAACTTAGAATACATGTAGTATGGGTGTTTATAAATCTTCCCTTTATGACTGTTTGGAAATCTGAAGTATCCAGACTGTTCTATTTATATATGATTTTTAGTATGAAGTACATAACCCGCAAGTTCTTAGCGCCCGCAACACCCACAAACTTATTTTTAGCTAGCACACCAAATGGGATGTAATTCTTAATAAGAAAAGCTGCATGGTAGTGACATATTTGGATACTGACATTTGGGACTCACGAGGAAAAAACCTATCCATTGCGGTGTCGACTCGACAATAAACATTGAGAAACCTGGTTTTAAAATTATTATAAATCCAAAACTCGCGTGAAAATCATGAGACTTGGCATGGTACAATGACATGGCACCAACATGCTGTGGTAAAAAATTAATCCAATTTAGGACAAGTTGTGGTATAAACTTCTTACAAACCGGAGCTTCTCTCAAAAAGCCTCATCTTTCTGCGAGGGAACTTGCCACCTATGTGTGCGAAACGACATTTCTGATTACGTACCTGTTTGCCGCATATCACACACATCTTGTCAAGTTGAACCATTTTTGTTCTATTGGTTGAACGCAAACACTTCCTCGAAATGAACTGTATGCCCTCTATCGCACACACCTTGATCTAGCTGGTCATTTATGTTGTGTGGCCTAACTGAAAACAATTCAATCAAGTAAACCGTATTCCGTATAACACACACACACCTTGATCTGGCTGACCGTTTCTGTTATCTTTGTTCCCCACAAACAGTTCGTGGGGGTGAACTGTATGCCGTATATTGCACACACCTTCATCTGGCCACCCGTTTATGTTGTTAAGCTCATCGTAAACTGTTCATTCGAGTAAATCGTATGCCAAGCATCACACACGCAACTATAATCTGAAACGTGTTTGCTGGCTACGTCATTGCAAATGGTTTGTATAGTTTTTGACGGTTTTATTACATCACCGTTTGCGATTAATGCATCGCATATAGTTTCGTTGAAGGGTCCCTGATTGTAGTGTCGCGTTATCAACATCCTGTACTCTGATGTATTTCAACTATGAAATCCTTATTCTGTAATACGAAAATCAAATATATCATGTGCTTAATATGAAATGTGAATTTGATTATTAACGTATTAATAATAATAGGCCAATTAGCCTGCTCATTGGGTTTTTTATTGCAGACGGTTATTGAGACAACACCGTGGGCGATGACCTCACACAACCCACACAGTTTCTAGGAAGTAAACATCTTGGATCAATGAACAATCACACACGACTTCCTCTAGAAAACTTTTTGCATTAGGATACCTACGCCAAATGTTTTCCACATAAAAAGTGTGTGTGATAGACAGCCTATGCAACACAATTTCTTCTAGGCACCGTGCGTGATGCATTTAATAATGTAAACGATAAAATTATTAATATTGTCCGCAATGGCAACGCTATCACAGACGATTTTGATGGCGAAAATTGTGTGTGATGTACATGCGAACGGAAACGTCTGTCTGGGATTCACCGTGTGTGATGTACATACGAATGGAAACGTATTTCTTGGATTGACTGTGTGGGATGTGCATACGAGCGGAAACATATTCCTTGGATTGACTGTGTGGGATGTATGTATGAACGGAAACATACGGCTTGGATTCACTGTGTGAGATGTACTTACGACCGGAAACGATTGTGCCTATATAATTGTCTGCGATGGCTCGCCCAATCGCACACGAGCTCTTTTTTGCCCCGCGTGCGTGACTGGAGGGCCTATCCCTGACGGTTTCTAGGTCGTGTGGGATGGACCCCCCTATCACACACACTGACAAGGCGATGGTTTATAACTCCGTCATGGAAAGGAGGTAAAAACCATTTGTCTAGCAGGGCGCTGCACTCATCTGAGTGCTTTAATTCAAAATGTTGAATCATATAATGCATCTTTTGAATCAATTAAATTCAAAGAGGTAAGCATAATTAAGAAAAAGCATGGAAAGCATATGACAACAACAATCACTAGTTTTTCTAGTGAAAGGGCTCACGTGTGCTGTCACGGAAAGGAGGTAAAAACTGTTTGTCTAGCAGGGCGCTGCACTCATCGAGGGCTTTAATTCAAAATGTTGAATCATATAATGCATCTTTTGAATCAATAAAATCCAAAGAGGTAATCATGATTAGGAAAAAGCAAGAAAGCACACGACAACAACAATCACTAGTTTTTTTAGTGAGAGGGCTCACGTGTGCCACTCGTGGTGTTTGGTTGTGTAGATGGTTGGACGAAAGGATGTGATCGGTGTCACCATGGGTGCACGGGTGTTGCTACTTCTAATGCTTACTAGTGAGTGGGGCGCGCGGATGTTTTTTCTCTACTTGCTGCCACAGATGCATGTATAACCGAGAACCTTGTTAATCAGTTACTTTAAAACAGGCCAAATCCATTAGAGTATTAATCCTCCTTGGTGCTGAAAGCAGCCTAAATTTGGATAAGTAACAATCAGCTGTGTAGCACATATGCTAGTTCAAAAGGAAGGGGACGCAGTTTTGATCAAGGCATACATGTCGCACATACTATCCAAATGCAGAGGCACAGTTCCTCACAGGGTAAGGCAGAGTTAACGGCTCCGACAGGCTTAAGAAGCACACACTACATTGAGTGTATATATGTGTATATATATAAGTGGCAGTGGCGGTCGCCAACGGCCTGTCTAGAGGCGGTGAAACTGCAGCATCTCAAAATAGAGAAGACATTAGTGATGACCCGACGAACCACTCCAAGATGAGCTTGGCGACGAATAGGTTGTCAGCGAGGAGGTGCTCACTTAGCATCTGAGCCCTTGGAAGTGCAGCAACCAGCAGAGCAGTGGTGAGCAAGCCTACATCTCATCGCCTTGGCGAGATTGGGCAGCAGGCTCTCAAGCTTTCTCCTGTCCCGCGCAACAACGTTCCTCACCAAGAAAGAGTTGATAACCTTGTAATGTTATTAATTGAAAGAAGAGCTAACGTAAAAAATTAACAATGATGCCTTCCAAATAGCAAGAAGCATGCACAATAGAACTAGCCGAAGCACGGCGACAACGTGACGTGAAGAACATGAATTGAAGTGGAGTGTTGTGTCCCCTCCCCACATCACATTCTCCCAACGCATCACATAGCAAGACTAAATACATATTAGTATTTGCAAGGAAACCTGCAAATGACAAAGAACAAAAAGTGTTCGCTTCTTCAGCTACCTATGAATCAAACTTTGCTCCTAAGATGCACAACCTATATAAACACTAATTTTGTAAGCTACAAACCACTGTGCCTTGAAGCACAATCAGCATGCTGACCTACCTCCTAATTCATAGATGAATTATTACTAAGTGACAACAGTATATTCCTTGCATTTACACTTAATAAAAAATGAAACAAAGTGTAGTGAGAAACTAATCTAATAGACAATCTGAATGTTATATAAGCTCTGCTGAAGAATGGGGATCTGCCTTGCACATTTTATTCATCGAAATCAAATAGACTATTGTATTCACCACAATACTATAATGATTAAAATTTATAAATCCATAACAGCAGCAGCTGAGGTGGATCTTTGAAATTTATACTATAGAACCATCACTTAAAATGAAAGTTCATCCTATTGCATCTAGGGAAATTACTGGAACTCCTATGTTAGCTGGTTCCTGATGAATACCAAAGTGAACATCCATAGATAGCAAGAATAGCCATGTATAGGCAATAGTTTAGGAGTTCAAAAGATAGAGCATATCTGCACTCATATTCACACTTTTGGTAATGGATCTTCGAATTTACCCCAAGAAAACGAAACTGAATTATGAGTGATTCAGATAATCAATTTTTCTGTGGACTCCTACTTCTGGATTGAGGAGACTACAAGTTGTACAACGAACAGACTGAACGGAATGCATATATACCGGCAAGGAGGGCGAGGCAGAGATTGAGTTGGGCTGTGGATAAGCCCCAGTTTCCTGCGAGGCCGTTGGCGGACTTGAAGTAGCAGGTGGCCGCGACGGAGCGCGGCTGCACGTACTAGAGGCTCTGCCTCTAAAAAGTAGCCAACAAAGGTACAAGTCATTAAATTAATGAAAATCAAGAAACATATGGAAGCAAAGAAACAAATGTCACTTCGAGGGGGTGGCACTTACATTGCTCAGTTGGAAGAGGACTAACTTCAGACATGGAGATTCTAAAGTTCAGGGCCAAAACTGAAAATCAAGAACTCCTTTAAAACCTGATCGCATCACTTCAAGCTTAGATTTCTATTTGTAGTCTTGCTTACCCTTCTATTTTTTTAATACCAGACCTTGTTTTATTTGTAAGGCCCTTTCTTCCACCAATTGGTGGGCATACAGACACTATGTAGTTATTTCAAAAAATTATAAAATGTAACAGTGGGAGCCTCTCCTGCTGTTTTGACTGCTAAAAAAAGTCATTAAAACAATGAACTAACGCCCCTCCTAAAATAACAAAATAATTTAATTGCAAATAGATAATTGGAAAATACTACTTCTACTTGAGTTTAGCTTATAGTATATCCAAAGATAGAAGTGGCATGCTATAACAAAAACTTCAAGAAAACTGAAAGTTCACACAAATAGACAAACAAACAAACACATAATGTAAAATGAGCAGATCAGTACATCATGGCAGATAGTGGGCTCAAAGGCAAGAACATTGATGAGAAGCCTGTAAAAGTTAAGGCAATGATGATAAAAATGAGAGAATAGGTTAATCAATACCTCGTATGGTGCATGTGTGACTGAAGATGTGTGTCGACAACCATCAAAATAAGGAAGGTTACCACTGCGTAACTTATACCAGGGTAATGCCAAGCAGGTCACGACAGCGACACCTAGAACATATAAGAAGCAGATCACTATTGTGAAATAAAGACCACTAAGATATAGCAGCATGATGATGTTGCTTGTCTCCACTGGCTCTGGACCAGATACTTGCAGCATAAAAATAGTCAGAAACGATGGCATAAGAAGGTTACCCAGCAATAGAAAAGCAAACTAATTGTAGTTGATTGTATCCTTATTGTTAACCATGTTTACCAGGAATTTCTCAACCATCATTAAAGTTTGAACAAGAAAACATGAAGGCATAAAACACAAGAAATTTTGCCTGGTAACTAAATCAGTAACCATGTAAGCATACAAAGAAACAATGTTGATCAAACCAAAAGCAACTCACAATTTATACATGTTCCTATAAATTAGAACATCGGGTCATAATGCATTTGCTTTGTGCGTTTCCATTAACGGTCATGCCATAAGTGTGCAACGCGCACACACAATCAAAAAAAAATTGTCTAAAAAGTGAAATAGACATATTTTGTGTTTCTATTAGAAACTAAAACACATGTCACGCGCCTCTTAATTATTTTAAATTGATGAGAAAGTACAATGTCCGAAAATTAATGGTACTCAATATCCTGCTGACAGTGTAGATGGAAGATGAATCAATTGGAAGGGCTTGGAGTACTACAACAACTTATAGATGAACTAACACGGCATGGTAAAGATCAATTTATCTACCTGAACCTAGCCTTTGCTCGGTCTTGATTAACCATCACTAACTGGCACATGCGCTGCAGGCATACAACCTCATGTTGCCATCTATCATTTTGATATCTCTCAGTCAGCCCCAGATTCATGTAACTGCAAAATCAAGGTTCAGAATCTTTTGGACACTCTTCGTTCTTCATTTGAATGTACGGTGGTATATTGTTCAGAGACAACTATACCATGTACGCTGCTTCAAAAGGTTTGGAGATAGTGTGAACCACTTGGTCGCGAGTGACTTTGCTGAGGTAGTGGCGATGACCAGCAGCCAAATACACAGCAACATGAGCCATAATTTCAAATAGAAAGCGGAAAGCACAAATCAGTATGAACAACCATGGATATGGAAAGGAAAGAGACCAAATACACACGCAACACTGTTTATCATCAGCACATCACAGTTTTTCAATGTAACCAGCGAGGTTTGTTAAGAGAAGCCAAGCACATGAGGCTCTTGGCAGGGACAAACAACAGAAAAGGGAACAACCTTGGATACGGTGATGCCGGTGCTCTGGCGGGAGCACCGGAGCAGCGGTCGATCCAGATGCCGGAGCTGACGGGCTTGATCTGGATGTTGTCGACGTCGTGGCTGCGGTCGGCCTGGAGTCGAAGAAGGCCTTCATCTTGTTTTTCACACACCTTGATCTGGCTGACCGTTTCCGTTATCTTTGCTCCTCACAAACAATTCATCAGGGTGAACTATATGCCGTCTATTGCACACACCTTCATCTGGCTGCCCGTTTCTGTTGTTAAGCTCATTGCAAACAATTCATTTGAGTGAACGGTATGCCACGCATCGCACACGCAACTATAATCTGAAGCAACTATAATCTGAAACATGTTTGTTGGCTACGCCATTACAAATGTTTTGTTTAATTTTTGACAGTTTTATTACATAACCGCTTGTGATTAATGCACCGCACATAGTTTCGTTGAAGAGTTTCTGATTGTAGTGTCGCGTTATCAACATCATGTAGTCTGATGTATTTCAATTATGAAATCCTGGTCCCGTAATACAAAAATCAAATATATTATGTGCTTAATATGAAATGTGAATTTGATTATTAACGTATTAACAATAATAGGCCAATTAGCCTGCTCATTGGGTTTTTCTATTGCAGATGGTTATTGAGACAACACCGTGGGCGATGACCTCACACAACCCACACAGTTTCTAGGAAGTAAACGTCTTGGATCAATGAACAATCACACACGACTTCCTCTAGAAAACTCTTTGCATTAGGCTACCTACGCCAAACGGTTTCCACATAAAAAGTTTGTGTGATAGACGGCCTATGCAAAACAATTTCTTCTAGAAACCGTGTGTGATGCATTTAATAACGTAAACGATAAAATTATTAATATGGTCCGTGACGAGGACATGTATTAGGGGTAGGGTAACAGGCCTGACCTAAAGGCCCTACCCATGGACACCGTATACTTTGTACTGGGCCCCTGTGCCAGATCGCCGTCTAGATGTACCGCAACTTGAAAGTTACTCGGATGGCGACAACCACTCGGAGCACGACACTTCACTCGACGAGCTCATTCCACTCGACCATGTAACTCACTCAGATATGCAAAGACCAATAATCAGCATGACGGTTTTGTAGTAGGCGGGCATTATGGCATTGATGCTCCACTGTGTAACATAAGGGGTGAGGGGGTGGCGCACTCTATATAAGCCACCCCCCACCACTAGACTAGGGGGCCTTTGGGCTTCCACCTCTCTCTCTTTCTAACCATTAGTCTCAGGACATAGCTCAGGCATGGGGATCCGCTCTCCCCTCTCTTTCAAACACACACTGTAATCTCCAGATACATACTCAGATAAAACAAAGCCTCTCCGGAGCACGAGAAGTAGGGTTGTTATCTCCACCGTGAGAGGCCCGAACTCGCTAAAACCATCGTGTCACCCATATGCATCTCGATAGATCATGCTCCTTTATCCTACCCCTCTCTTATTGTCGGAATCGTTACCACGACAGTTGGCGCCCACCGTGGGGCATGGCGTCTATCGAACCATGATGCAGATGGTTTGTATCAATTCTTACATCTATTCCCTATTTTATTGGAGATACGTCTCGCCTTTGCCAAGAACAGGGTCGTCGTGGGCCTCATATGCGAACACTATCACCGCTCTTCCATGCATGGTGGCTGCATGTGCGGACAAAGTGGCAAAAGGATCGGTCCCATCCGACTCCCGAAGCGGCGAAATGCTATGCCGCGCTCGCCCCACCGGCGATGCGCTTGCCAGCGCCGCGCCGCGGTTGCAGGCCTCGCGCTACGCTCTCCGACCCAGCGTCGTACTCGTCCATCCGGCGACGCGCTTGTCGGCCCCGCGCCGTGCTGGCCGTCCTGCGACGAGCCCGCCGGATCCGCGCCGCGTTGGCCGCCCAATGCCGCGCTTGTCGGCCCTCCCTCGCATCGCTGGCAACACACGCTGCCTCATCGTCTGCGCCTCTTTCATCTGCATCGTCTACATGGGAGAGTACGTACCGCTCTAACTCAAGTGCATGTCATAGGCCAGTTGCCATTTCATTAAGATAATCATCTCATTAAGCGGCCAATTAGGCGTCCGTTACCTAATTATGGTGATTGATGCTCCCGCCTTTCCCGCAAATTAATGGCTTAATTGCCCACCTATCAGTTTCCACACCAATTAATTTTTGCATGCATGCACGGCCATCCTAAGTCTTTACTCCCTGCAAAATACTAGCATGCATGCATGCACGGCCATCCTAAGTATTTACTCCCTGCAAAATACTAGCATCCATGCATGCTGATAGAGGCGAGGGTGTCCCGATCTTTCGATGAGATGATAACTATCGATTTGGTGGAGCCGACTTTGACGATCCGACTACAAACATGCACGACGTTGTGCCTTAGCAATCGCTAAACCAATCTCCCGAGGTTACTGACGATGCTGGAAGCTCAATCAGCCTGACCACGAAGGTCTATTCCTGCACGCAATCGAGGAACAAGCAAGAATATGATAATGCAATCTGAATATTGCGAATATAGATGAATTATTGATAAAGGTGGGGATCCAAAAGCGGTCTTGGTTTGGTCGTTGGACACAAACAAAGTACACGAAGTTGCAATGGCTAACTTTTAACTTAACAAATCCCAAGGAAAAAACTACTAGGTGGATCTACTTATATAGGAGCAAGGGGTGGCGGCCAAGGAGGTGGGAGGACGTCCCAAGGAAGCCTAAAACCAACCCTAGGTCGTACAAGGCTCATGGGCCCAAGTGGAGGTGATGCAACACCTTTGGACTTGTTGTTTGACGCGGATTCTGCTGCAGCGTCAGATTGTTTCGTCCATATCTCAATGCTCCGGAGGAATTTAAAGGTTAATCCAATTGGAGTGGAAAGAGGACGAAATCTATTTTCCAACAAAAAAAGAATCATCCAATTCGGAGTCTGTATGAAAAAGTTCTTGCCGTTTTGAGTCAGGTATGTCTGTGCAGTCCGAATCTGAATCCAGAACATGAGAGACTTGGACTCTATCTTCTCTTGGCCCAAAAGTGACGTGAAGGGACTTCTTAAACAGCACCTAAACTTCTCTTTTTCACTTATCTTCATATGTGGATTGTACAAATGTCCAATACACCTGCAATTAGACAAAACCCAAAAGTGTGTGAAGTATTTTTGTTCTGGATAATATAAATAGATTATTGAATAGTTGACACTAGAAATCACCTGACAAATATGCATGTATGCAATATTTTTGGTTGTATCCAAGGTAGTCATGTCCTCATCATCCTCCCCTTCTTGAAAATAAAGCCGTCCTCGGCGTTGCTTTATCTGAAATGTGGCTAACAAAAGAGACAAGGTGTACATGTTGTATATGTATATGTCATCAATTTTTACTCCCGTGGAATTTGCACATATGACACATGTATACATGAGTAACTTTCATAGTGAATAAAATATAAAGCCAAAATATTATCACAAGAAGTAGAAGGCATGAAAGTATTGCAACTCAGTTTGCACATATAAGTGAAGCTCTTATTCATATGAAAAGATTGACAATATTTATCATTAAACCATCCCAATATTGGTGAATAAACCTTACTTGCATAAAATTTACATGCTACAACATGCTTAAATAAGCCAACATGCAATAAGTCATTTGACACAGAATCATCACCAAGATTAGAGGTCATATCAAAATGATTAAACATTGGTTCTTTTGCATCAACAGTTAATTCATTGGATGCACTCAAAATTGTTGGTATTTCAGTTGTTTGATCACATGACGCATTCATGACAGTAACATGATTCTCTAAAATAGGTGATGCGCTCAAATCAACAAGTAACTCAACACATAATGTATTCAAGTTAACTAGGCATGCATCATTCTCATGTGAAGTTATATCATCAATACCTTTACAGTTACCTTGTCGCAAAGATGTAGCTGATGTAGGTACGGATGATGGCAATGTACCATACTCTTGAGATGATGGCGCGCTCACAATCTGAGGTGTGGCTGCTCTAGTAGGTGCAACGGTGGAGGAACCAAGCGGTGGTGGTGAGCATGAAGTAGAATAGTAGTTGTTGTAGTCACCCAATGCATCCTCCTGTAACTGTCTCTCAAAGGTACAAGCACGAACATACATACCAGTAATGCAACGAGGAATATACTGAAATCATGCCTGAATATCATGGTTCAAACCACCAAAAAATCTATTCATTGTATCATCCTCAGATTCTTCTATGTCACAATGATGCATATAAGATTTGAACTCTTGGTAGTAAGCATGAACAGTGTTATTGCCTTGTTTAAATTGTTCAAATTTGCGAAGCAATTCACGATGATAGTAAGGAGGGAAAAATTGTTGTCTCATTACATCTTTCAAATCTTTCCAAGTTGTGGGTTGGTTATCAATGTTTTTCTTACAATGCACACTCCACCAAACAGAAGCAAAACCAGTAAATGCTCTAGTGACAGCTCGTACTCGCTCAAGTTCAGAAAAGTCACGGTGACTAAAAACTTGTTCTACTTCAAGCTCCCAAGCTAGATAAATAACAGGATTAAATCTACCCTCAAATGACGGTAAAGAGATAACCTGACCATGTGCTTGTGTGTGATGTCCCAACTCTCGTGATGGTGATGATGTGTCCGTCGTCCAAGAACTTCTGTCTCCGGAAACTGTCATGATTAGTAGAAATAAGAAACAAAATTCGGGAATAATGTTCCTATGAACTACTAGGATGTGGTTGTAAAGTGCTCACAGTAAAGCAAATATCAATATCTTACAAGTTCTTACCATGCGGCAGGTGGTGACAGGCAACCAGCGGTGTCAAATAACTCTGAAGATTGTGTAAAGCGATTGCCAGGGGAACATACATATACACGGTGTAGAAATATGTGGAGCTGGGTTGGCTATATATGGTAGCAAAAGATTAGCAATAATCAATTCGAAGATGCAATGTTGAATAAACGCTCAACGACGGTACTGTGCTGGTCCTAGGCTAGACCGGACTAGAGACGCGAGCCTAGAACACTAATAAGGTCACGACGTAGCACAACTAGCATCAATAAAGGATATGAAGTAGCTCTGGACAGCAAGATATAAGTGAAGATCACAATAGCAGTAAAGATAATGATGTGAAACAACTGCCAAGCAAGATCTCTCTCTCCAACTTTCCTCTTGAAAAGTTTGAGCAAATTTTCTGATAACTTTTTTCAAAGAATGCTACTAGCTCAAGCTTTCCAGTGCAAAAAGAATCACTCAATTCCGAATTGATATGAGGAGTCAAAGAATTCGAAAACTGGCCTGAAAAACTGGAATAAGCTGTGTCCGCGAACTTCGGAGGGCAAAAGGACCTATTTAGAAGATGATTTTGAGGTGTCAAATATTGAACTAGCCTCTCCAACTATTTAGATGCGTCTCGTCACTAGCTTTCATTTGAGTACTCGTGGAGCCAAAACGGACTTCGTATGAGGAAGTTATGCCTATTTTACTGAACAGTGCACAAAACAGATTCCAATCCGAATTCAACTACAAGATTGAGTCTAGATAGATCCGAATTTTGTTTTTTTCTCTCTCTTTTTTTTCTCACACTTTTTTTTTCTTTCTCTCTTTTTTTTTCTTTTTTTTCTTTTTTTCTCTCTCTTTTTTCTCTCTCTTTTTTTTTCTCTATCTTTTTTTTCTCTCCCTCTTTCGAAGACAAACTAGATAAGATGCAGATTGGATCAAGCGAAGATGTGAACGACCTCAACTATGATTGTGATAATGAACTATGGGTAACATGTGGTGGAAATTGATGGATGATGTGGTCGACAGCGGAAGGGATAACGATGCAGCGGCGACGTGACTAATGTAAACAGAACTCGAAACTCTAAACGAACTAGACACTAAGACCAGCAACTCGACACGGTGATGCAACCGATAATTCAATAATGCAAACAATAAAAAGAAAATTGCAAAGGCTCAGACTGGCTTGGACAAAAAGGATGAATAGATCTAACTTTTTTGTGGCTTTTTCTAGGACAATAGGTAAGAAAATAAATCTAATCTAGGGGAAACTGGAAATTCTCACCGAGCAACCTGAAAACTGATACCACTTGATAGAGGCGAGGGTATCCCGATCTTTCGATGAGATGATAACTATCGATTTGGTGGAGCCGACTTTGACGATCCGACTACAAACATGCATGACGTTGCGCCTTAGCAATCGCTAAACCAATCTCCCGAGGTTACTGACGATGCTGGAAGCTCAATCAGCCTGACCACAAAGGTCTATTCCTGCACGCAATCGAAGAACAAGCAAGAATATGATAATGCAATCTGAATATTGCGAATATAGATGAATTATTGATAAAGGTGGGGATCCAAAAGAGGTCTTGGTCTGGTCGTTGGACACAAACGAAGTACACGAAGTTGCAATGGCTAACTTTTAACTTAACAAATCCCAAGGAAAAACTACTAGGTGGATCTACTTATATATGAGCAAGGGTTGGCGGCCAAGGAGGTGGGAGGACGTCCCAAGGAAGCCTAAAACCAACCCTAGGTCGTACAAGGCTCATGGGCCCAAGTGGAGGTGATGCAACACCTTTGGACTTGTTGTTTGACGCGGATTCTGCTGCAGCGTCAGATTGTTTCGTCCATATCTCAATGCTCCGGAGGAATTTAAAGGTGAATCCAATTGGAGTGGAAAGAGGACGAAATCTATTTTCCAACAAAAAAATAATCACCCAATTCGGAGTCTGTATGAAAAAGTTCTTGCCGTTTTGAGTCAGGTATGTCTGTGCAGTCCGAATCTGAATCCAGAACGTGAGAGACTTGGACTCTATCTTCTCTTGGCCCAAAAGTGACGTGAAGGGACTTCTTAAACAGCACCTAAACTTCTCTTTTTCCTTTATCTTCATATGTGGATTGTACAAATGTCCAATACACCTACAATTAGACAAAACACAAAAGTGTGTAAAGTATTTTTATTCTGGATAATATAAATAGATTATTGAATAGTTGACACTAGAAATCACCTGACAAATATGCATGTATGCAATATTTTTGGTTGTATCCAAGGTAGTCATGTCCTCATCACATGCATGCATGACCATCCGTGATCTTTAACCCTTGCAAAATAGCATCCGTGTATGGACACTTTAGTCTAGCAAAAAATATTTGTGGATGTACTAACTTGCAGGCTTACTGAGACGAACAACGTCGATCGACCAACTCGCCATTTATTCCACTCGGCTGATGGTGTGGCGACCGGATCGCAGCCCAACTGTGGTTCACTCGGCCGATTCACCTTTCCACTCGGATGGAATATCTCACTCGGACCGAACGAGATCACTGACGCTCAGCCACCCACGCGTCGCCACTCGGCCGCCCTGCACGCGGTTATGAAGCTGCCCGCATCATCATCAACTTTCCCGACTCAGATGCATTGCACGTCGCCACTTCGCGGGACACGTCTACTTCATTCAGATGCCCCGTGCGTCGCTACTCCGCGGGACGCGTCTGCTTCACTCGGATGTCCCGCTCGTCGCCACTCCGCGAGGCGTGTATACGTCACTCGAATGCCCCGGGCATCGTCACTCCGCGGGTCGCGTCTACATCACTCGGATGCCACGCGCGCCGCCACTCTGCGAGACGCGTCTACTTCACCCGGACGCCCCGCACATCATCATCCTGCGGGACGCGTCTACTTCACTCGGCCGCCCCGCGCGTCGCCACTCGGTTGGTCACCTCATAACCACTCGGCCGCCCTGCACGTCGCCATCGGTTGGTCACCTCATAACCACTGGGCCGCCCCGCGCGTCGCCGCTCGGTTGGTCACCTCATAACTACTCGG
>NC_041389.1:447967195-447978695 GCF_002162155.2 Triticum dicoccoides | reverse complement strand
TTTGAAAAAAATCCTACCGAGTGGAGAGCAAACCTCCCACTCAGGGGCTTAGCTGCAGTCCAGTACTCGCCTAAGTTTGAAAAAAAATCCTACCGAGTGGAGAGCAAACCTCCCACTCGGGGGCTTAGCTGCAGTCCAGTACTCGCCTAAGTTTGAAAAAAATCCTACCGAGTGGAGAGAAAATCTCCCACTCGGGGGCTTAGCTACAGTCCAGTACTCGCCTAAGTGTTTGAAATCCTACCGAGTGGAGAGCAAACCTCCCACTCGGAGGCTTAGCTGCAGTCCAAGGACTCGCCTAAGTAGCCAAAATCCGACTGAGACAAGAGCAAACCTCTAATTCAAGGAGCTGCATCACAAGTATAATGGGCGCTACATCCCTATCCGCAAGGACACCGAGACGAAGGTCGACTGTCACCATCGCCTCGTCACCACTCGGCCGCCCCGCGTGTCGCCGCTCGGTTGGTCGCCTCGTCACCACTCGGCCACTCGCGCGCCTTCAGACAGCTAAGTCATTTTACATTCTGTTATTTCCGTCTTCCCGAGTATCCCGTAATTCACACGTCACGTTCACTCGGAGGCCACGCCATCGAGTGTACCTCTACGCCCGGCTACTTATTTTCACATACTTGCTTAGTACTGGTTATGTGACTCACGAGTCCAGCTTCCATTTTTTCGCATACATCATTCACGAAGACCATGTGTCGTTCTTCATGTCGAGTTTGCATCGGTCCTCCGAGGCTGCAACTCAGTTGAAACACTACAGTTCCATTTTATTTGAGCCAGTATTCCAATGAGTTCGGTCGGATCCGTCGCTTCGACAAGTTCGAACGGATCCTTCGCTCCCTCAGACTCTTGCTGGCCAGCCAGCAAGCCCCTTGCACTCCCAGCGGGTGTCTATGGGTGTTATTCACACAAATCATTTCAGCACACATCAAATTTCCTCGAGAAATTATTTCGTTGACTTGTGCCATTTTTTACACAAGTTACGCGATCACTCGACGGCCCTACGCGCCAACTTCATCGCTGCTCGGACTCGGTCACCATACTGGTCCTAGCGCACCACAACACTGACCTTGTCGCTCTGTTGGCTTCAAACACATCCGGCCAACCCCTTTGTGGAATCCTCTTCATCAATAATATAGACCTCGTCAGGCATGAGACAGATAAGTCCCTTTTATAATTAAACTTCACACGTCACTCTTTTTGCGAGTTTGCCTCTTTCGAGCATCACTCGGAAATTTCTCCTCATCCTTACCCGAGTCTGACTCGATGGATTGCAAATTATCCATTCAGCACTATATTTCCCGTATTCGGACATGTCCGTTGTTGAAGCCTGTAGTACGCTCGGGAGCTACGCCGCACTCGGGGGCTGCAACTCATTTGGAATGACACTCTCTTGATTGGTCGAGTGCTTCATCACCAGTTAGATCCTTCACTTCAACAAGTGCATTCGACCCACCACTTTGACAAGTTTTATAATCACCCAGACGCTCTGCTCGCCATCTTCATTCCTACTCAGACTCAGTGCTCACGCCGGTCTTGTTGCGTTGCAACCACACTACATCAACCTCGTCGCTACATTAACTTCGAAAGCATCTGGCTAAATCCTTCAAAGACAATTTCATCCACTTGGCTGGCCACCTCACGTATCTTCACTCGGCCGTCCCGCACGTCGCCACTCGGTTGCGCACGTGTTCACCGCTTGGTCGCTCCGCGCGTCGCCTCTCGGTTGTGCATGCCTTCACCACACAGCCGCCCCACGCGGCACCCGTTGGTTGGACACGTAATCCTTCACTCGGCCACCTCATGCATCCTCACTCGCCCGTCCCGCACATCGCCACTCGGTTGTGCACGTCTTCACCGCTTGGTCGCTCCGCGCGTCGCCTCTCGGTTGTGCATGCCTTCACCACACAGCCGCCCCGCGCGTCACCCGTTGGCTGAACACGTAATCCTTCACTTGGCCACCTCGTGCATCCTCACTCGGCTGTCCCGCACATCGCCACTCGGTTGTGCACGTCTTCACCACTTGGCCGCTCCGCGCATCGCCTCTCGGTTGTACATGCCTTCGCCACTCGGCCGTCCCGCGTGTTGCCACTCGGTTGTGCATGTCTTCACCACTCGACCGCCCCGCGCGTCGTCACTCGGTTGTACACATCATCGCCCCTTAACCACCTCGCGCGTCACCATCAGTTGGACATGTCTTTACCTCTACACCCCCAACATGGGAACAACTAAGTTACTCATATGATCAAACCTCATATCACATTCTGTAGCAAGCTTGCCTCTTTCGAGCATCACTCAGGGGCTACGCACAGCCGTCGGCCATGCCGCCCTCAGGGTTACGTCCATTCAATCAACCCATTGATCACATCAGGAATATCTTTCTGACCATACTTGCCCGGTCTGCCGAAAATCTATAAGGGTAGTACTGTCCAGTCGGATGATCGCCCAAATCATTACCTAAAGTCATCTTCAAGACTGCAAAAGGGTGAAAATAACGCTCTCTACGGATAACTTGGCCCTATCCTAGGTTCCAAGGCGCCAGTTTCACAAACTTGGACTCAGAGATGGCACGTGCTGGTGTTCCCCCGGGATAATGAGTGGCCTCTCCCCGGAGAGTCAGCCTACACACTAGCCTCGTCACTCGGGTTTCATGGCACGTCCATGTCAGACCACTAGTCTATCTCCTCCGGGAGACATACAAGTGCCACTAAGTCTTTCCTTGCATTCAGCATACCTCGATCAGTCGGGAAGCATGTCCACTCGGACAAATACCCCTTTCATGCAAAAGGGTGAAAATGAAGCTCCTCTGCGGTTACAATGTACTCCCTTTCATGCAAAATCTAACGGTAGAAGTACTAATGGAAAGATTACTCCCTGGAGTGTCCAGCTTTTTTCTACAATCGGCAGTTTCAAATCCGAATCCATTCACCGTGCCGAGAGCACGAAGATTCACCTGCTTGACCGAGTTCCAGGCTGAATTTATTCCATGTCGAGTGCACGAAGATCATTCCGACTGACTCAGCTCCAGGCTGAGCTTATTTACCATGTCAAGCACCTAAAGATGCATCTGATTGACTCAATTTCAGGCTAAAATATATTTACCGTGTCGATTGCGTGGAGGTTTACCAGGAGACTTAAACCCTCTGCCCGACTCATCTAGTCCGACAGAGGCTCGGGGACTACACCCAGCGGGTGCACTCAGCGTGCCCCCACTAGAAGAGAACTCAGAAAGAAACATTTTGCTCGATGCAAAACCAGCTCCAGAATTACTCGACCTCCGAGTCAGAGAAGAACAAGTTCGATCAGTGCCATCTAAGAAGAGTTTTAGTTCTCTCAAACACCCGCCGACTGCCCGCAGTCGACGGTGGTCTCGGGGACTACACCCAGAGGGTGCACTCAGCGTGCCCCCACTGGAGTAATCTCCACTCGGTACGACCTGACCAGTCTGAGTGATGAACACAACAACAAAAAAGACAGGCTCTAAGGCTCCCGCCGACTGCCCGTCAGTCTCTGGGACTACACCCAGTGGGTGCACTCAGCGTGCCCCCACTGGAATGGTATCCACTCGGAACGGTCCGCCCGGTCCGAGTGACGGCCAATGCAGGACCAGCTCCAAATCACTCCAAAAAAATTGCTATAAGGTGAGTTTAACGCTCCTCCGCGGACCCGTTTGAGCTCATTTCACTCGGACACCATACAGTCTGGAATCCGTCAAGGCAACATGCAGAGATAAGATCGCCGGGTGCCAGAGGGAGTTCATAAGAGCCTCCGCAGCACTCGACTCATCTGGGAATTCACCTCGACTCGACCCGCTCAACCTCGACCGATTCGGGGGCTAATGACGAGGACATGTATTATGGGTAGGGTAACAGGCCTGACCTAAAGGCCCTACCCATGGACACCGTATACTTTGTACTGGGCCCCTGGGCCAGATCGCCATCTAGATGTACCGTAACTTGAAAGTTACTCGGATGGCAACAACCACTCGGAGCACGACACTTCACTCGACGAGCTCATTCCACTCGACCATGTAACTCACTCGGATATGCAAAGACCAATAATCAGCATGACGGTTTTGTAGTAGGCAGGCATTATGGCATTGATGCTCCACTGTGTAATATAAGGGGTGAGGGGGTGGCGCACTCTATATAAGCCACCCCCCACCACTAGACTAGGGGGCCTTTGGGCTTCCACCTCTCTCTCTTTCTAACCATTAGTCTCAGGACATAGCTCAGGCATGGGGATCCGCTCTCCCCTCTCTCTCAAACACACACTGTAATCTCCGGATACATACTCAGATAAAACAAAGCCTCTCCGGAGCACGAGACGTAGGGTTGTTATCTCCACCGTGAGAGGCCCGAACTCGCTAAAACCACCGTGTCACCCATATGCATCTCGATAGATCATGCTCCTTTATCCTACCCCTCTCTTATTGTCGGAATCGTTACCACGACAGTCCGCAATGGCAACACTATAACAGATGATTTTGATGGCGAAAATTGTGTGTGATGTACACGCGAACGGAAATGTTTTTCTGGGATTCACCATGTGGGATGTACATAAGAATGGAAACGTATTTCTTGGATTGACTGTGTGGGATGTGCATATGGACGGAAACGTATTCCTTGGATTGACTGTGTGGGATGTACATACGAACAGAAAAGTACGGCTTGGGTCTGTATAATTGTCTACGATGGCTCGCCCGATTGCACACAAGCTCTTTTTTGCCCCGCGTGTGTGACTGGAGGGCCTATCCCTGACGTTTTCTGGGTCATGTGGGAGGGACCCCCCCTATCGCACACATTGACAAGGCGATGGTTTATAACTCCATCACAGAAAGGAGGTAAAAACCGTTTGTCTAGCAGGGCGCTGCACTCATCGAGTGCTTTAATTCATAATGTTGAATCATATAATGCATCTTTTGGATCAATAAAATCCAAAGAGGTAATCATAATTAAGAAAAAGCATGGAAAGCATATGACAACAATCATCACTAGTTTTTTAAGTGAAAGGGCTCACAATGTGCCACTCGTGGTGTTTGTTTGTGTAGATGGTTGGACGAAAGGATGTGATCGGTGTCGCCATGGGTGCACGGGTGTTGCTACTTCTAACGCTTATGATCTTAGGCGTTGTTGAGGATTAATGTCGGAAGACCATAACCAACTTCTAGAGGTGGTTATTTTTAGCTGCAATGATGTCATGGAAAGACTACAACTCGAAAGTCCAAATAGCAAAGAAGACAAAAACTCATGTATTTATATTCCATGTTTTTCCTAAATGCTACCCTAGATAGTGTAATAGTGTACACGGACTGCTCACAAGGCAGCGATTGAGAGCCCACCATTGCTTCTTCACACAACGACTAAGTGGCTAATACTAAACTTTCCCCAGGAGCAAAAAGGAAGGTTGCCACTAGAAAGGAAATACTACATAGGAAATTATACTTCTTCACTCATCCTCGTCTTCACTATACTCCTCCTCTTCCTCTTCGTCGTCGTCCTCCTCTTCACTTTCGTCCTGCTCCTCCTCCCCATCGTCCTCTTCCTCATCTAGTTCTTCATGCCTTTTCTTTTTATTTTTATTCGCAATCTTCCTCGCCGTCTTAAGTTGTGCTTCCTTGTCATTTTTTGGGCTGTCTGTCTTAGGTGAACTCAGATTTGTTATAATTTCATCATCTACATTCTCGTCGGTGATATTGAGTTGCCCAGGACTCTCTGAAATTAGAATATAAGTAAATCACTTGTTTGCAGGTAAGATATATGAGAATTTTTACTAAGAAAGGGAATAAGAGAAGATGAGGACCATTCGGATTCTCTGCAGAAGAAGATCATGGAGATGAAGCTGAAGATGAATCATTTGACTTCATCTCATCTACATATCAATACATATCAAGTTAGTTAGATTTTATAATTACTACTAGTGATAAATTAATATGCTAGCATGTGGTAAAATATGTGATGTACCCTAGCATCATCGCCCGACTGAGTGCCATAATCTACATGACGATCCATATGTTAAGGTGGAGAGTATAGTTACTAGCAAGAAGGAGACCAAGCGGTAGATAGAGAGATAGACAGTGAGAGAGATAGAGAAATTATAAAACCACAAATCAACATTTCTTTCTAAGAATAATTTTGTATATATATGTACATTAAAGTGCATACATCTACCTAAGGTGGTACAAAAATATCACAACAGAAGGTATTGCATTGATCGAGTGTCCACTTTTCTTAAATCTCATTGGAAGCTACTAGACTACATGAGTATATAAACACACTAATGTGTCCATTACATTTGCCAGTGGTGGAAAAAAGATTGTTAGTTATGATATTGCATTCGGCATGATCGGAAAAAATATGAATAAAGGCACTAATTTCATATTAGACCAATGGAGTTTGATGTCCCAAATTTATTTTTAATTTGACTTCTCAATATGACTAAAGCGAGGGAGGAAATGAAAATATGTTGCATTTCTTTAGGGATATAGGATCATCTCAATTCAAGGGCATATGCCATTTCTGTAGAGAAAACAGGGCAACCCAATTTTTTGCGAGTACAATATTTGGGCTCCCGACCCCAGATACATATTGGTGCATGGTTGGGGTTAGGTGTGGGGTATTCACCATGAACACAGCCACAAATCAAAAAAATTCAACATGAACGTTCTTTCTCTCATGGAAGTGTTGAACCGATTTTTACCAAACAAAATATGATACCATTACTATTACAAAAAAAATAATGCAACCGGCTAAAATCCATTATAAAATGGAAAGATATAATAAAATAACAAGAAATGAATTATAAAATAGGATATACTATAGACATTGCAATGAGTCAATAACTATATAATATGACGAAACAAATAATTACCCATCAAGTTTTATCCTAAGAAATTTATTTATGATACATGGTTTACATACACATACACTACAAAAAAAGACACATTCGTGACATTTTGGGCCGAACGAAATTTTTTTCTGTTATACTTATGACACTTCTATGACGATAATTGTGACAAAACCCGGTATCATCATAGATGTGGTGGGCTCCTACTTCTATGACAAAAAATCATGACAGAAAATTGGCTTTTCGTCCTGGGCGGGCCCGAGACGCAGCTGCATGACATTCTTTGGGCCGTCCATGACGGAAAAAACCATGGTAGAAGCGAGGGCGCGGAAAATATCGGGGAGTTTCCGGTACGGTGGGTGGTCGGGGGCCGAGCGATGCGTGTTTCTCTCGTACACGTACGCGCGTGGGTGCGAGGCGTTGGGCTCTAACTGAACCCGAGCGAGGCGTTCGCCTACTAAACCTGAGCGATTGCACTGCATGCTACGCATTACTGAACCCGAGGGATCGATCGATCCCTTGCTGTTAACTGAACCTGAGTGATTCCTTCGCTACTGCTGCTAACTGAAGCCGATCGATGCTGCCTCTAGATGAACAGTGAGCGTTGTTGGGGGGTTTGGATGAACAGATCCCGGTGGGGGGTTGGATGAACAGGACCCCGTGGTAGTAGAGGCCGTTGCCGGTGGGTGAACAGTACCCCGATCGATCGAGCCAGTGGAGGGATGGATGAATAGGACCCCGTGGAGGGCTGGATGAACAGGACGACCCCGTGGAGGGCTAGTTGAACCGTAGCCGGTGGAGGGCTGGATGAACAGTAGCCCGTGGAGGGGTGGTTGAACAGGACCCCGTGGAGAGGGCTGGTTGAACAGTAGCCCGTGGAGGAGCGGTTGAGGCTGGATGAACAGGAGCCCGTGGATGAACAGTCGCTGCTGGAGGCTGGAGGAGGTCGACGGTGGATGAAAAGTAGCCCGTGGAGGCAGTCGATGGTGGAGATGGACAGTATCCCGTGGAGTCCCGTTTTGCGGTACGCCACACCCCTCCCGATGAACAGGACCCCCGTTTCGACTGTAACACTATAACACAAGTCCGTTTCCTCCGTTTTGCGGTATGCCACACCCCTCCTGATGAACATGACCCTGTTTCGACCGTAGGAGGTTTGTTTCCTCTGTTTTGTGGTACGCCAGACCCCTCCTGATGAACAGGATCCTGTTTCCACAATGGCCGGTCGAACACAAGGCCGTTTCCTCCGTTCTACGGTACGCCAGGCCTCATTTCCATCGCTTGTTCCGTCCAACCCGGTTGGCTCCCGATGAATAGCACGTGTTCCGTTGCCTCCCGATGAATATGACGCATTCCGTTGCCTCCCCATGAACACGACGACGACGCAGTTTCTCCGTTCTGACCTAGCCACAGCCATGTACATGATCCCTGGCCGTACGTATGCACGAGTAGGCGTTTGAGACCCCGCCCGTATGTATGTACGTGGCCGTATTTACTATCTTGCACCCTGGCCGCTGTACGTACGAGTGCGTGCTACGTGCACGCCTCTACTACCACACGTGCATGCCTCTACATCGACAAGTATGTACGTACACATTCACGACCAGAATGACAACGCTACGTACGCTTCGACATGGTGGATCCCGACATTCAGACACTTCCTTGCGTGCGAAGATGTAGCTGGTGGGTCCCAGTAGTCAGGGAGGCGAATCAGTTTTTTGCCCGTAATATGGACACACTTCCTTGCATGCGAAGATGTAGCTGGTGGGTCCCAACAATCAGGGGGAATTTTTTTTCGTGAAATACGGTGGCCCGTCCGGTGGGTCCCTACTGTCAGGTGGAGGAATCATTATTTTACGCAAAATAAGGAGGCACTTCCTTGCTGTAGCCGTGGACCCAGCTATCAGCCTCTTCACGTACAGTACTCTTTCGATGGAAGTCGTTCCTTGACCACGTTGACCACGCCGCAGCGAGAGCACTAGGGCGGTGGACGACGGCGAGGCCTAGGAAGGGGACGAGGAGGAGCCGGGGAAGATGCGGCAGTGGATGCCCACGCGGAGAGGAGTACGAGGGTTCACTGGTTCGGCTGTGGTGTGAGGCTGCCGTCACCGTAGGGCCTGGCCAGCGGTGAGAGTAGTAGGGGCGGTGAGGCCTCCGCGGCATCACAGCTGGCCACGGGAAGCAGGAGCACGCGGCAAGACCGGCGCTGGTTTGGGCGGCTGGAGCAACAAGAACAGAGGTTGAAGAAGCACTACCACCGTGGGATGGACATCATACGGTCACTGGAGCTAGAATCGTTCATATTGACTAAGTTGACAAAGCCCTCCGTCCCCGTCAACTTAGTAGGCCCACAAGTCGGCCTCCCACTATGGTGGGTCCTAGCTAGCAGGGGGTATTAATTTTTTTGTGCGTAATAAGGAGGCACTTCCTTGCGTGCGAAGATATAGCTGGTGGGTCCGACCTGTGAGCGGGGGGGGGGGACGTTTTTTTCGTGAAATACAGAGGCCCTTCCGGTGGGTCCTAGCTGTCAGGTGGAGGACTCATTATTTTGTGCGTAATAAGGAGGCATTTCCTTGCATGCGGCCGTGGACCCAGCTGTCAGCCTCTCCATGCACAGTCTACTTCCGATGGATGTCGTTCGTTGACCATGTTGACTACTCCGTGCCGAGCGCATCCAAGGTGGTGGACGACGGCGAGGCCCCGGACAGCAACGAGCCGGAGATGGGAAGACGCGAGAGTAGAGTCGCAGATGGAGAGGTGTACGAGGGTTAACTAGTTCTGGTGCGCTGTGGTTCAGAAGTCGGTGGAGAAGAACAGGAGGGGTGGAGGGGTGGAGGGATGGCCTGGCCAACGGTGGGGTAGCGCTTCACAGCGAAGCGTGCTAAGTAGAGCTGCTAGCAGCAGGAGCCGAGAGAAGGTGGTCCCGGCGGCGCTGGAGGAAGAAGACGAGAGATTGAAGATGGATGTCGGTCGTTGGATGTAAATCCAACGGCTAACGATGTCAGAATCATTTGTTGACTAAGTTGACAACGACTTGCATTGGCTTCGACCTATTGGCCCACATTTCAGCCTCCAAAAATGTGGCACGTATTCAACCCATTTTTTTAGAATTTACAGTCAATTTGATCTCTTTTTTTTAGAATTACAGTTCATTTGCTGGGCTGGGTGAACAAATAATGTAGTGTCCATCCGACCCATTTATTTTTCTCCTAAAAAATTACATGCCATTTGCACTTTCTCGAAATACACTATTTTGCTGGGCTGATTCTAATTATAATGTTGGGTTGGGCGCATCAATGTTATCAAAAAGTAAACAAGGGTTGAGCATTTTTTTATAAATATATTTAAATAATAAGTGATTTTATATTTTGTTATAAATGTTAAATCTTACCAAGCTTTTGTACACAGTCACCAGGATTCTCGTTGCCAAAAAAATCCAGTATTTTATTGTTAAGAAATTATTTTTATAAGTTAATAAGATGTGGGATATTGTTTTCTTACATATGTAAGTATCTGTTAAACATTTGATGACAATAACAATAATGTATCATAACATATAAAATAATTTAAATATATATAATATAGTTAGAAGGGAAACAAAAGTTGGACCAGGTGTTCCTATTCTTATATAGAAAAATAGAACAGACCTTTGTGTTTTCTTCAAAAAAATACATAAATTGGGATGCCGATGTTTCAGGAAAAATGAAACCTCGGATGGGAGGTCCATAGGATGGTCGATACATGACGGCCCTCAAAAATTGGGAGGAAGTTTTTTTTTCGATGAGGCACTTGCTTGCGTACGTCCATAGACCTGGTGGGTCCCGACTGTCCGCCTCTCCACGTATAGACCTTTCCAGATTCCTCTCGTTTGTTCAGCATGTTCACAACGGTAGACAGCGGCGCCGCACCAAGCGCACAAAGACGCAGGAGGTGATCGGACCACCCAAGGCAGTGCCTTATTTCTAACGAAAGTACTGAACTAGCCTAGTGGCCAAGTGACACTACCCAACAGTTGTTCCGCCCGGGTTCGATTCCACCTGATGCAGGGAAAATATCTCCAAATTTTTTGCCTCTACCATTATTGACATGTGGGTCCCCATTGTCATCTACGCACACCATGTCCAACACTTGCCAAAACTTCGTCCCTCGTTTTCTCTATTTTTCGCACACTCGACATTGTGTGGGCATTTTGAAAATAGCATATCTTTTTAACTGTGCATCATATGAAGATGTGCTATGCATGAATGTTGATCAGCATGATGTTAATTGGCTGGTAGTTCCATTTTGACCATGAATAAAACTTCCAACATGATGTTAACCCTGTTTGAAAAGGTTGTGTTAATATAAATGCTCTGCCTCTGAAAGTTGCAGTTTCTTATCTGAAACTGAACTTGTAGTTTCTTATCTGAAACTGAAACTTGCAGTTTCTTCTCTAAGAATCACATTGTCTGCACTTTTATACTCCTATAAAATTACATTTTTTAAGTGCTAAAAATAGATCTCTAGAATTCATAAAATACTTCATATGCTCAATACTGCAAATCTGAAATTCAAAAGACATTCATATCTGAAAGTACTCTCAAAATACACAACACAAAACACAATTCACAACCTGCAAATACTGACAACCCTAAGCTCCTCCTGGCAATTC
>NC_041389.1:447902523-447966692 GCF_002162155.2 Triticum dicoccoides | reverse complement strand
CGAACTGTGCGTCTAGGCGGATGGTAACAGGAGACAAGGGACACGATGTTTTTACCAAGGTTCGAGCCCTCTCGATGGAGGTAAAAACCTACTCCTGCTTGATTAATATTGATGATATGGGTATTACAAGAGTTGATCTACCACGAGATCGGAGAGGCTAAACCCTAGAAGCTAGCCTATGGTATGATTGTTGTTGTTCCTACGGACTAAACCCTCCGGTTTATATAGACACTGGAGGGGGCTAGGGTTACACAGAGTCGGTTACAAGGAAGGAGATCTTCATATCCGTATTGCCAAGCTTGCCTTCCACGCCAAGGAGAGTCCCATCCGGACACGGGATGAAGTCTTCAATCTTGTATCTTCATAGTCCAACAGTCCGGCCAAAGGTTATAGTCCGACTGTCCGGATACCCCCTAATCTAGGACTCCCTCAGTAGCCCCCGAACGAGGCTTCAATTACCATGAGTCCGGCGCGCAGATTGTCTTCAGCATTGCAAGGCGGGTTCTTCTTCAAACTTTGAATAATGTCCGGCTTCTCGTAAATGTTGCGCTTCTCGGCTTCCGCACTCAATAATGGCCATCTTCCACGTGTCAAGTGAATGTGAATAGCCAGGGCGTTTTTACATTTACCACCCTAGCCGTGCGAATGAACTGTATATTTAAAGAGATGAGGATTCCTAGATCCAAACCACACCATCTTTCCTCATCGAGCATTCATCGGAACGCGCCTGAAAAAATCGATCCCAGCATGGCCGACCAGCGCAGCTCCTCCTCTCGCTCCCCCAGCCCTAAGCCCGGAGATTGGGAGAGGGGTTCCGTCCCACACAGCCAATTAGTGAAGCTTCAGACCCAGGGATTTCTCCCCCAGCGTATATGGTCCCGGTTCGAGCCGGGCTCACCACCTATAATGGCGGGGAGCAAGCGAAGAGCCTTCCCCACCCCTCTAAGGGAGAGCGGGTATGCCTTTTCCCTTATTTGTTAAGGGGACTCGGATATCCAATCCATCCGTTTCTCCAAGGGCTCCTGAAGTTCTACGACCTCCAGTTGCATAACCTTACCCCTGCCTCCATACTTCATATCGCTGGCTACGTAGCCCTTTGCGAGCTGTTCTTGGGCTGCGAGGCTTATTTCGCACTATGGAAGAAGTTGTTCTGCCTTGTGCCCCGTTCACAGAGGGGGTCAATATATCAGGTGGGCGGAGCCGAAGTATGGTGCATCGCCGGGACCGGATACGTATCCGGAACCCCGAAGAAGGCGTCCGAATACTGGCCTTCAGAGTGGTTTTATATGGAGGACGTCCCCTTCCGGATCCTATCCGGATCGGCCTTCCCGAGTTTGATAATGCTGCTTTGAAGAAGCGCCTGAGCTGGCGACCACAGAGCCCCCAGGAGGAAGATGATAGAGACGTTCTTTACCTGATGAGCCGGATAAAGATATTAGCTCAATCAGGGCTGACCATAACCGAGGTTATGGCGATATGCATTATGCGGGGGGGGGGGGGTGCAGCCGCTTTAATATCGAGGCCACCCCATGTGGGATTTCAACGGGGAAGACGACGCCACTCGCTGCGGCCGCAAAGGGCCGAACTCGACTGCTGCCCTAGCAAAAATCTTGTCCGGTTTGTACAAGGGAGAGGAAGAGGAATTCCTTCGCATCAAGCCACAAAGTGGGTTCTCCATGTACAATCCTCCGAGGTGGGTAAGTCGTCACTTTTTACGCCCATCCGTTCCATATTCCCATAGTTGAATATTTTACCTTGCAAATTCATCGCAAGAACTGCGTAAGGCTGTAAGGGAGATCAACAGCCCACCTCCACAACCAGAGGATCCTGAGCGGTCCCTCGACCCGTCCTTCAAAGAGGATCTGGACATATCCGTGGAGCTGATTGACAGGGTATTCTACCAATTAAGCAACGATGACGCCTTGGTGGCCATTACGGCCGACTACCCCGGGCTGCTCCCAGCTTCGCAGGTAAATGAGACCAAAGGTCCCGACATTTTGAAAAGGATTTGCTTTTATGCACTTCACTCACCGTATACAAACGGTGTTTTATAGGGAAGGCCCTCGGGACGCCGCGTCGAGCCCGCGGTGACCAGCCAGCAAGGGGCCCCGAGGCCGGACAGGCTAAAGAGGAAAGCGGTCCGGACGGAGACGCCGGCGCAGAGGTATGATGCAACACCTCACTCCATGGTTGTCATCTTTAAAGACATAATAACACCTGTGCTTTCTAGAAAGAAGAACACTCGCCGGACTATATCCGAAGAGGTCGCCAATCACGCCTCAACCAGTCGGGCTCCAGGGCCGGACACAGAAGCGGAAGCGAATACAAGACGCACGCTGGATGCTCCTCCGACAGAGGATGCAGATAAAATATCCGCCACAAATTCCGAAGTGGAGAGCGCCATGAACCACAGGCGTCGCCGAGCCATACTCCGTGACGCTTGCTTCTCCCAAGAGGCATTTGATGCCTTCAACTCAGGAGACACATACATCCGTGCTGCTCAAAATGGCCTAGCCAGAGCCACGGACCAGTATGTAAAGGATATTACCGATAAGAAGATTTTGATGATTACATATAGCAGTAGCCCCTGAGACTTGAAACAGATAGAATAACTGATTTAAGGATCATATATTATGCAGGTTCTTACAGAGAAGAATACCCAGTTGTCTCATGAGCTTGAAGAGTGCAAGGCCCAGCTATGGGCTGCAGCTGCCACAGCGAAGGAGTCCGAGAAGGCCTCCTATGGTAACACTTTGTTTTTAGAATGATAGGTACCATATAGAGTGCGGCATACATGCAAATCTGACAATAAATATTGAAGATGAAGCCGGAGTGAATCCGGATGAGAAACATCTCGTACGCCGGCTAAAGGCTGGCGAGCGCGTGCTTACAAAAGTTAGGCAGGAGAAAAATAATCTCCAGGATGCCAACACCCAGCTGAGCGTGGAACTAAAGGATGTTCGTGCCCAGCTGGCGGACTCCGTGAAGGAGAATCAGCGGCTTCGACGCGGCATTTTCAGTAAGTGCTTGAACGAACTTTAAGAAGAGTTTGGCAAAGAAGCCGACTAACAGAGTTATGTCTGTAGGTATGCTGACGGGTCATCCCGCAGATGAAATGCCCGGGTTTGCGGGTGATCTTCTACCCGAGCTCTCACAACTGCATGAACGGGCTCGGCAGGTGATGCGAGGTATTGCCCAGGCCTTATGGCCATCCGTCTCCCTACCTGAAGGTCTTGGTGAGCTTGTGGAGAAGCTTAAGGGAGCACGGCGGCTCTTCTGATTATGGAAGATATCAGCCTGCCGTCAAGGTGCCAGGGAAGCCTGGGCCATGGTGAAGACGCGGTATACCAAGGCTGACCCAAACCACATGGCCGAGGTCAGACCTGTGGGGCCCGATTGGAAAGAGATCCCCGTTAGCTTAGTGTACGGGCAAGTAGAATTGGACGCAAAGTATTCCCAACAGGATTGTAGACTAGACAGCATGTTGGATGGTATAGAAGAGGAATTTAGCCAGTCAAATTGACTATGTAATTAAAGTGACATGTATAATGCCTTCTAGCCGGATTGTAGATCATTTGTCATGGCGGACCTTTTCGCTTCAACCTCGGTACCCGATAGTCCGGAGTGTATCCGAATACCCTCTCGGTTATGTAAGAACCGGGGCATGCATGGAAACCAGGCGTAGGTGTCATTAGTGCTTGAACAGACAAGTGCCCAACTAGTTATGTTATATTACATGGTTAGTATGAAACATCTTCCAGGGAGAATAGTTCCGTTAGGGGTTCCTTTCCCTGGGTACGCATGCCCTAAAGTGCATGTCCGGACTGCGAAAAGAGACGCAGGAAAAAACATTTGGGGGCACATATTAAAAATAAAAAAATCATCTTTTGTTCACCGACCGAATATTCCCTTAAGAACGCTAGCTTTCCGCTTCACCCAGTCTGAGGTACACATCCGGCTGACCCGGCAGTAACAATCGCAGAGGTGCTCCCCTTATGCCCTAGCTGTATTAACGGGAACGTAGGGCATAAATACAAGAGCCAGGCAACCCAGCTTGGCCAAAACTTAAGTCATATCGATGCATATAATGGCAAAGAAAAGGTACATGCGGAAGGATAACACATGTGTGGGGCATGAAGCCCGGATAAATAATTAAGCTTCTGTATAGCAAGCCCCCAGGTATAATGAGCATGGCTAGCGCGTCCATAGTGTGCAAAGAAGGCACGAAGTGGCCCTTAATGGATTTGAGAGAGGAAAAAAAGGGGAGAAAGAGAGAAATGAAAGACAGATAGTGTATAGATGCAAAAAATGGACAGAGGAAGGAGACGAACACAGAGTCCGGCGCTAGGCGTAGAATCTTCGCAGCCTGGCTGCGTTCCATGGGTTCGGCTCAAGTCGATTATCCGATGCATCCCGCAGACGGTACGCCCCACCGGTCAGAACTTGGTCAATAATGAAGGGACCCTCCTATTTGGGCTTGAGTTTATCCTTTTTCTTCTCCGGCAGGCATAGAACTAACTCGCCAACATTATAAGTTTTGGCCCGTACTTCTCTGCTTTGGTATCTTCGAGCCTGTTGTTGATAGAATGTGGAACGGGCTTTTTCCACGTCACGCTCCTCCTCCAGGGCGTCCAAACTGTCCTGCCGATCGAGCTCGGCTTCTCTTTCTTCGTACATGCGCACTCGAGGTGAGTCATGAATTATGTCGCAGGGCAGAACCGCCTCTGCGCCGTACACCATAAAGAAAGGTGTGTATCCGATAGTACAATTCGGCATGGTCCACAGCCCCCAGAGTACGGAGTCGAGCTCCTCCACCCAGTGCGTGTTAGATTCCTTAAGGGACTGCACTAATCTGGGCTTGATGCCGCTCAAGATAAGACCATTTGCCTGTTCGACTTGACCGTTAGTTTGTGGGTGATAGACAGAAGAATAATCGAGCTTAATGCCCATGTTTTTGCACCAGAGTTTTACCTCATCGGCCGTGAAGTTCGTGCCATTGTCAGTGATGATGCTGTGGGGGACACCGTAACGGTGTACGACCCCGGATATGAAGTCTATCACCGGTCCGGATTCGGCCGTTTTAACAGGTTTGGCTTCTATCCATTTGGTGAATTTATCCACCATGACCAGTAAGTATTTTTTCTTATGGGTTCCCCCTTTAAGGGGTCCAACCATGTTGAGTCCCCAGACCGCAAAGGGCCAGGTAATGGGGATTGTTTGGAGGGCGGTGGGTGGCATATGGCTTTGGTTTGCAAAAAGCTGGCAACCGACGCAGCGTTGGACTAAGTCCTGAGCGTCTGCCCGGGCCGTCGGCCAATAAAAACCTGTACGGAACGCCTTGCTTACAAGGGCCCGGGCTACGGCATGGTGGCCGTCGAGTCCGGCATGAATTTCTGCCAGAAGCTTCCGCCCCACCTCTTTGGAGATGCACCTTTGAAGGACTCCGGTGGTGCTTTTCTTATAAAGCTCTCCCTCATGGACCCTATAGGCTTTAGATCGCCGTACTATGTAGCGTGCCTCATTTTGGTCCTTGGGGAGTTCCTGCCTAGTTAAGTAGGCCAGGAATGGTTCTGTCCACAGGGCGACGATGGCCATTATTACGTGGGCTAAAGGTGTTATTTCGGTGGCAGAGCCTCCGATTATGTCAGAGTGTTCGGTATCGGGCATTGCGGTTGGGTCCGGACTATTGTTACCGGTGTCCCCTTCCCATACCACGGATGGCTTCAACAGCTTTTCCAAAAAGATGTTAGGGGGGACCGCATCGCATTTAGCGCCGATGCGCGCGAGGACATCTGCCGCCTGATTGTTTTCCCGGGCTATATGGTGAAATTCGAGCCCCTCGAACCGAGCTGACATTTTTAGGACGGTGTTGCGGTAGGCCGCCATTTTCGGATACTTGGCGTCAAAGTCTCCATTTATTTGGGATATTGCGAGATTCGAATCCCCGCACATCTCCAGGCGTTGGATGCCCATGGATACTGCCAGCCGAAGACCATGTAAAAGGGCCTCGTATTCGGCTGCGTTGTTGGAGTCTGTGTACATTATCTAGAGTACGTATTGAACTGTATCTCCGGTTGGGGAAGTCAGAACGATGCCAGCCCCCAGACCAGCCAGCATTTTGGAGCCGTCGAAGTGCATGATCCAGTTGGAATATGCGCCGTACTCTTTAGGTAGTTTGGCTTCCGTCCATTCGGCGACAAAGTCGGCCAATACTTGCGACTTAATGGCTCGCCGTGGTTTGTATGTTATGTCGAATGGGAGGAGCTCAATGGCCCAATTGGCAATCCGTCCCGTGGCATCGCGATTGTTTATAATATCATTAAGTGGCACTTGCGAGGCTACTGTAATTGAACACTCTTGAAAGTAGTGTCGCAGCTTCCGGGATGCCATGAATACCGTATAGGCTATCTTTTGATAATGCGGGTACCGTGACTTGCATGGAGTGAGGACAGTGGATACATAATAGACCGACTTTTGAAGGGGGAATTTATGTCCGTCCGTTTCTCGCTCGACGACGAGCACTGCGCTTACAACTTGATGAGTTGCCGCAATGTACAACAGCATTGGTTCACCGATGTTTGGCGCGGCCAGGATTGGGTTGGTTGCAAGTATGGCTTTTATTTCTTCCAATCTGGCTGTGGCAGCATCCGTCCACTCGAAGTGTTCGGTGCGCTGAAGGAGGCGATAGAGGGGTAATGCCTTTTCTCCCAAGCGGGAGATAAAGCGTCTTAGAGCCGCCACACATCCGGTTAATTTCTGTATTTGTTTGAGGTCCGTTGGGATAACCAACTGTGACAGAGCTCGGATTTTGGCCGGATTTGCTTCAATTCCTCTGTTGGAGACAATGAAGCCCAGGAGCTTTCCGGCTGGTACACCGAAAACGCATTTTTCCGGATTAAGCTTGATGTCGTAAGTTCGGAGGTTGTCGAATGTGAGCCTCAAGTTGTCTATTAAGGAGTCGACGTGTTTGGTTTTAACAACCACATCATCTACGTATGCCTCCACTGTTTTGCCAATCTGGTTTTCCAGACATGTCTGAATCATGCACTGATATGTTGCGCCGACGTTTTTGAGCCCAAAAGGCATTGTGTTGAAACAGAAGGGGTCGTATGGTGTGATAAATGCCATTGCTTCTTGGTCGGGCTCCGCCATCTTAATTTGGTGGTAGCCAGAGTATGCATCGAGGAAACACAATGAATCGTCTCCTGCAGTACCATCGATAATTTGATCGATGCGGGGGAGGGGAAAGGGATCCTTTGGGCAAGCCTTGTTGAGGTCCTTGAAATCGACGCACAGGCGCCAGGATTTGTCCTTCTTTGGTACCATCACCAGGTTTTCTAGCCAGTCCGGGTGTTTTATTTCTCTAATGAATCCGGCCTCCAATAACTTGGCTAGTTCCTCTCCCATAGCTTGTCTCTTAGGATCAGAGAAACACCGAAGAGCCTGCTTGACCGGCTTGAATCCCTTTAGGATATTGAGGCTGTGCTCGGCCAGCCTGCGTGGGATTCCTGGCATATCTGAGGGATTCCAGGCAAATATGTCCCAATTCTCGCGCAGGGACTCTCGTAGTGCGGCGTCTATGGCGGGGTTTAACTGTGCCCGATGGAGGCTGCTTTTGTAGGGTCCGTTGGATGGACTTGGAATTTGACTATTTCATCCGCTGGTTTAAAGGAGGTGGACTTGGATCTCCTATCATGTATCACGTCGTCCCTGTCCATCATGAAGCGCAGTGTAGTCAGTTCCTCGGTCGCAAGGGCTTCGGATAATGCCTCAAGGGCCAGTGCGGCTGTCTTGTTTTCGGCGCGGAGTGCTGTGTCCGGATCACTAGCGAGAGTGATGATTCCGTTGGGCCCGGGCATTTTGAGCTTCATGTACCCGTAATGGGGTATGGCTTGAAAGATCGTGAACGCCTAACGCCCTAAAAGGGCGTGGTATCCGCTACTGTACGAAGCCACTTGGAACGTAATCTCTTCGGACCTATAATTCTCCAGCGTGCCGAACACCACATCTAGTGTGACTTTTCCTGTACAGCGCACTTCCCGACTGGGGATTATTCCCCTAAAGGTTGTGCTGCTTCGCTCGATGCGGTTCCAGTCTATTTCCATTTTTTGAAGGGTTTCCTCATAGATGAGGTCTAATCCGCTGCCGCCTTCCATGAGGACCTTGGTGAGTCGAAAGCCGTCCACAATTGGACTGAGGACCAATGCGGCTGGTGCTCGGGCTGTTCGGAATTTAGGTTCGTCAATGACATTGAAAGTAATAGCCGTGTCACTCCATGGATTTATTGTTGCCACGTGGTAGATTTCGGCAAGGCTGTGGAGTGTTCGCTTTCGCCTATTATTTGATGTGAAGGTCTCAAAGACTGTTAATACCGTATTGTTATCCCTAGGATGGTGCTCTGTGGCGTCTGGGATGAGAAGATCCTCGCCACTTTTGGCCACCTGCCTGAGTATCCAACATGCTCTAAGGCTGTGTGTTGGTATGGTATCCGCTGTACTATGGATTTTGCAGGGTCCGTTGAGCCATTCCTCCAGTATGGTTCCACACCCTGTAAAGGGTTTTTGCTTTTTTGGGATTAGCTCTAGTGTCCTATGATAGTGCACCCTTTTGCTGCGGACTGGGTGTGTGTTCGGGGCCGGATTATCCCAAAATTTTGTTTCGGTTTTCCAGGCACTTTCCATCGCACAGTACTTTCGTACTATGGACGCCAAGTCAGCGAAGCGTGATATCTCACGGCGACTTATGGCATTAAGGATTCCCTTGTCCGTGCAATTATTGCAGAAAAATAAGATTGCGTCTTCCTCGCGACAGTCCTTAACCTTGTTCATCGCAAGGAGGAATCTGGCCCAATAGTGATGTACTGTTTCCTGGGGCTCTTGCCTGATGTGGGAAAGATCGCTTATGTTTGGGTGGTGGGTGGAATTGAGTCCGAACCCTTACCCGATCTGAGATCCAGGGGTCGAGGAGTTTCCAATCTTGGAAGTTTCGGTTCCGGGGTGTTGCCCGATAATCCTGGCCCGCTGCCTGACTCTAAGTTCAGGGATTGGGTGCTGTCCTCCCGCAAACGGGTATCCGGCTCGGAGAGCTCAGGAATCCGGACATAGTTAGTCCTCAAAATAGAGGAAAAGTCACCGCATTGTTCCTCCACCACCGCAATATGATGGGTGACCGGTGGAGAGTTAATCTCCCTTTGATCGGGTTTAAGCCCAATCTGATCATAGTCCGTAGCGACTCCCAAGGCGGCGATGCGATCCAAGAGCTCGTTTAGGGACGAGAGCTCCATTGGATCCATCTGCTCGGCAAGTTCCGAGTTGACGTGGAGGCTGTTTTCAATGACCCGAGAAGTCATCGTCGGTGCAGCGGCCGAACAGGCGGTCATGATGAAATCGCCTAGCCGGAGAGTTTGGCCGACAACCAAAGCTCCCCCAGCAGTAGTGCCATCTTTAATGACGAGACGAGAAATCCTTCCTTATGGCGACGGCACAGTGGAACTCTCATTGAAAGCACCAATGTCGGTGTCAAAACCGGCGGATCTCGGGTAGGGGGTCCCGAACTGTGCGTCTAGGCGGATGGTAACAGGAGACAAGGGACATGATGTTTTTACCCAGGTTCGGGCCCTCTCGATGGAGGTAAAACCCTACTCCTTCTTGATTAATATTGATGATATGGGTATTACGAGAGTTGATCTACCACGAGATCGAAGAGGCTAAACCCTAGAAGCTAGCCTATGGTATGATTGTTGTTGTTCCTACGGACTAAACCCTCCGGTTTATATAGACACCGGAGGGGGCTAGGGTTACACAGAGTCGGTTACAAGGAAGAAGATCTTCATATCCGTATTGTCAAGCTTGCCTTCCACACAAAGAGAGTCCCATCCGGACACGGGACGAAGTCTTTAATCTTGTATCTTCATAGTCCAACAGTCCGGCCAAAGGTTATAGTACGGCTGTCCGGATACCCCCTAATCCAGGACTCCCTCAGGGGCAGTCCCCTCCTATTCCTCTGCGGCAGATAGCCGCCCCGTGAGATGACATGAACGGCGAGAGAGAGGATGGCGGGGAAGCGTCATCGAGCCAACTAGTTTTCTCCTCTTGCAGCTGGGTACGGTCGACGAAGACTCCACCGGCTCGCTCTGGCACGACACCCTCACAAACGACACCCTATAGATGCCCGATCCTTCAATCTCTGGTGGATGCTCCATCTGGGATCGATACTCCCACCACCGCTCCCTCACGATCGGATTCGGTGAATCTGTTTGCTCCATGGCCCAGAGGAGCAGCTCTATGTACTTCGCGCGTGACTCCCATTGGGAGTATCGCCGCCTTTTCGCTCTGTTGCAGATATTTGGCCATGGATGTTGCCGTCGCCACTAGTTGGTCCTTGTTGTCAAACCAAGACTGTATCTCCAACATCCTAGCTAGCTTCACGGGGTCACCGTCTGCGATCCTCACGTATCGTTTGTACTCCTCCATCGATCTACTTCTCCACAGCACCTTCACTCGCCAGCGGTGGTTTTTGAATGGAAGAGGAGAGGAGCAGCACTGGTTTTGGATTAGAACAGGAGAGGAGCGAGCTGGTTTTGGATTGGAACATGAGAGGAGGGGTGGTGGTTTTGAAATGGAAGAGGAGAGGAGTGGCGCTGGATTTAGATTTGAATAGGAGAGGAGCGGCTGTGGTTTAAGAGGAGAGGAGCTGCGCTGGTCTTGGAAGTATTTTTTGTTTTGCGTATTTTGGGTCAAACTTTGACCACGTACTGTATTTGACAAGCAAAATGTGAATCCATGTCACCAAAATTTGTATCGTTTGGTTCGTATCTGAATGTACTTTCAAATTATATTATTTTTGCAACATATAACATATATTTTATTTGTGAAAATCATGGTCAATTATGACCCAGAATAAAAGGGAGACTATTTATTGTGGGGTCGCTTTCTTAATTGAAAGGTAAATTGATTTTGATTTTGATCCATTCACAGCGCGCCGGCCCTCCCGTCCAATCCTAAATCGCTACCGCACGCTCCTCTCCCTCTTCTCCATTGCAAAACCACCTCCTCTCCTCTCCATCATCTCCATTCTAAAACCACCGTCTCGCCTCTCCCTCTTCTCCATTGCAAGACCACCTCCTCTCTCCTCGGACGAGGATCCCCTGACGTAGCCCATCCTGCCATTGAGACACTGACACATGGGTCCCACCAAGCGTGGGGCCCACCTGTCAGTGACCGAAAGGCAGGGAAACCTCTCCTCTCCATCATCTCCATTCCAAAACCACCGTCTCGCCTCTCCCTCTACTCCATTTCAAAACCACCCCCTCTCATCTCCATCATCTCCATTCCAAAACCACCATCTCGCCTCTCCCTCTTCTCTATTGCACTACCACCGTCTCTCCTCCCATCTTCCAAAGGTAGCACCGGACCACTCAGAAAGACATCTGTGGAGAGGATGCAGCAGCGAATCAGGCAGATCGCCGGCGGTGACCAGGCAAAGTTAGCCAGGTTGAAGGAGATCCTTACTTGGTTTGACAATGAGTGGGAGATTTCGAGGACGGTGAGGGCCATGTGGCAATGTATGCGAAAGAGCAAGACAGCGATGATGTACTCCTCGGCGGCAGTCATGCCGCAGTCCTTCGAGTTCATCGATTATCTCCTCTGGGCGATGGAGTAGACAGATTCGCCCGAGGCGAAAGTCAGGCGAAGGTGGTGGGCATATAGGACGAAGCTCGAGCACCCAGAGGATAACGAATCGATCGAGTATGGTGTGCCATTCGTGAGGGTGCAGAGCCAGCCGGAGCCACAGGATTATTCGTTCTCCCACCGCATGAGGAGGCCGGATGGTGCAACGTTGCTTCCTCGCTGTTCTCCATGGTTCCCTCGACGCTCGCCTCATTTCAACGGCGTCGGTAGGGTTTAAGGTAAGCTTTGCACTAACCTAATCTTCCATCTGCTCATGCTTACAATCAGTGTGACAGCTAATAAAAATCATGCATCCAATCAGTCTCCGAGTACTACGCCGATCACCCTAAAATAGCTCTGGACCTTTGGGTCAAAGTTGTGACACTGTGTACAAATAAAGAAAAATAGACTGGTGCTTCTTTCAGAAAAGAGTACACCCTAGAAAACTGCCAATATAAGCTACTAGTATTTTTTTAAGTCTAAGCTACTAGTATTTGGTTAGAGTATTTGCTGCCGAGAAAGATCCGTCCACAGTGAGTTCCACACATCCCACTGATGGTGGTGGATGCCAATGCTTAGATGGAGCAGGGTTGGTGTCGGTAATTTTTACTTGGCACCTCGCACTCTACATATATGCCGGTTCCATCCGTACATTTTTGCACTTCCACCAAAATGCAGCTGAATAACCCTGCTTGCACAGATAATGAAAAGGCGTGATTACATTATAGTGGCACTAGTTGATGAAACATACAGTAATAAATAGAAGAAAATATTGCGATAGTATCATAGTATGCCATGCTGCGAGGGCGAGATGGGCCCTGCGACGCCTCATACGGTAGGCCTCATACTAGAAATCGACCCAAGTCTCCCTGGTACACCTTCTGCCAGTGATGAACATTAGTGTACAACGGTACTACAAGGAGGGGCCTTGAGACATCCCAATCTCTATTTTTGTGCAGATCAACTAAAATTAAGCACCCCAGATTGCAGAAACGCTTAAACATTAACAATGGGACTACCTGATGAAACATATACTAACAAAGAGAAGCACTTTCTTTACCTACATTGGAAATGAAATGATAGAGAGGACACTCGCTCTATTTTGACTGTATTATTACTTCATTTTATCAGTGGCACTAGGGTCGAGCAGGTGGCAAACGAGATGTACCATGAGTCGCAAGGATGAAGGCCGAGGGTGCTAAGACTGGGATGCTGAAGCTGGCTCCTTTAGTCCCTATCTTCCCCTCTGATGTTTCTGTGGTAGCATTTGGGTTGTAATCTAAACTTAGTCGAGCTGGTGTTGCGTCCCCCTACCTGCCTAGCTTATGTGGCGAACTTGTCTCCTGCTAGTACTTAGTCCGTTCTAGTAGTAGTTGCATAACTGCCCGTTTACACTGAGATGTTGTCAGATAATGGTTCTCTATGGTTGGATTTCTTTAATGAAATCAGAGGAAACCCCCTCTTTCGATATATCAAAAAAAATTAGTGCCACTAGCGGTGCCAAAACATTGCCTCAAATTAATAGTGCCACTAGATTAAGGTGCAAAATAATAACATTACTGTTTTGTCATGGTAGTGCCAAAACAGTAGCACAAGAGCAGACTTAACATGCAGGATCTTTGGCAAACAGTTAGACCAAAAAGGAACATACCTCGTGATGGCAACCATGTCTGCAGTCAACGCCATCGTAGAAGGGATGAAACCAGTCACCAACATGGATGAATCAATTCATGGGACCTTTTTGGTGCAGTTCGCCTAAAATGAAGCAATGTCCCATGAGCTAGCAGCTTCTTCTTCATTTTTTTAAGAAAAGGGCTCCAGCCCTGGTTCCATTTCCATCAGAAAATGAAACCTGCAGAGCTTCTTCTTCATTAGTTGCAATAAAATTGAGCAACATCAAGGTTGGTTGTGAAGCTCCTGGAATGTTCAACTATAATTTGGATATCATTTGTCCAGTTCAACTAAGATCAAGCGTGAAATGTATGTCTCTGTTTGCACAAAAAGGTGGAAAGGAGGGTGACAAACAAGTGATGAAACATACATCAAATGAAAAGAAGCATGCTCCTTATCTGAATGGCAATCCTACAAGGACAGTAGCAATTTCTAAAGCAGCAACATTGCTAGATATTAGTGTGGGCATTAGGATTAACTATGACAACCATTAAATACGACATTACTTTAATGGTGCCATTGCTTCATTTTACCAGCAATATTGGTTTAATGTGTCTTTACTTTTAGCAGTGCGACTGCTACATTTTACCAGTGGCATTACATAAGAGTGGCTCGGGGAAACAAACATCAGAACAGGATATCTGGGTTGGTCCCATTATACTGTGTGAGGCTAGCAAATCTAGTGCTGGACTTACTCTGTTGACTTGTCCCCCAGTCCCCACTTTCTTTCCCTTTTCAACCAATATATCGGGTTTATATTGAGTTTGTACTGTGTTTCCCTTTATTTCCCTGTTAGACCTAGAGACCAGTTGGATAGCCAATCTCTGCTACTTTTTGCCCCCATTATTTCCTCTTTCGACCAAGTCCTAGATTCAGGTAACAAATCTTCCCCCACCCCCTTTCTTCCATGTTTGAACCAAGTAGTACTAGATTCGAGTGCATGAACTAGTTTTACCTCTTAACAATAAAAATTTAGATGGCTTTCGAACAGCCGATCGATCCTATCTATGAGGGGCTTGAGAAATAGTAAAGGATACAAATGCAGCGACATCAGGAGCTCTGGAAGTAGAGCAAGGCCGGTTTCGAAGGAAGTTATACCTGAGGGTCGCCGGGATGTCGCCAGGTGGGCGGTGGGAGGCCGGATCTGCCCACACTACGGCAACGAGCAAGAAGGGGTCGGAGGCCCTCCCTAGCCAGTGGTGCTTGGGAGAGAACGGCAATGCACGCTGATCGGGACGCGCCAGTAGTGGGTAAGAGCCGTCGCCGCGGACGACCGCGTGAATGTTGCACCTTCTCACCTTCCCCGGCAGAGAGGATCCGGTTGGATCTGTGACCAGCGGCGAGCAGAGAGAGAGTGTGTGGCCACCGCTGTCGTGTTTAGATCTGGAGAGGACGAGACAGTGTGAAGAGAGCAACACTAGCAAGCAAGCGCGGAGGATCCTGCCTATATAGTGGAGTACTACTAGTTTTCTTTTGTCTACAGGAGCCGGCTTCACCTCGTCAATGACTGTCTTCATGCACGTGCCCCGGAGGAGCAGTTGTCCTCATTTTGATCTGAAGCACCGGATTATAACATGACAAGAAACCATAACCTCACTGCCCAAAGGAGACAACATGAATCCCGACGGACAAACTAGATGAGGATCAAAGCTCAAATTAAAGATAAACTCGTAGAAAAGGGGTCCATTTATAGATGCCCTAATTAATATAGCCGGCTTGACATAGATGGCAGTCGAGTAGTCTTCGTGCATGTGGCCCCCATGACTAGCGCATTGGAGGAACTCAGCTGTCGCTGTTTAACCCTCGCAGTGATCCGAAGCACATGACACCTAATTTTGTGAGATGACAAGAAACCTTTTTTAGATTTCTCACGAGGACTACATCCCTGTACAACACAGCCTTCACGATATGTAGACGACAGCCAATCTAGGCGTGTCTGTTGCAGTATGGTCACATGCATGGATGAACTGATCTTCCATGTCATGCAGGGATGGTCCAGGCACCAAAGTCTGTACAACACTTCTCTAGTACTATCGCTCGTCTCTCTCTTCTATTAACTCACCTGACTTGCGGGGCCGGGGAGTGTGCCTATGGTAGGTTCTCAATTGCGGTCCCACATGTGTGTGCAAACGCAATATGATGCGTGTTCTGTTTGGAGAGCGGCGTGCCAGACCGACCGACCGTCTGGGGTGCGACGCGAACGCGACGGGCGTGCTGTATACTCCAACATGTGTACCGCCGTTTTCTTGAGGCTTTGCTCCACTGCGCAATCCATGGATACAAAATTAGTATACTGTACTATTTAAAAGTCGAGGGTGGGGCTTTTCTGTGCGGTAGGCGGGGCAGTTCTGCCTAGTCGGTTTGAAAGAGACGCGAGAAGATGAGGGAGTAGGCTGCTGCAAACGTAGGGTTGTGTGATTTGACAGTGAGTTAGTGCTGGGCAGGTGGGGCCCGGTGATTTGAATTGCCATTATCATTTTAACTGTGGCGCTACAACCAACGTGAGTCTCCCGATTCCTGACCACCTCCATACAGGTGCCTCTCCCGATGCTCCACCATGTAGAGGCTGGCTCTTGCTTGAGAGCCCACTCCAATTTTTCCTTGCCTCTTTCCCCCACATATGCAAAAATGCCATGTAAAGCGGGCTTATAGCCCACTATTGTACTTGATCCTACAGGTGCTAAGCCTACCACATAGGCATAAAGTCTGATGTGGAAAGTTAATTAAGAAGAGAGAGACTACTTTGGTGACCCCAGGAAGAAACGGTGATAAGCGCGTGTACCTAGATGAAGCAAACTTAGCAACAAAAAACTAAGCACCTATGCATTGGGGACTTGAGTTGCTAAGCCATTTAATGCCCATAGCACACCATTTCATTGGAAGAGGTCACTCCTTGGCAAATGCAATAAATACTATGAAGAAAGAGATAGCGAGAAGTAAACAAAAAATACTCTTATAGCCAACCTTATAACTAACCTTGTTGAGTGAGTAAGTGATGACTATGTATGACATGCCAACATCATATAGCCTAACGCACCATGACGGTCGTGGTAGGCGCGACCATGATACGGGCTGCTGGCAGCCCTTGGATCTGAGATCGAACGATCTCATTCTAAGTTGCTGAAAATTTACAGAATAACCCTCCAGGATAGGATATTCACCCATAGGTCTAGAATCACGCAATGCAAACCATTCGATCTCAGATCCAAGGTGTCGGTGTCAAAACCGGCGGATCTCGGGTAGGGGGTCCCGAACTGTGCGTCTAGGCAGATGGTAACAGGAGACAAGGGACACGATGTTTTTACCCAGGTTCGAGCCCTCTCGATGGAGGTAAAACCCTACTCCTGGTTGATTAATATTGATGATATGGGTAGTACAAGAGTACATCTACCACGAGATTAGAGAGGCTAAACCCTAGAAGCTAGCCTATGGTATGATTGTTGTTCGTCCTACAGACTAAAACCCTCCGGTTTATATAGACACCGGATAGGGTTAGGGTTACACAGAGTCGGTTACAATGGTAGGAGATCTACATATCCGTATCGCCAAGCTTTCCTTCCACGCCAAGGAAAGTCCCATTCAGACACGGGACAGAGTCTTCAATGTTGTATCTTCATACTCTAGGAGTCCGGCCAAAGGTGATAGTTCGGCTATCCGGACACCCCCTAATCCGGGACTCCCTCACAAGGGCTCTCGGAAGCTTCGTATCACCTGTAATTTTTCCGACGCTTGACATGACATAGAAAGCCATTTAATTGGGCATCGAGTAGACATGACATCTAATTGGGCCCCCATAGTATTGTGCATGAATCCATTTATCCACCAGGCAAGCCACTATCCTGCCGTTCGCACGCCCCCCCCCCACTCGGCATTTTTCGATCGATAAACCGCTCCTAGTCGTCCCGTCCTTTCACATTACGGCAGTACCACTAATCCCAACCCTCCTCCCAAATCCATGGCATCCCAAATCTTCATAGTCGGCGGTGAGTACAAGGTTAGAACCATCACCAGCGATGAGTTCGACGTCATCTACACCCGTTCTTCCGCGACGGTGAAAGGATGCCTTGATCGCTTCAGACGCATGTTCAAAAACTCAAATGATGAGTGGGGTCGCCGGCTAGATGTTGAGTACACCACAATCCTGGGAAAAGAGAAGAATCTAAAGGAGTACGAGAGGAAGAAGCCCGCCGTGATCCAGGTTTGCGTGCATGACTTATGCTTGGTCTACCACATATGCCATGCCGACGTTGAGTGCGAGGAATTTAAGAAGTTCCTCAAGGGCGGCCGAGTCAAATTTGTTACTGTAGACTTTATGAACGACATAAGAGTCCTGGAATGGATAGGCCTCATTGTAGGCAAACCCTTCGACCTCCAGAATAATGGGTTGCTGTCCTCCCGTGATAAGCCTTCAATGCTGATGTCGGTGTCAAAACCGGCGGATCTCGGGTAGGGGGTCCCGAACTGTGCGTCTAAGGTCAATGGTAACAGGAGACGGGGGACACGATGTTTACCCAGGTTCGGGCCCTCTCTATGGAGGTAATACCCTACTTCCTGCTTGATTGATCTTGATGAATATGAGTATTACAAGAGTTGATCTACCACGAGATCGTAGTGGCTAAAACCCTAGAGTCCTAGCCTGACTATGGTAATGTCTCTCTCCTCCGGACTAAGTCCTCCGGTTTATATAGACACCGGGAGAATCTAGGTTTACACAAGGTCGGTTACAAAGAAAGGAATCTACATATTTGGTCGCCAAGCTTGCCTTCTACGCCAAGGAGAGTCCCATCCGGACACGTGTGTAGTCTCCGGTCTTCGCATCTTTACATCCCATCAGTCCGGCCCATGGCTAACAGGTCGGACGCCCGAGGACCCCCTAGTCCAGGACTCCCTTAGTAGCCACTGAACCTGGCTTCAATAACAAGGTATCCGGCGCGTAGATCTATCTTCGACATTGCAATGCGGGTTCCTCCTTCCGAACTCCAAGATAGTCTTCGGACATATTGAACGTGTTCGGACCTGTAACATAAGTTTTGTATACTTCCCCAAAGGGCACAATAATTTATAAATCCAATCCACCGATAGCTGTTCATAGCCCGACGCTTCGTCACCGTTGGGATATTATTTTAAACTAGTTGTTAGCCCCGTGTTTTGAGGCACGGTTTTACTGGCACGTCTTATCCAAGCTGAGATCGTGTCCCCTTGTTTAGGAATTCTTATCAACACGGACGTGGGTAACCCAACTGTCTCTTGGGTACAACTCCTTGGGAATAGGCAAGTTCTTTAAGGCCCAGGAGGAGGCGTTCGATACAACCTTTATAAAGGGGTGCAGACCCGTCTCTCTCTTCCACGCTTGCTTCTACTGCAGCCTTCGCTACCTCGAGTTCTAACACCCAAGTTTCGATCGCCACAATCCTCAGTCATGTCCGGTGGGTGGCTTCTTCTGTTATAGAAGAGGATATTGCGAAGCTTAGGACGGCAAGATATCTGACCGCAGAAATCCTCCTTCGACTCCCCGCTGAAGGGCAGTGTCGGTGTCAAAACCGGCGGATCTCGGGTAGGGGGTCCCGAACTGTGCGTCTAAGGCGGATGGTAACAGGAGGCAAGGGACACGATGTTTACCCAGGTTCGGGCCCTCTCTATGGAGGTAATACCCTACTTCCTGCTTGATTGATCTTGATGATATGAGTAGTACAAGAGTTGATCTACCACGAGATCGTAGAGGCTAAACCCTAAAAGCTAGCCTATGGTATGATTGTTGTTGTCCTACGGACTAAACCCTCCGGTTTATATAGACACCGAAGGGGGCTAGGGTTACACAGAGTCGGTTACAATGGGAGGAGATATACGTATCCGTATCGCCAAGCTTGCCTTCCACGCCAAGGAGAGTCCCATCTGGACACGAGACGACGTCTTCAATCTTGTATCTTCATAGTCCAACAGTCTGGCCAAAGGATATAGTCCGGCTGTTCGGACACCCCCTAATCCAGGACTCCCTCAGTAGCCCCTGAACCAGGCTTCAATGACGATGAGTTCGGCACGCAGATTGTCTTCGGCATTGCAAGGCGGGTTCTTCCTCCGAATACTCCATAGAAGATCTTGAACACAAGGGTAGTGTCTGGCTCTGCAAAACAAGTTCCACATACCACCGTAGAGAGAATAATATTTCCACAAATCTGACCTGCTGACACATTTGATATCATGACATCATACCATGGCCCGGTTATTATCGAGCCGTTTTTCTAAACCAGCCTTGGCGCATATCGCCAGGCGGTTTCTTTGGGACGTCTTGTCGAAGCAGAGATCGTGTCCCCTTATCACGGGATTCTCATCAATACGGGCGTGGGTAACCCAACCGCGCCATCAATCGCGGCGCTTGGAGAATCAGCGAGTTAACTAGGCTAGTGGGGGCGTATAGCTTCGTCCTCCTTTATAAAGGGATAACGGTTTGCCTTTTTTCACCCACGCCTTCTTCCTCCTTGCCTATCCATTCTCGCGCACTCGAGATCCAACGCCCAAGTTCGCACCTTTCTCCTCACACCGCCCCAATCATGTCCGGAGCGGGAGGAAAGTGGATGAAATCCTCCGTCACGGAGGAGGACATCGAAAAGCTGCGAGGGGGGTGGGCGGATACTTGGCCGCAAATATCGTGCACCAGCTGCCCGTCGAGGGGCAGATCGTCCCTATCCTGGAACCTTACGAGAGGGTAGTTTTTCTCACCCACTTCGTCCAGGGACTGGGGTTTCCCCTCCGCCCATTCGTGCGTGGCCTCATGTTCTACTACGGGCTGGATTTCCATGTTCTGGCCCCGAACTTCATCCTCAACATCTCGGCGTTTATCATCGTGTGCGAGGCCTTCCTCCGCGTCCAGCCCCACTTCGGCCTGTGGCTGAAGACCTTCAATCTCAAGCCGAAAGTTGTTAGTGGCCAGCAAGCGGAATGCGGAGGTGCCATGGTAGGCAAAATGCCCAACGTTACATGGCTCGAGGGCTCCTATGTGGAGACCATAAAGGGGTGGCAGTCGGGGTGGTTCTACATCACCGAGCCGCGCGACACCAACTGGATGGCGGCCCCGAGTTTCGATCAGGAATCCACATGCGGCTCACCTCCTGGAAAGAGAAGGGCATGTCCTAGGGCTCACCGATAGAGCTGGCCGGGCTCCAGAAATGTATTCGGAACATGATAAGCAAGAAATTTAAGCTTGTCAACGTGGTCCAGGTTATGCTCTTCCGCGGGATCCTCCCATGTCAACAACGGGCGTTCAATTTATGGGAGTTCAACCCGGCCCAGCATCAGACTCTGCGCGAGGTCTTCGACACGACGCACAAGGACGTTTGGAGGGTGCCGTTCAAGGGCGCCGAGGTCCCCCCTTCCCTTACCGAGGACCGCGGACTTAGCGCGAAGCGCCCTGCGAATCCGGTAAGTTCCCTACACTTTGCAGGGTATTTATTTTTCCCTTGATCGCGTACGAGATCTGAGCTCCCATGCCTTTGACAGGGCTGGGAGGAGATAGCGGCGTAGATCGACTGCCCGGTGCCTCTGCCCGAAGATCCGGCAGACGCTCTCCTGACGGAGATGCTGACTCTGGCGCCTTATGAGGTGCCGGGGAAGAAGGCCAAGAAGAAGGCCGCGGGGACTCGAAAGAGCTCCCGCCGTCAGGTGATATTGGACTCATCGTCCAATAACTCCGAGACGCACTCCTCTCGTGAAGACGAGGAGGAGGAAGATGAAGATTCTCCCCCTCCAGTCGGGGGAGACAGGAAAAGGAAGGCCGCCCCAACCGGGAAGGCCGGAGGGTCCAAGAAGGGAAGGACTCCCCTTCCGGACTGCTCCATGACCGCCCCTCACAACGATGATGAGTGGTTGACCAGGGACAAGCCCCTGGCGAAGTCGTAAGTATTCAGATACCAGAGTGATTCATGGTACGCTTTTATTGCACTACTTCTCCTTACGCCGAATATAATTGTGCAGTCCGCCTCGCGCCCGCATCGACGTATCTTCGTCGGACGGTTCTTTGGACCCGTCGGCTATGAGTAGCGGATCGCTTCCGACCGCCTCCTCCCCTCGCCCTACGGACAATGTCGAGGTGTTGTCTCAACGGGCAACACGAGGGAAGGTGGTCCTGGAGGCGCCTCAAGGCGACCTTCCGGACCCTGGGCGCAAAGGGAGCAAGACCCCCGCAGGCACCAAGTTCGGCTCCAAGCCGAACACCGCACCGGGACCACCACTGGTCCCGGACTCCGGCAGGCGGCCTCCTACTAAGAGAGGCAAGCCGCCCGTGCCGGTGACCTCCGTCCATCCGGAGTCACCGGACAACTTGCTGGAAGTGCTTAGCGGCGCTTCCATCGATGAGGAGCACCACACTATAATGAGTGCGGTGATCGAGAAGGTTAGGTCCGCCAAAAGTGGACTAACCGAAGCTTGCGCCAGCCTCCTAACAGGCTTTGAGGTAAGTAGTCAAAATATATAAAAATATTACTGCATAGACAGTAGCCCCTGATGCTGTGTTAGGCATTCGCGAAGAAAAGCCAAATAGAGGATCAAATGATAACTACAGGAGTCTAATCCAAATATGTCTATATGCGTATGCAGGCTTCACTGTTGGCCGGTGCCGCACATACTGCGGAGATCGCCGCGCTGAAGCTGAACCTCGAGCGGACCGAGGAAGAACTCGACCTTGCCAGGAAGCAGCTCGAGGAGAACAAAGGTAAGCAATACCTTGTCTACATAAAAAGGCTTTGGTTGCAAGATAACAGGATCATCATGGATTTACCAGGGTCCACGACCGAAGTGGCGACCTTGAAGCAGTTGCTCACCGAGGCTGAAAACAAAGCGGCCAAGGAGCCAACCGAGCGAGAAAGACACGAAGCCCGTGTAGGCGAGGTGCAGCAAGAGCTCCAGGCGCTTGTCAAGAAGCATGAGTCCCTGGAGCTTGACTCGAAGACGCGAGAGTCCGAGCTTGCCAAGGCCCTCGAAAGCGCAAAAAATGCCAAGGCCGAAGCCCAAAAGGCCCTCCAGGAAATTGAGGCGGTGAAGAAGGTAGCGGCAGGTAAGGCATTCATTATGCAAAGTAGGCATGCAAAAGAAAATTTCCTTTTACTTACCCGAGTTCGGAGCTCTCCAGGAGCGTTCGTAGATCTACCCCGCAGTGTGTCTGATGCCAGGGAATTCTACCGGGCCGAGGAGGGAAGCTCGACGGAAAATTTGCTTTGGTCTCAGTATACTGGTACCGAACAACCGATGCCCATGAGCGACCAACTGAAGCAACTGGTCGAGCTCCACAAGGCGGCCGAATAGGCCATGAGGGGACTTATAGTCCGGATGTTGCCTAGGGGTCCCCTTCCCAACAGCTACTTTGGCCTGGTAAGGCGGCTTGTTGATGCCTCCCCACGGCTAGAAGTCATCAAGCGGTCCATCTGCATCGAAGGTGCACGCATGGCTTTTGCCCGTGCGAAGGCGCACTGGGCGAAGATGGACGCCGAGAAGCTGGTGAAGGAGGGGCCACCGCAGGGCAAGGAGCATCGCCACCCTGAAATGTATTATGAGGGTGTCTTGAAGGGTGCCCGTCTTGTGGCAGACGAGTGTGCGAAGGATGTAATTTTTGAATGAACTTTCTCATGTGATCCTGTATTATGAAAACTGGTTCATTTACGCCATGCAACGCTTTCGAATTTAAAATATTACCTTCTGTGCGGCCATTTATAGATCTGAGAGTTGCTAGTCGTCGGCTTCAGCCCCCATGCAACTAGTGCTGGGGTGTTCGGGATAAATCTGGGCACTCTTTTCCCATTTATGAGTCCTTCGAGGGAGGTGCTCAGCGCAGCGAACCAGGCAATCGGACTATAATGCTTTATCGCTCTCACTTAGCCATAGAAGTCTACAATTTTAAATTTTGGCGAAGCCCCTAGTATTCGGAAAGTCGTAGCTGGGGCGCAATATATGCCTAAGCCGGACAAGGCCGACTCCTCGCCCGAAGCGGAAAAAGTCTTTAGGGAATTGAAACCTCGCGAACAGCGACCAGCTCTCGCGTCATCATGACAGTCAGTTTTAGCTTTCTCTACTGAGGTGCTCGGCCGGAAGAACCGAGGCACAATCGCAGTAGTTCTCTCAGTGCTACCTTAGCCGATATAGCGAAACATAAGGTGCCAAAACATGGGAGCCGGGAAAACCCAACTATTGACCCAAGAACATGATTGGGAGCTGATGCATATAATGCTATAAGTTCTGGGTGCCGCACTGTCGAAAGTGTTTGGACTTCTCACGCCGAATTATGGGGAATACGGAAGCCCTTGGCGTATTGGTCGTACCAGAGTGTACAGGTGCTGATTGTCATAAATGAACATATATATGTAAAACAATATAGAATGCAATAATAGACTAGTGCTATGCATTGTTTATTTAAAAAGTGCGTCAAAGCATACTAATACAAGCAGTGCGATAAGCAAAAAGTAGGACTATTTAACATGTCCCGTCCAAGGGCAAGCTGCGAATTGGTATTTAAAGTAGGTATTTCACTCGTTATCAGAGACCACCTGGGGATTCCATTGTTCGACGTAGCTTCCTGCCTCCTTGGGTGTTGTATCATGAGTCCGGCTATCGTGCTACCGGATAAGGCTTCCAGAGAGTAAAGTCCTGAAAGAGAGAGAATGATAACGGTAGTAAGCCCCTAGTGCAGTTGAGCCGCATTGTGGGACGTGCCATGATCGTGCCCCCACTGATGCCCATGGTATTTTCAATGCATAATTATGTACGCGTGGGACGGATTTAGCCGTTGTACTGAGACTAGGGCGGGGGCCGAATTGCTAGGCGAGCTCAGAACATGCCAGGCGATCCTGTTGTAGTTTACTCCAGACGCGCTTGATGGTGTCCGGGGGCTTGATCGCCGAACTGGTGGATTGCCTTAAGAGGCTGCTTTGTGCTTCTACTGCGAGGGCCGCAGTGTGCTCCTCCGTACGGAGCGAGCGCTTTGTGTTTCCATTGACTGTGATGACCCCCTTAGGTCCTGACATCTTGAGCTTGAGGTATGCATAATGCGGTACCGCATTGAATCTTGCAAATGCGGTGCGCCCGAGCAGTGCGTGATAGCCGCTATGGAACGGGACGATATCGAAGATTAATTCTTCGCTTCAGAAGTTGTCCGGAGATCCAAAGACCACTTCCAGTGTGATTGAGCCCGTACAATGGGCCTCTGCACCTGGGATGACGCTTTTAAAGGTCGTTTTGGTCGGTTTGACCCTCGAGGGGTCTATACCCATTTTGCGCACTGTATCCTGATAAAGCATGTTCAGGCTGCTGCCACCGTCCATAAGGAATCGGGTGAGATGAAATCCGTCGATGATTGGGGTCTAAGACCAATGCGGCAGATCCGCCATGACGGATACTAGTAGGGTGGTACCTGCGATCAGAAGTGATCGGACAAGGGGACCATGGGTTGAACTTTGGGGCGACGGGCTCCATCGCATATATGTCCCTTAGTGCACACTTCCGTTCCCTCTTGGGGATGTGGGTTGCGTATATCATGTTCACCATCCTTACTTGTGAGGGGAACTTCTTCTGTCCTCCCATGTTCGGCGGCCGGGGCTCCTCCTCGTCATCGCTGCGCAGCCCCTTGTCCTTATTTTCGGCGTTTAACTTGCCGGCCTACTTGAACACCCAGCATTCTCTATTGATGTGATTGGCTGGTTTGTTGGGGGTACCGTGTATTTGGCACGAGAGATCGAGTATGCGGTCCAGACTGGATGGGCACGGAGTGCTTCTCTTAAATGGCTTTTTCCGCTGACCGGGTTTAGAGCCTCTGAATCCGGCATTGACTGCCGTATCCTCGGCGTTATCGCCGTTATTGTGGCGATTATGTTTGTTGCGTCGTGGCCTGCCGTTGCTATCCTTGGCATCTGAAGTGCCAAGGTTTCTTGATATGTTGTTGCTACGAGCCAGCCAGCTATACTCTCCCGCGCAAAAGCGGGTCATGAGCGTCGTGAGGGCTGCCATGGATTTTGGCTTTTCCTGGCCAAGGTGCCGGGCGAGCCACTCGTCACCGATGTTGTGCTTAAATGCCGCTAAGGCCTATGCATCCGGACAGTCGACAATTTGATTCTTCTTGGTTAGGAACCGTGTCCAGAATTGCCTGGCCGATTCCCCTGGCTGCTGAATTATGCGGCTCAAGTCATCAGCATCTGGTGGTCACACATAAGTGCCCTGGAAGTTGTGAAGGAATGCATCTTCCAGATCCTCCCAACAGCCAACGGAGTCTGCTGGCAAGCTTTTCAGCCAATGCCGAGCTGGTCCTTTAAGCTTTAGCAGGAGGTACTTGATGGCATGTAGATCATCGCCGCGAGCCATGTGGATGTAGAGGAGTAAGTCTTCGATCCATACCGCGGGATCTATTGTACCATCATATGATTCGATGTTTACGGGTTTAAAACCCTCTGGGAATTCATGATCCATTACTTCGTCTGTGAAGCATAGGGGTGTGCGGCGCCTCTGTACTGGGCTATATAGCGGCGTAGTTCATATGAGTCTTGCCTACTGTATTTGGCCCGGCCGGATTTACCTTTACTGTATCCGGCGTGATGGTCACCGTCCCACGTAGCGGCGCGCCCTCGTGATCCGTAGATCGATCTTGCGTGTTTTGCCCTGTCTTCCAATACGTCTCGCAGGTCTCGCATGTTCCCTGGTGCCTTGGTATTTTTGTTTGAGTGGCGGCGGGGTGCGAGTTGAGCTTCTGGCTGAAATGCCTCTCTGTCTCGGCCACGAGGTGGCCGATCAGCCGCGTCGTACGCCGGTGATGTAGGTTTTAATGCTTCCTCCTCAAGTCGGGGTAGCAACCTGCGCTTTGGGTGACCCTTGGAGTGGTGTTCCAGTTCGTATTCCTCAGCCGCAAGGAATTCAGTCCATCTTTCTGCTAGCAAGTCCTAATCAGCTCGAAGCTATTGCTGTTTTTTCTTCAGGCTATTCGCTGTGTTTATAAGCCGGCGCTTAAAGCGCTCCTGCTCGACGGGATCCTCAAGTATGACAAATTCTTCGTCGTCGAGGCTCACTTCGTCTTCGGAGGGAGGCATATAATTGTCCTCCTCTCGCTCTGCCGCTCGTTTCGGAAGGCTCGCTTGTTCATCCTCCGGCTCTAGATCCCGCTGGAGCGGTTCGTCTTCGGCACTGTCTGGAGTACTATTATCTCCTGTGCCGGTATCACCGCTTTTGCTGTGGCGAGACTTAGAGAGGCGCCGCTGACGTCGGCGCTTGGGTTGCTTCTTGGAGGGGTCATCCTCCGCTTTCTTGTCACCATTGCCATCTTTGGGTGTATCCACCATGTATATATCATATGATGAAGTGGCGGTCCAGTGCCCCGTGGGCAGTGGTTCCTGTTCATCTCCTTCATCGTTGTCCATACCATCGATGTCTTCGCAGTCGAAGTCGAGCGTGTCGGTTAAATCATCGACAGGGCTACTAAGTGAGTGGTGGGTGGGGTGTGAATTTCTTCATCGTCCGCATCCCATTCTAGCCGGACATAGTTCGACCAAGGTTCTCCTGACAAAGAGAGAGACCTTAACGAGTTTAGTACATCGCCGAGGGGCGAGTGCTAAAAGATATCCGCGGAGGTGAACTCCATGGCCGGCGCCCAGTCGGATTCGACAGGCACGGGTGCAGGCGGTTCAAAGTCCGTGGTCGGAGACGAGTCTATAGGTTCGGCATCACGGCTCTCGTGAGGGGTAGGGTCGGTATCTGTCTCTATCGCCACTGAGAGTGCGGCCTCCAAGGTGGGGTCTATCCGCCCGTCCTCGGATGGTGCAGTCTGTTCTGGGTTGAAGGCCGGAGTTGTTGCTGGTGCGATCTCCTTAATGCCATCCGACAGCAGAGCTAAATCGTGCTCGTCGTGATCGTGCGGCGCACCTTGCATGGGCTCGAATCCGTCGAAGATCAAGTCTCCACGGATGTCGGCCGTGTATTTCAAGTTTCCGAACCTGACCTGGTGGCCAGCAGTGCGAAGCCGCCGAATACAAAGATCTGTCCGGGGAGGAAAACCTCACCCTGGACAGCATCACTGCCGATGATCGGAGGAGCCATCAGGCCTTATGGTGACGACACAGTGGAACTCTCAATGAAAACACCAATGTCGGTGTCAAAACCGGCGTATCTCGGGTAGGTGGTCCCGAACTGTGCGTCTAAGGCGGATGGTAACAGGAGGCAAGGGACACGATGTTTACCCAAGTTTGGGCCCTCTCTATGGAGGTAATACCCTACTTCCTGCTTGATTGATCTTGATATATGAGTAGTACAAGAGTTGATCTACCACGAGATCGTAGAGGCTAAACCCTAAAAGCTAGCCTATGGTATGATTGTTGTTGTCCTATGGACTAAACCCTCCGGTTTATATAGACACTGGAGGGGGCTAGGGTTACACAGAGTCGGTTACAATGGGAGGAGATCTACATATCCGTATCACCAAGCTCGCCTTCCACGCCAAGGAGAGTTCCATCCAGACACGAGACGACGTCTTCAATCTTGTATCTTCATAGTCCAACAGTCCAGCCAAAGGATATAGTCGGGCTGTCTGGATACCCCCTAATCGAGGACTCCCTCAGGCAGGTTATCCCTACCCCCAGATACGACGAGAGGATCGTGTTTGTCTCCCACTTCCTCCGAGGGTTAGGATTTGCCCTTAATCCCTTTGTCCACAGGCTCATGTTCTATTATGGGCTGGATTTTCATGATCCGCCTCCAAACCCTGTCCTTCTCATCTCGGCGCTCATTGTCACGTGTGAGGCCTTCCTTAGGATCCCTCCACACTTTGGTTTGTGGCTGAAGACCTTCAATGTGAAACCGCAGGTGATAGAGGGGAAGCAGGCTGAGTGCGGTGGTGCCACAGTGAGCAAGCTTAATAACGCTCTTTGGCTAAAAGGATCCTTCACAGAATCTTCCGATTTATGGCAGTGGGAGTGGTTCTATATCACCGAGCCCCGTGGTTCCAAGTGGGCGGCTACGCCTGCGTTTCGATCCAGCCCTCCAATTTAGCTCGCATCATGGATTAATAAGGGAGTGGACTGGGGGTCAGTTGGCGAGGTGCAGGCTCTACAGAGCCGCATCCGGAGCCTCCTCGAAAGGGACATTGATCTCATCAATGTTATTCAAGTAATGTTGGTCCGTCGGACCTTGCCGTGCCAGATACGGCCTCTCCGCATGTGGGAGTTTAACCCAGAAGAGCCACAGACACTTCAACACTTCTTCGGCACTACGCACAAAGGGATGTGGAAATTATTCTTCAGGAAACGAAAGCAGTGGCCGGATACTACCGAAGATATCGGCCTTGACTGTAACCATCCGGACACCACGGTAAGTGCCCGTCCGCCGAACACCTCATAATCAGGTATCCTGTGGTAAGACACTAAGCAAACCATCTCTTTCTAGGGCTGGATAAAGAAAGCAGAACGGATTAGGTGTTAGGCCCCTCTTCCCGAGGACTCAGCGGACCCTATGCTAACAAGGATGCTGGCACCGGCACCGTATCAGGTGCCGGCGGAGGGGTGCAAAGTGGAGAGTGGGAAGACCAAGGACGACCTTCGTTATGGAGGTAAATCAGATACCGAGTCCGGGGAAATCAACATTTCTTCGCCCGAAGACAAAGGCGAAGGAGAAGCAAACATACCTTCCTCATACAGGAAGAAAAGAGCCGCCTCCGAAGGTTGGGAGTAACTGACTCCCAAGAGGGGCAAGATGCCCTTGTCGGGCGGCTCGGGATTGGAAGGCGACGCCGTTGAACAGCTCCGTCATGAGGACAGGCCTTCGACCAAGTCGTAAGTAAATCTGGGGTGCTTTAATCATATCTCGTTCCATTCCTGTTATCGAAGTGACACGTAATATTCACGCGTGTCTTAACAGTTCGGCACAGAGTGTTCCTGAGCGATCCTCTTCTTCGGGAGATCTTCTCCCAGAGATGATGGAAAGCGAGATGCCTCCCCCGGCTTCCTCGCCCAATAAGGCGGATGACTCTGAAGTGTCTTCTTGGAGGGTTTTTCTTGATCAACAAGCAGCGTGAGGGATGGAGGAGGCAGTACCCGAAGGTGAGCCTCCGATCATCCGGGATTCGGGGGCCAACAATGAATTCCCTGGACTATCCGTCTTTCAACCGTAGGTGATTCTAGAGATGAGTGAACAGGTTCCTTCATAGGATGGTCGTGCTCCTACAGCAGATTCCGGAGACCCAACGGCACCGGATGTGTGGGATATGTTGCGAAAAGCATCTGTCTCATAGGAACAACGTACCTTGATGGGTAAAGTGGCTGAGAAGATTCTGTCCGCGAAGAGCGGTTTGAATGAAGCCTTCATGAGCCTGCTAAGAGGCTTCGAGGTTTGTGATGTAATATTTTCAACTATATTTTATTTGCAACATGCACCTGTGTATAGGTAGTAGCCCCTGATACTCGGGTTGGCTTCCCATGGGAGGCGATCAGAGGATCGAAAAGATATGCTCAGGGAATAATCTGGTTGATTGGGACACAGGTTGTGTCGCCCCTGACGACTGCCCAGACTACAAAAGTTGCCGAGTTGCAGCAAAAGCTTGATGTGGCAGGGGATGGCATTGCGTTAATCAATAGGCGTGTTGATGAATCGCAAGGTATGTATTCGGAGCAACCATTACACATATATGTTTATGATATAAGCATGACGCTGAAAATTGCATACTGGTATATGCATGGTTGCAGATGGTGCCGCCGCCGTTGAGGTTCTTCGGGCGGAGCTAGCCCGGGCCAAGGAGCAGGCCCGATTTAGTAATGGGGCTGCCGAAAAGGGCCGAGTTGAAGGCCGAAAAGGCTGCTTGGCGCCAGGATGAGGAGAAAATAACCACGATGGCGCTCGAACTAAAGAATGCCACTAGCCATTGTGAATTCCTTGAGAAGGAAAATAAAGCTAAGACGGCTGATCTTGACAAGGCCTTGCGAGAGGCGAAAGAAGCGTGGTCCTAGTCTAGAGCGGTCCGTGAGGAGATCCGGCAAGCTAGGGATATTGCGGCTGGTAAGCCCTTTTTATTACAGACTAAGTTCGGCGATCCGAACTATGCTCAGCTTAACCAAGTGTGGAGCTCTCTAGACGTGTTTTCGGACTTGCCGAAGAGATCTTACGATGCGGCGCAGTTTTACCAAGCGCAAGAGGGATATGCAACGGAGAAGCTTTTCTGCTCACAGTTTGGCGCATCCAAACGCCCTCTGCTGCTGAATGAGCCGATGTCACAATGGGTCGAGCTTCATAGGATATCCGGTGCTGCCATGAAGAATGTCATAATCCAGCTGTGGCCGACTGAGCCTATTCCGAATAGCTATTTCAGCTTGGTGTAGCGGCTTACTGATGCGGTGCCACGTATCGACGCCTTTAAGCGGTCGGCGTGCATTGAAGGTGCACGGATGGCCTTTGCCCGTGTCAAGACATACTGGGTAAGATGAAGGCCATCGATGTTGCGGCGAAGGTTCCACCCAAGGGTAAGGACCATCATGCACTGGAGCATTATTTTTGAGGACGTCTTAGAGGCTGGCCGCTTGATAGAGGGTCAATGTTCGAAAGACATAATATTCGAGTGAAATGTATCCGAATTGTTAAAAGACAATTTTTATAACCAGTCTATATATTAGTTTTGCGTAAAAGGCTTTTGTTCCTCCTATGCGGCTGTTTGTATATTATCTGAAAGTTTTCCAGTCGTCGGGTTCAGCCCCCTCATAGGAAATACAGGGGTGTTCGGAAAAGCATCTGAGCACTCTTGACCCAACGTCTTGGTCCGTGAAGGAGGTGTCAATGCAGGGAACAAGGCAATCGGACTATAGGGCGTTAACACTTTCACTTAGCCATAGGAGTTTTATATGGGGGACTACGATATAGCCCCTGTTATATGTACGGCTTATTCCGATATGGTGCGTTACATATATAACCTGAAAAAAGGTCCTTCATATAATACGGAAGGAATCGTGAAAGATTCCAATAAGTCATCGAGTGGCTGACCAGCTCTCATAGCATCATGACAGTCGGTTTTCGGTTTTCTCTACTGAGGTTCTTGACTAGATGAACCGGAAGCACAATCACAGTACTTCTCCCTTCACTACCCTACCCGATGGAGCGGAACGTAGGGTGGCAAGCACAGGAGCCGGGCGACCCAACCATTGACCCAAGACATGATTCGGAGCTGATGCATATAAGGCCAAACTCGCGACGCCGAAGTACGCTATAAAGCTGTTCGGACTTTGACGGCAGCTCATTTGTTCCCATACCGAGCCCCTAGCAAGTTATGCCAAGGTATGTGTGTGAACAACCATAGGAGCCAAACTCGTTTTTGAAAAGAAACGAATGATGAATGCATATTATGTTTACTGGGACCTGAGTGGTATGCCAACGGTTACTTTATAGAAAGAAAAGGACCAGAACTCCGGCTATTTGACACGCCCGGGGTCGAAGGCGGAGCAAAAAGGCATATTACAGGCTCGAAATAAAGAGTGCGGTCTACAAAAAGTTATTTTGGACCTCCTGTCGCACATCTGTGTCGTCTATCCTCGGTGAGGGGATTCCTTGACGGAAGTAGCCCCCTTGGTGAGTGTACGGATCCGAACTCCGATAGGGTCAGTTAGATGTTTGTCACCTGTTTTTAAGAGAAAATGAAGAAAGAAAGAGTAATTTAGAGAAAAATGTTACGGAAATGCTTGCAGGCTTGTCCGTATTATGCTTCCGCCGATGCCCATGGTATCCTAAGTGCGTAGTTATGTATGCGCGATACAAAGTTCGTAGGTATATGAGGTGGGCGGCGGAAGCCGAACTCCTATTTCCCGTCCGGAATTGGTCGATCCTGTTGAATGGATACTGGTGGCTTAATGGCCAACAAGGTATGCGGTTTAATAAGACCGTCTTGTACTAAAGTTGTCGCAGTATAATCCTCAGTCCGGAGGGAGTGCTTCTCCTCCTCCCTTATAGAGTTATGTGTCGTATATACCATGTTCACTGTCTTTACTTCGGGGGGAAATTGCTTCTGACCCCCAGTATTTGGTTGGTGAGTCTCTTCGTCGTCCCTATCGCCGGGCGGCCTCCTCCCCTTGTGTTCGGCGTTGAGCTTGCCGGCCTGCTTGAAGACCCAAAAGCTTCTGTTGGTATGATTAGCTAGTTTGTCGGGGTGGCCGTGTATCTGGCAGGGTCGATCCAATATCTTGTTTTACACTACAAAAAAAAGACACATCCGTGACATTTTGGGCCGACCGGATTTTTTTTCTGTCATACATGACACTTCTATGACGATAATTGTGACAAAACCCGGTATCATCATAGATGTGGTGGTTTCCTACTTCTATGACAAAAAATCATGACAGAAAATGGGCTTTTCGTCCTGGGCGGGCCGGAGACGCAGCTACATGACATTCTTTGGGTCGTCCATGACGGAAAAAACCATGGTAGAAGCAAGGGGGAGGAAAATTTCAGGGAGTTCCCGGTTACGATGGGAGGTCGGGGGCCGAGCGATGCGCATTTCTCTCGTACACGTACGCTTGTTTGTGCGAGGCGTTGGCTCTAACTGAACCCGAGCGAGGCGTTGGGCTCTAACTGAACCCGAGCGATTGCACTGCAGGCTACACGTCACTGAAACCCGAGCGATCGATCGATGGCTGTTAACTGAACCTGACCGAGCGATTCCTTCGCTACTGCTGCTAACTGAAGCCGATCAATGCTGCCTCTGGGTTGAACAGTGAGCGCTGCGGGGGGGGAGGGGGTTGGATGAACAATGAGCGGTGGCGTTGCCTCTGGATGAACAGGACCCCGTAGTGTGGAGGGTTGGATAAACAGTAGACGGTGGAGGGGTGCCCGTGGAGGGGTGGTTGAACAGGACCCCGTGGTGTGGAGGGCTGGATGAACAGTAGATGGTGGAGGGGTGGTTGAACAGTAGCTGGTGGAGTAGTGCGTAGTGGAGGTTGGATGAACATGAGCCCGTGGAGGCCGGAGGAGGTCGACGGTGGAGATGAACAATATCCCGTGGAGTCCCGTTTTGCGGTACACCACAGCCCTCCCAATGAACAGGACCCGCTTTTCAGCCGTAGGAGGTCCGTTTTGCGGTACGCCACACCCCTCCCAATCAACAGGACCCCCGTTTCGGCTGTAGGAGGTCCATTTCATCCGTTTTGCGGTATGCCACACCCCTCCCGATCAACAGGACCCCCGTTTCGAACGTAGGAGGTCCGTTTCCTCCATTTTGCGGTACGCCCCACCCCTCCCGATCAACAGGACCCCGTTTCGAACGTAGGAGGTCCGTTTCCTCCGTTTGGCGGTACGCCAGGCCTCGTTTCCATCGCCTGTTCCGTCCAAGCCCTCCCGATGAACATGACCACGCATTCCGTTCCGACCTAGCCGGTTGGCTCCCACGCGTTCCGTTGCCTCCCGATGAACACGACGCATTTCGTTGCCTCCCCATGAACACAACGCATTCTGTTGCCTTCCCATGAACACGACGACGACGCTGTTTCTCCATTCCGACCCAGCCATGTACACGAGCCCTGGCCGTACGTATGCGCGAGTAGGCATTTGAGACCCCGCCCGTATGTACACATACATGGCCATATTTTCTTTCTTGCACCTGGCCGCTGTACGTACGTGTACATGCTACGTGCGCACCTCTACTACGACACGTACGCGCCTCTACGACGACACGTGCGCGCCTCTACATCCACCAGTATATATGTATGTACATGTTCGCGACCAGAATGACAACGCTACGTATGCTTCGACCAGGTGGGTCCCGACTGTCAGGCACTTCCTTGCGTGCGAAGATGTAGCTGGTGGGTCCCAACAGTCAGGGGGGCGAATCGTTTTGTTTTTTTTGCCCGGACGCACTTCCTTGCATGCGAAGGTGTACCTGGTGGGTCCCAGCAGTCAGGGGGGAAACATTTTTTTGCGAAATATGGTGGCCCGTCCGGTGGGTCCCCGCTGTCAGGTCGAGGAATAATTATTTTGTGCGTAATAAGGAGGCACTTCCTTACTGCGGCCGTGGACCCAGCTGTCAGCGTCTCCACGCACAGTACTCTTTCGATGGAAGTCGGTCATTGACCACATTGACCACGCCGCGCCGAGAGCACCACGGCGGTGGACGACGGCGAGGCCTAGGAAGGGGACGGTGCGGAGCCAGGGAAGACGCGGCAGTTGTTTCCCACGCGGAGAGGAGTACGACTGTACGAGGGTTTACTGGTTCGTCTGCCATCACCGCAGAATAACAGCAGGTGTGGGTGAGTAGAGGGATGGCTAGGCCAGTGATGGGAGTTCGGTGGGGCGGTGAGGCCTGCGCGGCAGCACAGCCGGCCGCGGGGAGGAGGGAGCAGGAAGTCCCGCCGGCGCTTGTTTGAGCGGCTGGAGCAGGAAGAGCAGAGATTGAAGAAGCACGACGGCCGTTGGATGGACATCCAACAGTCAGTGCTTGTGCGTCAACCTTTTTTTAGGAAAGCCACAAATCTGTTGAAAACAGCATACAACCCATCTGCCATTATCTCTAATAATTTACAGCCCACTTGCTAATTCTTAAGGTATTTTTTGGAGCCCATATTCTTTTTGTTAGCATTACAGCCCATATTGTGGCCACGGTTAAATAATTATACGAAATTTTGCATATTTCGGTGCGGTCCGAACTGTTTTTAATCCCGAAATTTCGACTCACATTCTAACTGATTTAAAAAATAAATGTATATCAATATAAAATCCAACAAATTTTCCACGCATGAAAATTAATGTAATTTAAAATCTTGAAATGAAAAAAAGATGTTTGAAACTAATTGCCGGTTTGATGTGTTTTAAAAATGTACAACCCATTTCTCATTACTGATGGGCCATTTTCTCGGCCAGCCAAATGAAAGCTCTCCTCGTCTTGAAAGATTTGCAGCCCAACAGGCCTAACAAAGCGACTTACTTGGTAAATCACAAAAAAACTGGGTTGTGGCCATGGACCCAGCTGTCAGCCTCTCCACGTACAGTACTCTTCCGATGGAAGTCGTTCCTTGACCACGTTGACCACGCCGCGCGGAGAGCACCAAGGCACTGGACGATGGCGAGGCCTAGGAAGGGTACGACGCGGAGCTGGGGAAGACGCGACAGTGGAAGCCCGCGCGGAGAGGAGTACGAGGGTTCACTGGTTCGGCTGCGGTATGAGGCTGCCGTCGCCGCAGGGCCTGGCTAGCGGTGGGAATAGTATGGGCGGTGAGGCCTCTGCGGCAGCACGGCCAGCCACGGGAGGCAGGAGCATGCGGCACGACCGGCGCTGCTTTGGGCGGCTGGAGCAAGAAGACCAGAGGTTGAAGAAGCACTACGGCCGTTGGATGGACATCGTACGGTCACTGCAGCTAGAATCATTCATATTGACTAAGTTGACAAAGCCCTTCGTCCCCCTCAACTTAGTAGGCCCACAAGTGAGCCTCCCACCAAGGTGGGTCCCAGCTAGCCGGGGGAGTATTCATTTTTTTGTGCGTAATAAGGAGGCACTTCCGGTGGGTCCGAGCTGACAGCGAGGGGAACGTTTTTTTGCGAAATACGGTGGCCCATCCGGCGGGTCGCAGCAGTCAGGGGGAAACGATTTTTTTCACAAAATACTGGTGGCCCGTCCAGTGGGTCCCCGCTGTCAGGTGGAGGAATAATTATTTTCCGCGTAATAAGCAGGCACTTCCTTGCGGCTGCCGTGGACCCAGCTGTCAGCCTCTCCACGTACAGTACTCTTCCGATGGAAGTCGGTCGTTGACCACATTGACCACGCCGCGCCGAGAGCACCACGGCGGTGAACGATGGCGATGCTTACGAAGGGGAAGACGCGGCAGTGGATGCCCACGCGGAGAGGAGTATGAGCGTTCACCGGTTCGGCTGCGGTATGAGGCTGCCGTCGCTGCAAAATAACAGGGGGTGTGGGTGAGTAGAGGGATGCCCTGGCCAGCGGTGGGAGTAGTAAGGGGCGCTGAGGCCTGCGCGGCCGCACAGCCGGCCACGGGAGGCGGGAGTAGGTGGTCCTGCCGGCGCTGCTTTGGCGGTTGGAGCAAGAAGATCAGAGATTGAAGAAACACGACGGCTGTTGGATTGACATCCAACGGTTATGTCTGCTAGAATCATTTGTTGACGTATATAATAACTAAAAAAATCTTGCATACGCGTCAACTAAACAGGCCCACAAGTCAGACCACTCCCTCTTTTGTTAATAATTTATATATAGCTCATTGCAACTTCTTATGCAATTTATTGCAGTCATTTTTGGTTGGCCAGGGCCAATTTCGCATATTTCTATGGGTTCCAAACTATTTTTAATACCGAAATGTCGAGCCACATTTAAAGAACTTTGAAGATATATTTAAATTAGGTTAATGCCCAGTGAAATAGGAATCTGGAAATGTGAAAAATTCAGAAATTATAAAGTAATTGCCAATTTGTCATCTGATTTTATATTTACAACCCATTTCATATTACTTTCAAGATTTGCAGGCGTCTTGAAAGAGTTGCAGCCCATCAGGGCGTAGAAAAATAAGTAGGCCTGGATTGGATATTCTTTAGAAAAAATAAACTGGGCTCATTTTCACAAAGAGAAAATAGCTGGGCTGGTCACATGGTGAACATAAAATATAACCCTGGGCTAGACGGGCCACAGCCCAGTTCAAACCCTGCTCCGTCTCAACAATACCAAACAAAAAAAATACTGCTTGAGTAGCTTCGTCCCAGGTGTCAGCCGATCTTGTGTTGTTCTCTTGTCTATTGACTATATACGCTCACAATGTCGTGGGTCCCAGATGTCAGGAAAACACTAGGAGGAAGCATTTTATTTTTTTGATACGCTCACGTGGTGGGCCCCTACTGTCATCCTCTCCACGTACCTCTGCCGATTCCTGTTGTTTGTTGACCATGTTGACAACGCGAGAGGGCGGCGCCACGGCAAGCGCACCAAAGCACGCGGAGGACGTCGGTGTTAACGATTTAGGAGACGGTGGGGCGGCGATGCGTGCGCTGAGGCGCAGCCAGCCGTGGGAGGCGGAAGCAGGCGGCCCAGCTGGCGCTGGTTTGGTTTTGGCGGCTGGAGGAAGACAGGTCTGAAGAAACACGACAGACTATAAATGCAGCAGGAGTACTTAACAACCTTAACTGAAACCAGCAGGGGCACTTAACAACCAAAGCTGAAAGCAGTATGAGTACTTATACAGGTTCAACTGTACAAAGCACGCCTCGAACAGTGCTACTTTGCCTACAGTTAACCAAGGGTGAGGCCGCCAAGCCCCAGGACAAGGCCCAGGCGCCACCCCGCGCATCCACAACCTTTTGAAAGTGGCTTCATCTTGCAACGATGTCAATAAACAGGATAATCGCTTTAGAGCCATGGAAAAGCATGAACATAAACTTCTGTCCTATTCTCCAAGATGGATGGGCCTTCATTATTTGAGACCACCCATGAATAAGTATCTTTTCACCTCCAAGGGGAATTGAGTAGGTCAACATAAACATCATGTCGTGACCAAGCGCAAGTCTGACCCGACCATGGTCAGGCATCTGTATAGGAACAATAGAACTCGGCAGTTCCTGTTTCAAGAAGATCACAACTGTAAAACTGTGTATAAGCAATAGTTTACGAACAACATATATATAACAGAAAACAACTCGTACCATAAGTTTCTCGACACAGTTGGACCTGTTCAACGAGTGCGGCAGTGGCACACATATCCCACGTGGCCTTCCACCATTGAAATGCCCCACAAGGACCTCAAGACGATCAATAAAGTGTAGGAACTTGTGGATGTCGATCCAGTCAACTTCAGTGCCATTAGTAACAGCCAAGTTATTACAGAGTAACAAACGAGCAGGCTGCTTTACTCTGAAAAAACCCACACGTGCCAAAAATTATAAGAAAATATTAGTTAGAAGTAGCATATTCGTGAGAAATTCGTTGATACTTCTAAAGTTAAATTGTGATTAGTTAGACAGAATAGGTGGATTAAGAAGTATTCCAGGCAACAAGAAAGAACCAGATACAAAACTAACATGGATGAAAAATTGGAACGACGTCGGGGTGGAAGATCACAGTGAAGATGAGACCAGGTTCTGCTATTTCCATCAACATTCATGCGCAAACTTTCAGTCCGTAACACTTGAGAAAGTTTATCCAAGTTCGGCCATAAAAAAGCAACGATCTTCTTGGTTCATGAACCCAACTCAGAACTTATATCCATGGCTTGTGTTCACTATGACCATTAAACTAGTGTATTCAGTTATGGCAAGGCCGAGCATCTTGAGTACATGTGTTCTGGTAGAGCAAATAATACACTGCAGGAAAAATAATATGAGAACACAACTTGTTCAAAAAACCCCCACCCTCCCGGATAGAAAAGAGGATTCTAGGAACATACTGTGCACGTTTCAAAATGCTGTGTTAGGACGAGAAGGAACAAGTGTGGCGTCTCGCCGAGGGCGCAAAAACCTATAGGGTACTCGCACTTTGGGCACTGCAAATGAAACACACTAGATTCAGTAGGAAGAAAAATGCATCAACGGCGGCGGCTGCCATCCTAGGATTACTTGCGACCAAGGGACTTGGATTTATCAGGGATGGATGAAGAATTCGTACCTAGTTCTCCATGAGAAAACCCTATGCAGTCGCCGAGAGGGGGTTTTCTCTGAACAAGAAGACGAGGGAGAAGGGGATTAAGGCCCAGTGAAATATTGTCGCTTCGTCCGTCCAGCTTACTACTTAAGCTGGAAAGGGGGGGGTTGTGATTTGACGGCTCATTGTATTACTGCGGCGCTACGACCGGGGTGTGTCTACCGTGAAGTTGTGCACTCTAATTTATGCATATGTCACGTGGACCCCGTTGCCGGTTGCCCCACATATCAGCGAAAGGAAGTAGAAAGACAGGAGTAACTAGTTACACATAAATATATTTTTTGACAGAGAGATACTCCCTCTGTAAAGAAATATACAAATATTTTATATCACAGGCTCACCTTGCCTAGAAATATACTCCCTCTGCAATGCACGGGCATTATGGGGGTTCAGCTTTTTTTATGGTGGTTCAGCTGAGAATATAATACTCAGATAGGCTCACGGTTCTGGACTTTGGGCCGCATGCCGACCCTGCATGTTTGGGGTCCATGTGTTCTACCTCAGCGCTTTTCATATTGCAAGCGACCGGTACGGCGCTGGTTTTAGATGCTGTCGCAAGGCGAATACACAAAATTGAATAAAGCATGGCAGCTGTTGGAATGAAATCGAACGACAGTTCCTAACCAGCAATCAGAGTTGCAATTCTATCAACGATATACCATGTGATAAATAATACTGTCGTACTACTTATACACACAGGACACTTGTTTCACCATGCCAGATTATTACATCAAAATCTCTCGGAGGATAGATCAGTTCGGCAGTTGCGTGCTGCTAATTTCAAAGTTGATTTGGACCAGCTCTCTTTGCCGAGAAAGTTCGATTTTGACATCATCCCCTACCGCAAGATATGATTTAGATTTGAACCTTGACCATCCTTTAGCATCAATCATCATGCGACCATCCTTTGTACTTATGGTATATTGAGCAGGTTCATTCACACCAAGGCTACGCATGGTAAGAGAAACTTGGTCGCGGTCGCCCGGATTGTTGAACGACTCCCTCGTTGCTCTAGGAATTCTCTGTTTCCAAACAAGAAGACATACCCAAACAGTTAGATCAACACAGTGAATCATGTGAAACAACATGGAAAGAAAAAAGAACGAAGCACTTGGGCGGCCAATGCTTACCAAGAAGGTGGAAATGTCGGTTTTTGTAAGGACTTTGGTATATGAAGTGCAAACTGCAGCCCAGTCTGTTGCCGGTGCAACTGCACATGCCGGAGCAGATGCAAGTGCAAGTGTAGGTGCAGGTGCCGAAGCCGCTGCTGCTGCCGGAGATGGTGCTCCTTGCAGAGCTGGTGCCGGTGTTGAAGCAGGTGCCGGTGTCGATGCCCGATCCTCTGGTAGATCAGACTGATCCGCTGACACGGTCGGTGCCCAATCCTCAGCTGGATCAGACTGAGCTGCTGCCGCTGTCAGTGCTAGAGCAACTGCCGGTGCTCGATCTGTGCGAGACAGCGGCGATCGTGTCTAGTCTGCTATGATCAGCTTTCTAACTTGACTAGGATCTGTGACCGTGATCTAGTTTTTTTCTTCATTTCTTTTACATGCGAGAAGGACTAATTATGGCGTTTTTGTTAAACCAAACTGCAGTTCATCATAGGGATTCAGCTTGTACTCAGACAACAAACTGACCCAATTTTTTCCAGTAATATAAGTGATGGAGAGTGCCTTCGTTACTGACACGACATAAGAAGTGAAACCTGCAAAAATAGCCATCGTAGAGCAAACCAAACGGTTTATTCTGTGATGAATGTCACATGGCAAAACCTGCATCGTAAAATTGCAGGAAAAGAAAGAAAACATGACATTAAATCAATAAGATTTAGAGAGTAAATTAATAAGATTTACTTGATGTGACACGAGTGAATCCTTACCAGGAAATCACTATGTTGAAGTACTAAACAGAAGATTGATCGTCCAACTACGCGTGGCATGCAGGGGCCATGCCTACACCCACAAGCAGGACAGTCCAAAGGCCATGACAAATCGTATGGACCGAACATCCATGGGACTAGAAATCCTGGTGGGTGCGATAAACCCTGCAATGCATACAGATATTGGAGTGTAACCATAATTGATAAGCCGTCCTCACAAAAAATATGATCTGGATACTTCAAAATATACAGACTGAATTGAGTGGACAGACTTTAACATAGACCGTTCTCAGGACTGACCACACACCAAAAGCGGCAGTACTAATAAACAATACAGGGTTCACAAACACAAATCAAGTACTGAACAATAGTACTTACTACAGACAAGCAAAGTTGCACTAACTAAACTCTGCAGACTATTTCTTGCCACAGACCTACGGGATGAACCCCGCGTAACTGACTAGGCCATGGACTTCGTGTGAGATGTCTACATGCACCATCACCATCTTGTCAACCTTGGAGAACCTAACAGAGTGGTCTTTCCACTCATAAACATGATGATGAAGACAGGCCGCATCAGATTTGTTGGGAAGCTTTACAAGAACCACACCCTTTGTAACCGAAGGCACAACTAGGAAATTGTTGTGGTCAAGTACAGCCTCGAGAACACGCCTGACAACAATGCTACAGGAAAACACTAGTTCAGGACACATGGCGACAAGGACACAGCAGCTGGATAGTTCAGCAGTAGAACTCATCATCAGCTCTTCCGGTTCACACGGCATGACTTTGAGAACTTCATCTCCACCGCGGACCTGGTTCTAATTCAAATAGAAACCATATTTTGTTACTACCTCCGTTCAGAAATATAAGATGATTTTCGATATTATACTCCATATATGACTACATATACGCACAGAAATGAGTGAACAAAGACACTAGAACATGTCTTCAAAGGCATGAGAGTAGAGGGATTACTTGCAATATCCATAACACAAGTTACTGAGGCAAATATACCCTCTTAAAAGGTAGCATTGATCTTCATAACGTACACCGTCCGTCCCAAAATTCTTGTCTTAGAATTTTCTAGATACGGATGTATAAAGTCACATTTTAGTATTAGATACATCCCTATCTAGACAAATCTAAGACAAGAAATTTGGGACAGAGGGAGTAGTTGAAAGTAATCTATAAGAAATCAGTGTCAACCTCTCACATGTTTTGGTCAAAAGAGGAATTTAGAACCGTCATTTGGCACACAAAAATCACATGCAAGATCACCCAGAAAGTTGTACTACTAGTACTAGTACTGCGTGTTAGATGAAAAAACACGATCAAGATCGAGAAAAAGATCGTCAAGAAGAGATATTACCTGGACTTGCTTAATGAGGGATCCTGGAGAGGGGGGGCTTGGACAGGGCGATGGCTTTGAGCTTGTCTGCCGTAGTCTCGGCGGGGTGCTTGTGCTTCTTCGTACCATGAGCCTCGACGGTTTTGGCCGGAGCCATAGACATCACTTCGGCCGGTGCTCCAGCGTCCATCAAGAAACTGTCAAATAGAAATAAAAGAAAAGAAACCGTAATCACAAACCCAGAAGAAGAAAAGAGAGGGAGTTATAGGATCAGTCTCGGGGTTGCAAGACCAGGCTTTGGCCAGAATCAACACCATTGATGCGCTCACCTTTCCTTCTTTGGGAGAGAAGAACAATGGCAGAAACAGGTCGGGGTTTTCTTGAAGAAATGAGGAACAAGATGAGGCAGAAGCGAGGGTTGGGTAGAGAGGAAGCTGAGAGAGAAGAGTGAAATGATGGTTGCTTCGTCCGTCCAACTTACTGCTGGAAAGGAGGTGGTTTTGTGATTTGACGGCTCAGTGGGCATTACTACGGCGCTTCGATCGGGGTAGTCTACCGTCACTCTACTACGGAGTAATTTAGTGCATGGCTGGCGGACCCCGACGCTGGCTGTCCCTCACATCGGCGAAAGTGAGTAATTTAGTGCATGGCTAGAGGAGGATCCGCACGGTAGAGCGTGTCCACTGTTTTTCTAAAGAAAAAAAATGATTACAGCAAGCGTTTCCACTCTTACGACGGAGGAGTCCGAAATACGGCAGCCACTTGAACATACACAGTGCTCCTACTACTAGGCATGTGCAGTGGTTCATACGTCAGTACTACACAATCTTGTTGCTAGTGTAGTAAGATATGATGATAACAAATGATGTTGTGCGCATGTCAACTACTCCTATATGTAACATAGTACCGCTTTTTCGACTGTCCAGTCGAGAATGAACGGTGAGATCAATGTTAACAGAACTAGGTCCACAGCGGACGGAGAGTACGGTGCTACAGTACTCCACGAAACATGAACCATATGAAGCACGAATAGTGTTAGGTAGGGTGTATGAAGGGTGCACAGGACGGGAGCAAAAGTTCCCTTCTCGACCCACTTTTGGGTGTTTGGCAGAGTGCATGAAGGGTGCATGAGTCCACACTAGTAGGTTGAAAAAAATACATGAAGAGGAAACAACTATATTGAGATGAGAATGCAACCAAACACACCCACACGCTTTGTGCTACAGTGACAACTCTGCACCGTCTGAGTTTGATCCAACGGTCATGTTGCGCCAACACATGGACATGCCCATGCAGAGGGCGCCTAAACACCATCAAAGTCCCTCTGCTTCTCGAGGCGCACGATGTTGGCGATGCAGGGTGCAACCGCCCGCAGAGCCCGCTCCCGGTTGACGGGAGCCAGCTCATCAAAGACGGCATCCAATGGCACGAATGTTTTCTGGTGCCGGAGCCCTGAAAGGATTCGCCCGACAACGGCGATGGCTGCTTGCAACCCCTCCTTGTCCAGCTCAGCCCCCACCATCGCGCGGAGATGACTCAGCTCCTCGGAGATATAGGTGAAGAAGGAGACCAGGACAGGAAGCCGCACATCATTGAAGTCGACCCGGTGGTCGAACGGGTTTAGCCTGATGGCCGACATCGTCGCACTGGCACGACGGTAGGCATCGCGCAGCCGCAACACATGCGTGGCAACTTGGTTCACCAAGTGGCTGAGGCGATCCTGGACCTCGTCACGATCGGCCCGCTCGCGCTCCAGCCGGCTCCCCTGACGGCCTATCGTATCTCCCGCTTTCTGCAGCAACGCCGCCGACGCCTCGAGCATCTTTGTGGAGGACACCTGCCGCTTTTGAAGCTCCGTGAACTCCCGCACATAACGGAGGAGCATGGCACTCCTCTCCTCCTTGAGCTCACAGAGCTCCACGTCCTTGGCCCTGAGCTCCGCATCCTTGACATGGAGCTCCTGTGTCAGGTGCCTCACCTCGGACTCCGTGATCTGCTGCGCCGCCATGGCACCAGGTAGAAGCAATGGGGAGAGGAAGCAAAGGGGGCGAAACGGCTGAAAGGCAATGCAATCTACGGGAAGGCGGAGGGAGCAGGGAATCTTTTGGTTTTCACCATGGTAAAACACCAGTTGACGACTTCTCACATCAGGGAGCAGTGGGTTTTTACAGGTGGAGTCATCGTGACTAATTGCTGCCGCGCCTGCTCCCGTCAATAAACAATTAAAAATCCTGCCGCGCCTGCTCTCGTCAATCAAAAAATTAAAAATCCTGCCGCACCCAAACACCAGAGCAACGCCGCGGTGGATATTTAAATTTACCTGCCGGCAAGTAGATACAAAAAGGGGTGAAAAAACAAATGTGGCAGCAGCCTAGCTAACCGGTCGAACTAGCCCAACTAGCTAGCCACCATGCTTCACTGATGTACTCGGCGGGAAAGGTGGTCTTTCATGATTTGACGAATCATTTACTGGCTACGGCGCTACGACCGAGGACGACCAAGAAAACGCGCGGTAGGGCGTCCCACGTCAGGAAGTATATATGCGTGCACCACCCGGGAGGACCCTAAAAGCGCGCGGTAGGGCATGCCATGTCTCGGCACGGAGGAAAAATGTGCGTGTAAAAATATACTGTATTAGACGTAGTACCTATGGTTCGACCTCAGGACCCAGCCAGTCGGTCGAAAACACCCCACTAGCCACAAAGCTTCATCATGCAAACGTGGCACAGAGGATAGATGTGGTTAGCTCCATCTCGACCAGCCACAACGTCTCTTGTTCTAGGCGATTCTTCTATTTTCCAAGCTTTTTTTAGTTGCAATAACACCACGGCAAGCTAGCGCCGCTCTTCGTTTGTGCCCGTGCAAAGGTTATACGATGGAGAGAAGAGAGATTGAGATCGCAGACCTGGGACCCACCAGTAAGTGAGACAACAGTCATGCACGTGTTGACGAGGCACTCCCTCTACTCTACTCAACGCAAGTACTGTATAACTAAAATCAAGTTATGGGACGAAGCCAACAACCATTCGTTTTTCAGGCTATCGACTTACGCTTTGTAGTCCAGGTTGCCAGTTCGAATCTCGTCTTTCAGATTTGTTAGTTTTAGGTCCAAATTTGATTAATGACAAGTGGGACCCTGGTGTGTTGTTCTGATATTTCAGTGTAGGATGGTTATTTTGAACAAACACTTTACGCGGTTAGACAAGTAACGGCACGAGTTACACATATTTTACAAGTTTATGAACAAAAATGACAGTGGCATAGAATATCACATCCACCATGCGGCTTAGATACTTTGGTGATACGAGTTTTTACACCGTTGGAAGTGAGATCCAATGGCTTGGAAGTAGTCTTTGTAATTATGCACTATTTCCAAACTCTCCAAAGGTTTTTTTTTGCAAATAAAACATTCAGGCCTCGTGTGTGCCATTGCATCTTCAATCCAACGGCTCCCCGGTGCTCATATTAGGTGCTCCCCGTAGCTTAATTACCCGCTACGGTGATATGAGCACCTAGGTCGTATGATCAGTGATCAGATGGCACATGCATAGTACTTGTACTTTCTGTGCATTTCCCAAACTCTATCAGCCGTATATTGCAAAAACATTCAAACCACCTATTGTGGGCCGTTAGATCTCAGTGAACTCGTATCACCATAGAATCTACAGTGCGGGAGCACCTCATACTCTCCCGTGCGAGAAAACATAAGGTGCTATCGCATCTTGGATGCTACGGTGATACGAGCTTGGAGGTCGTTTGATCTGAGATTCAATGGCATCTGAGCAGTCTTTGTGCTTGTAAGCAGTGGCCAAACTCTTTTGGGGATTTTCTGCAAAAAACCATTCAAACCACCGAGGAGGTGTTGGGTCACAAATCCAACGCCTCTGAAGAGCTTGTATCACCAAAGCATCTAAGGTGTGGTAGCACATGATATTCTTACATACAGGAGAATATGATGTCCTCCTTCATCTAAGATGCTACGGTGATACGAGCTTCGAGGTCGTTGGATATGGGATCAAAGGGCATCTAAGTAGTTTTTGTACAAATTGTGTGAAATTCTCAAACTCATCAAGGTTTCCTGCAAAAATATTAAGACACATCATCTGAGCTGCTATATCTCGGATCTACAAGCTCCAAGCAACTCGTATCGGCATATAGCATCTAAGGTATGGGGGCACATGATATTCTCCCGGGGAGGAGGGGTGGGGGGTGCACAACCAATCGGTGGCTGGGAGGGTGGGGACAAATATAATCTAAACAACCCTAAACAGAGCTCCACAATTTTATCTAAGGTCGAGGGGTTGACCCCCCGACAATCATAGCTCCGCCTAAACACAACATTTGCATGTACTGTAGTACTAGACTTAATATTCATGTTTCAGTTTCATGTTCATTTTAAATATTGAACTGAGGACCATGGATGTCTTACATTTTACTCCCTTTGTTCCTAAATATTAGTCTTTTTAGAGGCTTCAAATGGACTGGCACATACGGATGTATATAGACATATTTTAGAGTCTAGATTCACTCATTTTGCTCCGTATGTAATCACTTGTTGAACTCTCTAAAAGAATAATATTTAGGAATAGAAGGAGTATTTTTGAATTCGTGTCATACATGCATGGTTTGAAAAATAGATGCACTATACTTATTGGATTGTTGTTGTGTTCGTGCGTGTGTGTCTGTGTGTGTGTGTGTGTGGTCATATGCTTGATACATACAAAGTTGTCTCACCTCCATATTGTTCATCTTTTAAATTTGAATTTGCATTGGAAATCTTACTAGGGATACCATGAAATGTGAAATCCACATTGAGATCACTATATCACAAACTCACTCTAATTCAACAACTCGTCATAAATCAATACCACGTTGAGATTAGTATTTGCAAGGAAAATACGGGTATTATAATACACATAGATTCGTTCGGCAATTTAAAAGGTTCCTTTCATATTCTCGAATGGTAGGACCCAACGGCGTACCAGCCAGACCTTGGCTTGTGTTGATCCTAAAAAAACCGGGCTCGTGTCCTTCGATGGCGTGCGTGGTATGCACATTAGGCAACCCCAACCAGTCGAGCCTCATTTTTTCAAGTCGAAATATCTGGCGGCCAGAATTCCAGCCCTAGGAAATTCCCCTCATGTCCCCGGTCCATAATGACTACCGATGAACAACGGAGGGATGCTTTAGTAACTAGACAACGTTACCTACCGTGCCGAGCACGGTTCAATTCCCTCGGTCGCCGCTCGTCAAGGTCACCCGTCAACTGCATTGCCTAGTACTACTACTACTACACCAGGATGAGCACATAACTGAGCCCGTTTGTTCGTGCCTAGTACTTGAGTTAATATATCAGGCAATGCACTGGTACGGAGGGATTATCCTTTTACTCTATATATATAACTTGTCTGAAGTCTAACTAAGCAAAATGTTTGACCAAATCCTCTCGTAAGAAATACAACATGACAGATGTACGGCTTGAAAATTTATTGCATGATGCAGGTTATGATATTGTTTCGAATCCTGGATCTTAAATTTCAGAAAATCCAAAAGTGAGCATAAATTCTTGACACTGAGCATGGTCACGTGATATGGCAAAAATATTACTTCGTAAGTTTTTTCTTTAATTTGAGACAAGCTGCTTATGACAAGTTGCACAAATGAAGAGCCAAGGTATTTTGGAACAAAGACCTGTCACGTTAAGGGGAACGCTTTCACTATTGAAACCGTGGGCGTTTACGTGCCGCCACGAGTCCCCGCTTCCCATCGGCAGGTGCCATCCGTGCAAGCGTGTGAGTCGACGGGAGGCGTGCAAGCAGACCGCTGCGCCGGCTGTCAGGGAGGCGTGTGAGCAGACGGCTGTGCAGGCTCATCGGGAGGCGAGCCCTTTGACCAGGCTCCGCCGCCCACCGTCGTCCCAACTGCTCCCACTTTTAATGTCACCGGTGCCACAGTTTAAAATCAACCCTGCACTACCCGGTATCGCTACAATTCTCTCTCTTCCTCTCTGATTCTCCTGTCCTCTACCTCCAACTAGCCTGACCTAAACGTACGCCATGCCGCATCACGATGGTTTGCCCTTAGTGTTCCAGTTTCCTGAGGAAGACACCCAGCCGGAGTCTCAAGAATATAAGGCGCTTTGGGACGAGCTTGAACTGGCCTTGCGGGAAGACGTCGCGCCTGTCCCCGCTCCCGTTCCGGCTCCCGTCGCCCCGACTGCGCTAGCGCCCATCCCCGTGGCATTGATGGGTTGGGAGCCGCACATTGTCGCCGAGCTTGATCCCACGGGGTTCCACGAGGTCCCCGCCGACTTCCACGCGCCCGTGCACCTGCCAGCGCATGCGCCTGCGCGTGCACTGATGTGCACGCCCGTGCCGGTGCTCGTGCACCTGCCAGCTCATGCGCCTGCGCGTGCACTGACGTGCACGCCCGTGCCGGTGCCCGTGCACACGAATGTCTCCGCCGTGCCGTTGACAACGCCTGTCCCCATGTGAGTGCTAGTGCCCCCCTCAGCGGCATGGATGGCCGCCATCGACCGCTTCCTTGCACCAACGCCAGTCGCCTCCTCCCGCGAGTTAACTTGCTCCGAAGTCCAGAACATTTTGGCCTTCCTTGAAGCTAGGCCAACATCCAGGAGTACGCCAACAATGGCGCAAGACGCCGCCGTCGCCGTCGGTCAGTGGCCCGACGACACACAGAGCACGACAAAGGAGCCGCTTCCCACCGCGAGACGCCCCCGCCGCCGCCGCGTAATCTAAATTTGCCATGAAAAACGTTTGGATTGCCATGCTTAAAATCTGAATGTTTATCATTTCCGTTCATTTTATATCGATCGTCGTATAATTTAAAGTCGGAGTCAGTCTGAACGAAATGTATGGTTTGATCGATTGAATGTTATGCTAGAGTCGTATCAAATTAAATATAAAACGTCATCAAGCCACATGTATTCCTTGTCATCCAACGACCTAGACTGCTTCAATGTTGAGCGCTCAACATATTTAGCGTGCAGTTAATTTCATGCCAAAAACAGTGCTAATCACATGGTAACACGCAAATAATATCCTAGTAGTTAATATCCGCATGCAGTTAATATACTTCCAAATTAACATGCATTGCACGTACACACTAACTAGTGCTACTAGTATGTGAAACTGGTGCCGTGACTTGTGAACGCGTCCATATATGGTCAACGGCAACATCGCCCGTGAGTTCTTCCTGTTTGCCCGTGCGTCTAAATGCAGAAGGGGAGGAGAGAGAGAGAGAGAGAGAGAGAGAGAGAGAGAGAGAGAGAGAGAGAGAGAGAGCACACATGGAACCCACCAGTAAGTGAAGGCGAATAGTACTAAAAATAATATTACATGTTATCCATTAATTAGGTTGTGATAATATAAAAACATTATGTGAACAAAGGGGGTACAACAAACATTGCTATTCTACGTATGTTGCCTATTGACGTGCGGCTTGAAGGCCCAGTCACATGTTCGATCCTCGTCCTTTATTTTTTAATTTGTATATGGGTCCAAATTTGTTTCATGACATGTGGGCCCCTCGGTGTGTAGTTTGTAGCACTTTAATTTGTGGGTCGAAATTTGTTCCATTCCAAGTGGACTATCGGTGTGTAGTTTTGTAGCTTATTTATAATAATTAAAGAGAACAACATAGTTTTTTCAATAATACCATGGTGCGACGTTGAAGGCGAGAAAGGACGTGTGAGAGAGCGATGACCGAGCCAGAGGGAAATCAACTAGGGGAGTTGCGTGGGTTGCAACGATGTTTGGAGTAGTTGTGGGCCGAATGCTACGAAAATATAATCTAAACCAACCAGAATAAATGCCTACACAAATTAATCCATGGTTGGAGTGCCCCTCGCAATGTAAATAGCTCCGGCTTTGCGAGAGATGGAGAGGTAGTAGCTTCAACGCGTGGAAGATACGGTATGTGAAAGCGAGGTCAATCGAGAGACATATAGATATAGAGACAAAGTGAGTGTGGTCCGACATTCATTGAACAAATATATTTGCTGTGGAAAGATATTGTCTGATTGAGCTTTTTCGTAAGGGTGAGGGCTGTAAGATATAGCTTGAGAGATGATCCAGTCATAGACGTGTAGATATATTTTGTGCGTGGGAGGAAGCAAGGTCAACCGATCACATAGGGTCGCCGTGCGATCGAAAGAGTGAGACGGGTTGGAGAGAGTGACCTAGATAGACGATGTGCGTGAGAGAGTATACAATGTGAATAGGTCGAATTGGGCTCAAACATGGTGATATATCGTTTTTGTCCGAGAAAGAGCGAGGTCAATCGAGACATACAGAGAGAGAGAGAGAGAGAGAGAGAGAGAGAGATTGAGTGAGTGTGGCCCACCATGAGGTCGAAAGAGTGGCGGCGGCTTGGATGGACTGACCTAGATAGACAATCTACGCGAGAGAGTATAGAGCGTGTCTATCGAGGCCCGAATAGGGAGATATATCATTTGTGTGTGAAAGAAAACGAGGTTAAACGAGACTCAGATAAAGAGAGCGAGATTGAGCGAGTGTGGCCCGCCGTGCGGAAGAAAGAGTGAGACAGTCTCGAGGGAGTGACCTAGATATACAACGTGCGTGCGTGTGCACGAGAGGTTGGGGGGGCTAGATAGGCAATGCATGTATTTAGCGCGAGAGGGTGAGAGGGAGAGGGGAGAGAGAGAGAGAGAGCTCGGCATGGGGTGCAATGGCGGGTGTGTGAGGTAAATACATTTGGTAACAGAGTGCAAAATGGGGTTGTGTAGTTGAGATACTTAGAGATCGAAACATGGAGAGAAAGAATTAACGTGTGTTGGAAACCGATAGCTTCCTAAGGTGGTTAGGAGAGGAAGATTGACCGATACAGGAAGTATGTAGCGTTTGTGCAGGGGGGGGGGGCTAAAAACAAGACTTGAATGTACATAGTACGAGACTTAATATCGATGTTTCAATTTGGTGTACATTGTAAGATTTGAACCGAGGACCAGGCATACGGGTAATTATTTCGAAATCGTGCCATACTAAGTTTCGAAAAGTTGACATTGACTCAGTTTGTTGTGCTATTTTGTAGGTCATATGTTTGAATCCATCCCAAAGTTTTCTCACTACCATGGTGGTCATCATATACATATGAATTTGTATTAAAAATGTAGCGTGGATACAGTGAAATGCGAAATCCATGTTAGAATTGGAGATCGCTACGAGACACACACTCTAATTCAAATAACTAACTACGTGACACACACTCTAATTCAAATAGCTAATTATGTGACACACACTCTAATCCATGTTAGCGTGGGTACCGTTTCGATTTTTTTTTTCAAATAACTCCTCATTAATTAATTTATGGTACTCCCTCTGTTCACTTTTATTAGACCTTGAAGACATTTCAGACAGCAAAACAGTTCATTTTAAGTTGTCTGAAATGACTTACAAAAGTGAACGGATGGAGTATCTCGTTTCGAATGACTAATTATTGCAAGGAAAACACGGGCATGGTAATACATACAGATTCGTTTGCAAATGAAACAAGATTCGTTTGCATTCTCAAATGTAGGCGCACCAGGCAGACCAGGGTCATGTCGGGGTGGATGCTGGTTCGGTGCCTTAAAGGCAACTGCCTTTGGGTCACTGACATGTGGGTCAGCCACCTGTTGGGCCCACATGTCATGGACACAAAGGCAGGTACCTTAAGGCACCAAAGCATAGTCATGTTGGGGTGGTCGCATGTGTCGGACGGATGCGTAGCACCCAGGCACCCCCCTCCCCCCCAAAAAAAGGATGACGACAATATAAGTTCGCGCTTCCACGTTTCGGATTGAAATATTTGGCGGCCCCAATTCCAGCCCTGCAAAATCTCTCTTCTCCATCGTCCCGTTCCGCGCCTAGATTGCTCAAATCCCTAATTCGCCTCCAACCCTCGAATCTCCCCTCGTCTCGTCTCTTTCCCCACTGTTCCCCACCTCTGTGCCGGACGACAACGACGAAGACGACGGTCACGCTTCACCACCGCACCGGAGCTACCTCTACGCCCTCGTCCACCGCACCGGGTGGTCCACTGACAACGTCGGCCGCCGCAACCGACGTGCCTCACAGACACCGAGTTCCACCGCATCAGGTGCGCTTCACCGACTTCGTCTCCCAGCTCACTGGGGCTACTTCACCGTGCACATCGTCGCACCTCCGCCCCTCGAGGCCGTTGGGGCTTCACCAACGGTCTCGTGCACCGCATTGTAGCGCTCCGCTGCCACTCAAGATCTGCATCCGTGTGCGGCCAGCCAACACCAGCGCATCACCCTCAACGGCTCTGAAGTGACCCGCACTCTAGCTAGGCAAGCATGCCCAAACGCCGGCCCAAACTAGGTATCCACACATCACTCCCTTGTGCACTGTTCCGACGATGTTTGGATATCCTTTCACTGCTCTCTTAGCCTACACACCTATGCAACTCTGACTTTAACTCTTATTTCTTCTAGAGATATCATTTGAAACAAGCAAATCCATATTTTAGCCAAGCATGACGGCGCTACGGGATCTGGTACACATCCTGCACACCTGTATAACACTACTAGGGAAAAGCCTATACACAGAATCTTATCATCAGCGCACTTTAAAATAAGGCACTGCTGCTAATTAGCAGTAGCGAGGTCGAGCTTAACTCGCTGCTGAAATAAATATAGCAGTAGCACAGTCGCCCAAATACGCGCTACTGCTATAATTCCCACGAGGCCGCCGCGAGGCTAGTTATAGCAGCAACGCGTCATAACGACGAGCGCTACTGCTATGGTGCATAGTAGCAGCGCATTTCTCCAATAAGAGCTATTGCTAAGTTTACTACAAAATCCGATCCACACTCACAGTCACACATTCACTGGATGCCCTCTCAATCCCCCGCGCCGGTCCTCCCCCGTCGCCCCTCCTCCGTCTGCGCCACCGTCACCTCCTCCTCCTTGTTGGACTCGGTACCGGCCTCCTCCTCCGTCCTCCCTCCACTCTCCGCTGGCCGGCCCCTCCTCGCTCCGCCTTCGTCCTCCGTCCTCCCTCCACTGGCCGCCGGCCGGCCCCTCCTCGCTCCGCCTTCCTCCTCTGTCCTCCCTCCACTGGCTATCGGTCGGCCCCTCCTTGCTCCGCCTTCCTCCTCCGTATACTCTCTTCTCCCTCCTCGAGTCGCCCCTCCTTCTCCCTCCTGCCTGCTACATTTTTGATTTAGTAGGCTAGTTCATATGCAACATTTTCATTTAGTTGATATGATTTAGTTGATTTAGTAGGCTAGTTGATTTAGTTGATTTAGAACATTTTGATTTAGTTGATATGATTTAGTTGATTTAGTACGCTAGTTGATTTAGTTGATTTAGAACATTTTGATTTAGTTGATTTAGTAGACTAGTTCATTTAGTTGATTTAGTATGCACCATTTTATTGTTATTTTTTTCTATACATGGATAGGTACGTAGTTGCTTTTATTTTTTTATAAGTTACTTCTTGGCAAAATATAGGTGGTACCTTGTCATCTAATATGTTACTAGATCTTAGGATTATAATGCTACTGTTTTTCTTTCCTGTGAAGTGGATCGTTAATCCTTTGCTCATATTGCTTTAGGAAAAATGGCACCACCACCACCACCACTATGTCGACTGTGCAAGTCAAGGTGCGCCAGCAGCCTTGCAACTGGAAAGCTGTTTGGCATCTACTTCCATCCGAGTTTTCATCATGCGGCGGTAAGAAATTAGATGAAATGTAATAACTATTTTATTTTTAGTGTTGGCATTACTGCATTGTGTCATTTTGCTTATTTTACACAGATCGTCCCATGCAATGTGAGGTTGAAATTCAATAAGCTAACAGGAGACACTGTGACATTTGAGGCTCCTGGGGGGCCGTACACTATGGAGGTCGAGAAAGGAGGCAATATGTCGCAGATTGGAGGAGATGGATGGGCCCGTTTCGTCGCTCGCATGTGTCTTACTGGTGGTGAGTTGATCAGCTTCTCCTTCAGAGCAGAAAGATCCAAGCTGGCTGTCATTTATCTCAACCTGGTGGAAGATGATGAAGATGACGAAGATGATGAAGATGATGAAGATAATGAGGACCCACTCGATGAAGATGATGAGGACCCACTTCATGAAGCCATCGTAGCTCAAAGAACAAGGCTGAGCAAGGAGGAGGTGTCCAACCTATGGGACAAAATTCCGCCACGTGCTGACTTTGTCGGGGTGCCATTCGTGACCCGCCTGACAAATACCATGGTTGATCGACATGATATGGTATGTTATACTTACAAATGCAAATTATCCGATGAAATACTTAGTGTACAATCCAATGATATGGTATGTTGTGTGGAATCTAGTCGATGATATGTTTTAGTGTAGAGTTCGATCACATGCTTATTAGTGTAGAATCTAAGCAAACTATTAATAGTGTAGATAATCCATATGTACTTATTTGCGAGGCTATTTATTAATTGATATGTTTTTCTTATTCAGAAATTGGCAAATAGCATATCTGTGAGTTATGGTATCGAGCCTGATGAAGAAGGCTCAGCTGGACTATGCCTTACTACAAGGGGCTCCGTCACAACATGTACTTACCGCGTGGACATGGACGGTCACACACACTTAAACTCGGTTGGGTGGAAGAAATTCCTCGATGGCAAGAATCTTCGTGTTGGACAGGCCATCCTAATTACTATCAGGAACACCAACCGTCCAGGCTTGAGGATGATGATTGTCTTCGATATCATCTAGAACTACATATGTGTGTGTGTGGCTATATCATCTAGAACTACATATGTGTGTGTGGCTCTATCATCTAGAACTACATATGATGATTGTCGTTGATATCATCTAGAACTACATATGATGATCGCCGTTGATATGACCTTGTACTGCTTGAGGATGCATATTGACTATGCATGAAATTGTTATCTAGTACTCCCTTCGTTCCAAATTACTCGTCGTGGTTTGAACTAAAACCACGACGAGTAATTTGGAACGAAGGGAGTACTACCAGTAATGGTTTATGAATTTGATATCTAGTAGCAGTACCTAGTATCTAGTATTTGAAAGGGAAACTGAAAGGGAAAGGGGATGGGAAAATGATGAAAGATATAGCAGTAGCGAGGGACTGCGAAATCGCTACAGCTAAGTAATAGTAGCGCGTTCGTAGAAAAACGCTGCTGATATCATCGTCAGTAGTAGTGCGGGTACGGACCGCGCTACTACTACAAGTTAGCTATAGCGCCTTATTAGTAGTGCGGCCATCCGCGCTGCTGCTACACTCAAAACCCGCGCTACTACTAGGGTTTTCCCTAGTAGTGTAACCTTGTAAGTATCTGTCCTCCGGTACAACATCAAGGTCGATTCCTCTTACTTGATCAACCATTCACCGTGTCAAAAATGTAGAGGGGGATTCAAGGAGCACAAGGCCTGCACATCCAAGAAAGTGGTAACATGGACTTGTACATGGAACATCCCAAGTGCAAGCAGAGCTGCAGTGAGCCTGTACAACGAGCTAGCGTAAGTCCCTGCATTTCATTTAATTCGTACTGGCATTCGCGTATGATTTGTGTGCAGTGGCTGATCCACGAATTCAAGTTACTAGGGGTGAACATTTAACTTAAAAAATACGAAGGCACTTGCACTCCGGAAATCAACATAACTTGAGAAATGTGAAGCTACATGCACTATGAAAACCAGCTAAAGATCCAAAGTAGTTCAGATTATAAACACTAAATGATGCAAGCACCAAAAAACACAAAATGCAACATGGTGTACAAGGACTACAAACATGGTCTGTAAACTACAAAAAAAAGACACATCCGTGACATTTTGGGCCGAACGAAATTTTTTTCTGTCATACATATGACACTTCTATGACGATAATTGTGACGAAACCCGGTATCATCATAAATGTGGTGGGCTCCTACTTCTATGACAAAAAATGATGACAGAAAATGGGCTTTTTCATCCTGGGCGGGCCGGAGACGCAGCTGCATGACATTCTTTCGGCCGTCCATGACGGAAAAAACCGTGGTTGAAGCAAGGGGGAGGAAAATTTCGGGGAGTTCCCGGTTACGGTGGGAGGTCGGGGGCCGAGCGATGCGCGTTTCTCTCGTACACGTACACGCGTGTGTGCGAGGCATTGGCTCTAACTGAACCGGAGCGAGGCGTTGGGCTCTAACTGAACCCGAGCGATTGCACTGCAGGCTACGCGTTACTGAACCCGAGCGATCGATCGATGGCTGTTAACTGAACCCGATCGAGCGATTCCTGCGCTACTGCTGCTAACTGAAGCCGATCGATGCTGCCTCTAGGATGAAAAGTGAGTGTTGCGGGAGGGGGGGTTTTATTAACAGTGAGCGGTGGCGTTGCCTCTGGATGAACAGGACCCCGTGGTGTGGTGGAGGGTTGGATGAACAGTAGATGGTGGAGGGGTGCCCGTGGAGGGGTGGATGAACAGGACCCCGTGGTGTGGAGGGCTGGATGAACAGTAGACGGTGGAGGGTGCCCGTGGAGGGGTGGTTGAACAGGACCCCGTGGTGCGGAGGGCTGGATGAACAGTAGACGGTGGAGGGGTGGTTGAACAGTAGCCGGTGGAGTAGCGCGCAGTGGTGGCTGGATGAACAGGAGCCCGTGGAGGCTGGAAGAGGTTGACGGTAGCCCGTGGAGGCTGGAGGAGGTCGACGGTGGAGATGAACAGTATCCCGTGGAGTCCCGTTTTGCGGTACGCCACACCCCTCCCGATGAACAGGACCCCCGTTTTGACCGTAGCGCTCCAACACAAGTCTGTTTCGTCCGTTTTGCGGTACGCCACACCCCTCCCGATCGACATGACCCCCGTTTCGACCGTTTTGCGGTACGCCACACCCTTCCCGATCAACAGGACCCCCGTTTCAACCGTAGGAGGTCCGTTTCCTCCGTTTTGCAGTACGCCAGACCCCTCCCGATCAACAGGACCCCGTTCCGAACGTAGGAGGTCCGTTTCCTCCGTTGTGCGGTACACCAGACCTCGTTTCCATCGATGGTTCCACCCAAGCCCTCTCGATGAACATGACCACGCATTCCGTTATGACCCACGGTTGGCTCCCACGCGTTCCGTTGCCTCCCGATGAACACGACACATTCCATTGCCTCCCGATGAACACGACGCATTCCGTTGCCTCCACATGAACACGACAACAACGTTGTTTCTCCGTTCCGACCCAGCCATGTACACGAGCCCCGGCCGTATGTATGCGCGAGTAGGCGTTCGAGACCCCGCCCGTATGTACACATACGTGGCCGTATTTTCTTTCTTGCACCCTGGCCGTTGTATGTACGTGTACATGCTACGTGCGCGCCTCTACTTCGACACGTGCGCGCCTCTACATCCACTAGTATATATGTGCGTACACGTTCGTGACCAGAATGACAACGCTACGTACGCTTCGACCAGGTGGGTCTCGACTTTCAAGCACTTCCTTGCCTGCGAAGATATAGCTGGTGGGTCCCAGCAGTCAGGGGGCAAATCATTTTTTGTGCCCGGACGCACTTCCTTGCGTGCGAAGATGTAGCTGGTGGGTCCCAGCAGTCAGGGGTAAACGTTTTTTTCGCAAAATACGGTGGCCCGTCCGGTGGGTCCCCACTGTCAGGTGGAGGAATAATTATTTTGCACGTAATAAGGAGGCACTTCCTTGCTACGGCCGTGGACCGAGTTGTCAGCCTCTCCACGTACAGTCCACGTCCGATGGAAGCGTTACTTCACCATGTTGACCACGCCGCACCGAGAGCACTAGGGCGATGGACGACAGTGAGGCCTAGGAAGGGGACGATGCAGAGCCGGGGAAGACGCGGCAGTGGATGCCCACACGTAGAGGAGTATGACGGTTCACTGGTTCGCTGCGGTGTAAGGCTGCCGTCGCCGCAGAATAACAGGGGGTGTGGGTGAGTAGAGGGATGGCCTGGCCAGCGGTGGGAGTAGTAGGGGGCGGTGAGGCCTCCGCCGCATCGCAGCTGGCCACGGGAGGGAGGAGCACGAGGCACGATGGTTTGGGCGGCTGGAGCAAGAAGACAGAGGTTGAAGAAGCACTACAGCCGTTGGATGGACATCGTACGGTCACTGGAGCTAGAATCGTGCATATTGACTAAGTTGACAAAGCCCTCCGTCCCCGTCAACTTAGTAGGCCCACAAGTCAGCCTGCCACTATACTAGGTCCCAGCTAACAGGGGGAGTATTCATTTTTTTGTGCGTAAGAAGGAGGCACTTCCTTGTGTGCGAAGATATAGCTGGTGGGTCCGAGCTGTCAGCGGCGGTAATGTTTTTTTCGCGAAATACAGAGGCCCTTTCGGTGGGTCCCTGATGTCAGGTGGAGGAATCATTATTTTGCATGTAATAAGGAGGCATTTCCTTGCGTGTGGCCGTGGACCCAGCTGTCGACATCTCCACGTACAGTCCACTTCAGATGCATGTCGGTCGTTGACCATGTTGACCAGGCCGCGCCGAGAGCACCAGGGCGGTGGACGACGGCGAGTCCTAGGAAGGGAACGACACGGAAGCAGGGAATACTCGGCAGTTGTTTCCCACGCGGAGGGGAGTACGACTGTACGAGGGTTTACTGGTTCGTCTGCCATCGCCGGAGAATAACAGCAGGTGTAGGTGAGTAGAGGGATGGCTAGGCCAGCGATGGGAGTACGGTGGGGTGGTGAGGCCTGCGCGGCAGCACAGCCGGCCGCGGGGAGGAGGGAGCAGGCAGTCCCACCGGCGCTTGTTTGAGCGGCTGGAGTAGGAAGAGCAGAGATTGAAGAAGCACGACGGCCGTTCGATGGACATCCAACAGTCACTGCTTGTGCGAGAACCTTTTTTTAGGAAAGCCTCAAATCTGTGGAAAACAGCATACAACCCATCTGCCATTATTTCTAACAATTTACAGCCCATTTGCTAATTTTTAAGGTTTTTTTTGGAGCCCATATTTTTTTGTTAGCATTACAGCCCATATTGTGGCCACGGTTCAAAAATTATACGAAATTTTGCATATTTCGGTGCGGTCCGAACTGTTTTTAATCCCGAAATTTCGACTCACATTCAAACTGATTTTAAAAATAAATGTATATCAATATAAAATCCAACAAATTGTCCACGCATAAAAATTAATGTAATTTAAAATCTTGAAATGAAAAAAAAGATATTTGAAACTAATTGCAGGTTTGATGTGTTTTAAAAATGTACAGCCCATTTCTCATTACTGATGGGCCATTTTCTCGGCCAGCCGAATGAAAGCTCTCCTCGTCTTGAAAGATTTGCAGCCCAATAGGCCTGACAAAGCGACTGAATTGGCAAAACACCGTCGGAAAGGATTGTTGAATGATGCACCGAAACAATTGAAAGATTTGAATGAGGTGACAACCTCGAAAAAATAGAATGCGAACATGAATCTTTTGAGATTTTTTCAACACTCCGGAATGATAGAATGGCGAGAGGCGAATGAGCAAGGGGAAACACTTGAGTTGATGAAAAGAATATGACCAACAACGAAAACTTGAATTTGGATCCACCGAAAAGTAAATGCGACAAACAATGACGAACTAGACGAGATTTCACCGGTGAAGACAATTGAGGAAAGACTGAAGATACTCCGCACGAATGAAATTGATTGCTCGAATAAAGGCTCAGGCTCCGGGAATAAAAGGGTGGGAGGGCGGGAAAAAACACAGGCAACTTGAATGAGGAATCGACGAATAACTTGAAGAGAAGACACCGGTTGAAATGATTGAGGAAAGAAAACAAAGGCTTCGCACGAGTAGGATGGATATTTCATTTGGGGCTCCGGCTCCGAGAAGAAAAGGGGTGGGCGGGTGGGAAAAAAACAAGGACAACTTCGGATGGGGAAAACAACGTCGATTGAAAAGAGCTGAGGATTGATCTCCCAAAGAAAAAGAGGTTTGATTTGACTTGATGAGAAATGCACCGGATAAAAGAGGATGGACAACGAATGAAAAACTAACCACGTGATCCTAAAGAAAAATTTGAACGGGGAGAGGAGTAGTTCAAAACACCTATGCCAAGATTCCTTACCAGAGCGACGAAGGGACAGAGGAGTAAAAAGAAATCCTACTCTCTGATATAACTGGACTCCGAAAAAGTTTTCTTCTAGACTCGACATCGGCCAAACTACACGATCAATCAAGGGGGCTCCTAGGGTCGGTCGAGGCTCTGATACCAACTTGTCACGCCCAAGATGCGACCCTATCCTAAAGGAACTCGAAGGTCCCACCAAGGATAGAAGCACATCTTGAAGACGATTTTGCAAGGTGGATATCATTACATCAACATTACATAATAGTGGGGATACAACCAAGACATACAATGTCACATGAATACAATATTACATCATATACAAGATCAAGATCCGACTACGGACAAAACATGAACAGAAACTCAAACGACATCCACCCTACTAGCCCAGGCTGCCGACCAGGAACCTAACCCAAGATCGACGAAGAAGAAGAAGAACTCCAATACAAGTAACATCGCTCTCACGTCATGATCATCGCATAACCTGTACCTGCAACTGTTGGTGTAGTAATTTGTGATCCACGAGGACTCAGCAATCCCATTACCATGGGTATCAATACTAGCAAAGCTTAATGGGTAAGGAAGGGGGTAAAGTGGTGAGGTTGCAGCAGCGGCTAAGCAAAGTATGGTGGCTAATTTACGCAACAAGAGCGAGAAGAGGAGCTTAAGAAGCGGTCGTCAACTAGTATTGATCAAGAAGTGATCCTGAACTCCTACTTAAGTCAAACATAACGCAAAAACCGTGTTCTCCTCTCGAACAACCCGAAAAGAGACCATCATAGTTACGCACACGGTTGGTATATTTTAGAAGAGTTTACTTCAAGTTTACTACAATCGGACATTAACAAATTCCCATATGCCACATAACCATGGGCACGGCTTTCGAAAGTTCAAACCCTGTAGGGGTGTCCCAACTGAGCCCATGATAAGCACTCGCGATCAGCGAAGGATATTCCTTCTCCCGGGAAGACCCGATCAGTCTCGGAATCCCGGTTACAAGACATTTCGACAATGGTAAAACAAGACCAGCAAGACCGCCCGATGCACCGACATCCCGATAGGAGCTGCACATATCTCGTTCTCAAGGCAACAACGGATAAGCTAAGCGTACAGGTACCAACATAACCCAAGTTGCCAAGGGACGGTCCCGCACGGTGCTCTAGTTTGGACCAACACTTAGACAATCATTGGCCCAGGGGTTTAAAATAAAGATGACCCTCGAGATGCGCGACTCCCAAGGGAAAAAGGTAATAGGCTGAGGCAAATGGTAAATCCAAGGTTGGGCCTTGCTGGAGGAGATTTATTCAAAGCAAACTGTCAAGGGGGTCCCATAAATCACCCACTGCGTTAGGGACGCAAAATCTGGGAACATAATACCGATATGACAGAAACTAGGGCGGCAAGAGTGGAACAAAACACCAGGCATAAGGCCGAGCCTTCCACCCTTTACCAAGTATATAGATGCATTAATAATATAAGAGATATTGTGATATCGCAACATAAACATAATCCAACATGGAGCAATCTTCATCTTCACCTGCAACTAGCAACGCTATAAGAGTGGCTGAGCAAAAGCGGTAACATAGCCAATCAATGGTTTGCTAGGAAGGGTGACAAAGGTTAGAGGTTCATGGCAATTTGGGAGGCTTGATAAGCAGGTAGTAGGTAACGCGACAAAGCGTAGCAATGATAGTAATGAGATCCAAGGTGACGGTCATCTTGCCTGAAATCCTGCAAGGAAGAAGAACGAGTCCATGAAGAAGATGAAGCCATGTAGACGAACCAAGAGTAGACGAACGAATCCTCATGATCACAACGAAACGGGAACTATCGAGAAGAAGCACACAACACGGTAAACACACGACACATGAACAAGGCATGATGCTCGCCCAAGTATGATTCATGAGAAGGCTACATGAAGCTACTCATGGCAAGAGATGATGCATACAAGTACAACACATCAAAGCAAGTTTAAATGAGGCCGGAAACAACATAGAACAATTCCGGTAAGTCCTCATATGCAAATTTCGAAATTGGCCCAGATCTGAATAAACCCTATGTTCAAGTTGTTAAACAGAAAGTTAAAATGCACCACGATGATCTACATGAAATTCTAGTCTAATCACATATAAAGTTCATTAGATTCGAAGCTACGGCCTAGAAGATATGAGCAAAACAAGTCAAACATGGCATTGATGCAAAATGCATTCAAACATCAAGCACACACCTCAAAACATGGATGCAACAAGGTAACATGAAACTACATGCAAAGCTAAGCAAGTTTCATATAGAGCACACTCAAATCGGAGCAACGGTACAACACGTACACTCTATACAAGTTTAAAGGGCAAACTGTCCAAAACAGCAACTAGGCATATTGCAAGCATCAAAACAACAAGCTACATCACCTCAACATGAAGAAAAAAAGGCATGGTCATGATTTAAAGGTAAAGCATAACAAAACATGAACAGTGGGCTATTTCTAGAAACTATTAGAACATGCTGAAATGGACATGGCAAGATTGCAATAACAGGTTCACAGACTTGGCAGAATCCGCGGCACATGGCAGAAATAACATCAGGTTGTAATGTTTAGAGCTATCAAATATCATGCTACAGGAACTTATCATGGCAACCAAAGGAGTGGCATGAATCTACTAAATGCATAAAACAAAAGTCCTTTACTGATCATGAGACAAAAATGCACAGAAGACATGATGGCACCCATGTAAACATAGCAAGTTTCATTATCAGGTTTCAGACTTGGCAGAAAAACAGAGCATGACATAAACAACATTGTGAAGGCATCTTTGTGAGCTCGATTCACTCATCAAAAGGCATTTCATGATAAGATAAGCATGGCATCAGCAATAAGACATGTTCATCAAGCTAATCATGGGAAGAACAAGTTCATAGCATGCACGGATCACTGACGACAACCACGGCAAAATTGATTAACATATAAACAATCTGCCAGGAACATTTTATAGCAAAAGTAGAGCAAGTTTAAGACGTGCTAGAGCACTCTATAAATGCAAAGAGAGGCATGGATTGATAGAGCATAACCATATGTCCAAAACATCCTTACTGAACATACTCAAAAGAGGCATGGATCTCACTGTAGCAACATGAAAGATGGCATGAAAATAACAGCAGAACAAAGACAGTGAAATCCTAAGTCACTAAAAACAGCAACATCACGGGGGCTACTTTGCAAGCTTGAAACAATAAATACATGGCATATCATGAAGAATGGATTGCACCACAGCAAATATGGAATGTTTTATCCCATAACTCATGTAGACTTCATGCTCAAAAGAAAACCACACAAAAAGATGCAAAAATGACAAATGAGGAAGTTCTGTTAAACTACAGCAGATAACATTATATATCACTCTTGCAATAATGATTACGGAATCAAGATGGAATCAAACAAACATGCCACAATGGAACAAAATGAAGAGCATCTCCTGATGAACATTTCTATATAACATACATGCAAAACGGAGCTGTGAGCACAACGTTACAGCAGGTCAAAGAGGGCACCAGAATGCTGAAAAAAATGACTTGGCAGAAATTTTACCCCGTGAAAAAAATCAACGTGCCGGAGGAAGCGGGCCGGCGGGGACGGAGCTGGGCCGCGGGGCCCACGCGAGGTCAACGCGGTGTCGTCCTCCTCTCGATCCCGACTGGATCGAGGGAGGCAGGGGAGGCGGCGGCCGATGGGGCTCCGGTGAACCCCCAAGGACGGCGGGGAGGCGAAGGGAGGGGCGGATCCTGCATTGGCGCTCCGGATCCGGCCAGTGCCCGGGCGGCGGCGAGCGGATCGGGGCGGTGTGGCGCGCGGAGGGCAGCGTTGGAGTGTGGGCAGCGAGGCCGGCGGCGTGCGGGCTGCGCGGCGTTGGCAAGGCGGCGGAGGGCGGCGGCCGGAGCGGA
>NC_041389.1:447890417-447902378 GCF_002162155.2 Triticum dicoccoides | reverse complement strand
CCGGCGAAGGGCGGCGGGGCGATGCACAGCCGGCGATGGCGCGGGGCGGTGCCGGCGAGGAGCGGGCGCGGGCGGCGGAGGCGCGCAGAGGCGTGGGCACGCGCGGGCCGGGCGGCGGCGCGGGATGGGCCGGCCTCGGGCCCTGGCGGGCTTCGGCGGCGGGGGCGCTGGCGCTGACGTGGCGGCGTCCCATTGGGCACGGAGGCAGCGGTGGATACGTCCGGCAGCGTGGAGGGAGAGGAGGTTAGGGTTTCATCCGCGAAATTTCGGGGAGGGGCACAGATTTATAGGTAGAGGGAGCTAGGAGAGTCCAAATGAGGAGTGGTTTTCGCCCACACGATCATGATCGAATGACCTAGAGCATGGAGAGGGTTTGGATGGGTTATTGGGCCACTTTGGAGGGGTGTTGGGATGCAACATAAAGAGGGCTTTGCGGTTACCCGGTTAATCGTTGGAGTATTAAACGACCTCCAAATGGAACGAAACTTGACAGGCGGTCTACCGGTGGTGTACCAAGGCCGCTTGGCAAACCTCGGTCCATTCCGAGAATGTTTAACACCCGCTCACAAAAAGAGATGAAAGGGTGACGCCGGAGGACATAGGAGTGCCAGATTGCAAAGCGGACAACGAGGAATTGCTCAGATGCATGAGACGAACACATATGCAAAATGAGATGCACATGATGACATGGCAAAATGCAACACGCTAGCAAATGACATGGCAACGACGGCGAATAACTGGGAGACACCTGGCGCATCGAATCCGGGGAGTTACAACTCTCCTCCACTAACAAGAGATCTCGTCCTGAGATCTTAGGACCGAGACGGAAGGGAAAAAGGGATGAGGTGAAACAAGAGCTGAAGAGAGAAGAACAAAGTTGAGAGCACTGGGTAGAAAAGAGGAATAATGATTACGACGAGAACCAAAAAGCTCGAGGAACGAGATAGACTCTGAAACCACTCCGGTTAGAACAAGCTAGAAAAAAGGAATAAGGATGACATAATTTAGGCAGCACTCTGGCTGAACAAGGAAAGAATAGAACATGAACTTGAGAAGATGGAACGATACTTGACGAGAGGAACAACACAATGCCTCCGGAAGACTTGAAAGATTGGAATGAGAAGAACAGGGAAGAAGATGACAACTTCTACCATGAATGAAAAATAAAGGATCCATAGAAGGAAGGATTGAACGGAGTTGTTAGGAAAATCAACAATGAAAAGAATAAGCTTGTTATGGACTTATGGATAACATCTCAAAATTATGAGGTGATTGTTGTAAATATGCCCTAGAGGCAATAATAAAAGTATTATTATTATATTTCCTTGTTCATGATAATTGTCTTTTATTCATGCTATAACTGTATTATCCGGAAATTGTAATACACGTGTGAATACATAGACCACAATATGTCCCTAGTGAGCCTCTAGTTGACTAGCTCGTTGTGATCAACAGATAGTCATGGTTTCCTGGCTATGGACATTGGATGTCGTTGATAACGGGATCACATCATTAGGAGAATGATGTGATGGACAAGACCCAATCCTAAGACTAGCACAAAAGATCGTGTAGTTCATTTGCTAGAGCTTTGCCAATGTCAAGTATCTCTTCCTTCGACCATGAGAGCGTGTAACTCCTGGATACCGTAGGAGTGCTTTGGGTGTATCAAACGTCACAACGTAACTGGGTGACTATAAAGGTGCACTACAGGTATCTCCGAAAGTATCTATTGTTTTATGCGGATCGAGACTGGGATTTGTCACTCCGTGTAAACGGAGAGGTATCTCTGGGCCCACTCGGTAGGACATCATCATATGCGCAATGTGACCAAGGAGTTGATCACGGGATGATGTGTTACGGAATGAGTAAAGTGACTTGCCGGTAACGAGATTGAACAAGGTATTGGATACCGACGATCGAATCTCGGGCAAGTAACATACCGATAGACAAAGGGAATTGAATACGGGATTGATTAAGTCCTTGACATCATGGTTCATCCGATGAGATCATCGTGGAACATGTGGGAGCCATCATGGGTATCCAGATCCCGCTGTTGGTTATTGACCGGAGAACATATCGGTCATGTCTACATGTCTCCCGAACCCGTAGGGTCTACACACTTAAGGTTCGATGACGCTAGGGTTATAAAGGAAGTTTGTATGTGGTTACCGAATGTTGTTCGGAGTCCCGGATGAGATCCCGGACGTCACGAGGAGTTCCGGAATGGTCCGGAGGTAAAGATTTATATATGGGAAGTCCTATTTTGGCCACCGGAAAATGTTCGGGATTTTTCGGTATTGTACCGGGAAGGTTCTAGAAGGTTCCGGAGTGGGGCCCATTTGCATGGGGGGACCCACATGAACGTGGGTAGTGGGGGCAAGGCCCCACACCCCTGGTCAAGGCGCAACAAGATCCCCCCTTAGAAGGAATAAGATCATATCCCGAAGGGATAAGATCAACATCCCTAAAAAGGGGGGATAACAATCGGTGGGGAAGGAAATGATGGGATTTCTTTCCTCCCACCTTGGCCAACGCCCCAATGGACTTGGAGGGCAAGAAACCAGCCCCTCCACCCCTATATATAGTGGGGAGGCGCATGGGAGCTACACACGAAGTTCTGGCGCAGCCCTCCCCCTCTCACAAGTACTCCTCCTCTCCCGCGGTGCTTGGCGAAGCCCTGCAGGATTGCCACGCTCCTCCACCACCACCATGCCGTTGTGCTGCTGCTGGATGGAGTCTTCTTCAACCTCTCCCTCTCTCCTTGCTGGATCAAGGCTTGGGAGACGTCACCGGGCTGTACGTGTGTTGAACGCGGAGGTGCCGTGCGTTCGGCACTTGATCATCGGTGATTTGAATCACGACGAGTACGACTCCATCATCCCCGTTCACTTGAACGCTTCCGCTTAGTGATCTACAAGGGTATGTAGATGCACTCTCCTTCCACTCGTTGCTGGTCTCTCCATAGATAGATCTTGGTGATACGTAGGAAAATTTTGAATTTCTGCTACGTTCTCCAACAGTGGCATCATGAGCTAGGTCTATTGCGTAGATTCTTTGCACGAGTAGAACACAAAGTAGTTGTGGGCGTTGATGTTGTTCAATATGCTTACCGTTACTAGTCCAATCTTGTTTCGACGGTATTGTGGGATGAAGCGGCCCGGACCGACCTTACACGTACTCTTACGTGAGACAGGTTCCACCGATTGACATGCACTTGGTGCATAAGGTGGCTAGCGGGTGCCAGTCTCTCCCACTTTAGTCGGAACGGATTCGATGAAAAGGGTCCTTATGAAGGGTAAATAGCAATTGGCATATCACGTTGTGGTTTTGCGTAGGTAAGAAACGTTCTTGCTAGAAACCCATAGCAGCCACGTAAAACATGCAAACAACAATTAGAGGACGTCTAACTTGTTTTTGCAGGGTATGCTATGTGATGTGATATGGCCAAAAGGATGTGATGAATGATATATGTGATGTATGAGATTGATCATGTTCTTGTAATAGGATTCATGACTTGCATGTCGATGAGTATGACAACCGGCAGGAGCCATAGGAGTTGTCTTTATTTATTGTATGACCTGCGTGTCATTGAAGAACGCCATGTAAACTACTTTACTTTATTGCTAAACGCGTTAGTCATAGAAGTAGAAGTAGTCGTTGGCATGACAACTTCATGAAGACACGATGATGGAGATCATGATGATGGAGATCATGGTGTCATGCCGGTGACAAGATGATCATGGAGCCCCGAAGATGAAGATCAAAGGAGCTATATGATATTGGCCATATCATGTCACTACTCTATTTGATTGCATGTGATGTTTATCATGTTTATGCATCTTGTTTGCCTAGAACGACGGTAGTAAATAAGATGATCCCTTACAACAATTTCAAGAAGTGTTCTCCCCTAACTGTGCACCGTTGCTACAGTTCGTCGCTTCTAAGCACCACGTGATGATCGGGTGTGATGGATTCTTACGTTCACATACAACGGGTGTAAGACAGTTTTACACAGCGAAAACACTTAGGGTTAACTTGACGAACCTAGCATGTACAGACATGGCCTCGGAACATGGAGACCGAAAGGTCGAGCATGAGTCGTATAGTAGATACGATCAACATGAAGATGTTCACCGATGATGACTAGTCCGTCTCACGTGATGATCGGACACGGCCTAGTTGACTCGGATCATGTAATCACTTAGATGACCAGAGGGATGTCTATCTGAGTGGGAGTTCACAAGATGAACTTAATTATCCTGAACATAGTCAAAAGACCTTTTGCAAATTATGTCGTAGCTCGCGCTTTAGTTCTACTGTTTTAGATATGTTCCTAGAGAAAATATAGTTGAAAGTTGATAGTAGCGATTATGCGAACATTAGAAAGCTTATGTCCTTAATGCATTGCTCAGTGTGCTGAACCCCAAACGTCGTTTGTGGATGTTTCGAACATCGAACATACACGTTTTGATAACTACGTGATAGTTCAGTTAAATGGTTTAAGTAGAGGCACCAAAGACATTTTCGAAACGTCGCGGAACATATGAGATGTTTCGAGGGCTGAAATTGGGATTTCAGGCTCGTGCCCACGTCAAGAGGTATGAGACCTCCGGCGATTTTCTTAGCCTGCAAACTAAGGGAGAAAAGCTCAATCGTTGAGCTTGTGCTCAGATTGTCTGAGTGCAACAATCACTTGAATCAAGTGGGAGTTAATCTTCCAGATGAGATAGTGATGTTTCCCCAAAGTCATTGCCACCAAGCTACTAGAGCTTCGTGATGAACTATAACATATCAGGGATAGATATGATGATCCTTGAGGTATTCGCGATGTTTGACACCGCGAAAGTAGAAATCAAGAAGGAGCATCAATTGTTGATGGTTGGTGAAACCACTAGTTTCAAGAAGGGCAAGTGCAAGAAGGGATACTTCATGAAACGGCAAATCAGCTGCTGCACCAGTGAAGAAACCCGAGATTGAACCCAAACCCGAGACTAAGTGCTTCTGTGATAAGGGGAATAGCCGCTGGAGCAGAATTACCCTAGATACTTGGTAGATAAGAAGGCTGGCAAGGTCGATAGAAGTATATTGGATATACATTATGTTAATGTGTACTTTACTAGTACTCCTAGTAGCACCAGGGTATTAGATACTGGTTCGGTTGCTAAGTGTTAGTAACTCGAAATAAAAGCTACGGAATAAACGAAGACTAGCTAAAGGTGAGCTGACGATATATGTTGGAAGTGTTTCCAAGTTTGATGTGATCAAACATCGCACGCTCCCTCTACCATCAAGATTAGTATTAAACCTGAATGGTTTATTAAATCTCGATTGTAGTGATACACATTTTCATGCCAAAAGATATAAGATAGTAATGATAGTACCACTTACTTGTGGCACTGCCATGTAAGTCATAATGGTATAAAACGCATGAAGAAGCTCCATGTTGATGGATCTTTGGACTCACTCGTTTTTGAAAAGTTTGAGACATGCGAACCATGTCTATTGGTGTATATGCATGAAGAAAATCCATGCAAATGGACCATTTGGACTCACTTGATTTTGAATCACTTGAGATATGCAAATCATACCACATGGGCAAGATGACTGAAAAGCCTCGTTTTCAGTAAGATGGAACAAGTTAGCAACTTGTTGGAAGTAACACATTTTGATGTGTCCAATCCAATGAGTGCTGAGGCATGCAGTGAATATCGTTATGATCTTACTTCACAGATGATTCGAGTAGACGTTGAGAATATTTACTTGATGAAACACAAGTCTGAATTATTGAATGGTTCAAGTAATTTCAGAGTGAAGTAGAAGATCATTGTGACAAGAGGATAAAATGTCTATGATATGATCATAGAGATGAATATCTGAGTTACGAGTTTTGGCACACAATTAAGACATTGTGGAAATTGTTTCGCAATTAATACCGCCTGGAACACCATAGTGTGATGGTGTGTCCGAACATCATAGTTGCACCCTGTTGGATATGGTGCGTACCATGATGTCTCTTATCGAATTACCACTATTGTCCATGGGTTAGGCATTAGAGACAACCACATTCACTTTAAATAGGGCACCACGTAATTCCGTTGAGATGACACCGTATGAATTATGGTTTAGAGAAACCTAAGTTGTCGTTTCTTAAAAGTTTGGGGCTGCGACGCTTATATGAAAAAGTTTCAGGTTGATAAGCTCGAACCCAAAGCGGATAAAATGCATCTTCATAGGAAACCCAAAACAGTTGGGTATACCTCCTAATTCAGATCCGAAAGCCAGATGGATTGTTTCTTGAATCGGGTCCTTTCTCGAGGAAAAGTTTCTCTCGAAAGAATTGAGTGGGAGGATGGTGGAAACTTGATGAGGTTATTGAACCGTCTCTTCAACTAGTGTGTGGCAGAGCACAGGAAGTTGTTCCTGTGGCACCTACACCAATTGAAGTGGAAGCTTATGATATTGATCATGAAACTTCGGATCAAGTCACTACCAAACCTCGTGGGATGACAAGGATACGTACTACATCAGAGTGGTACGTAATCCTGTCTTGGAAGTCATGTTGCTGGACAACAATGAACCTACGAGCTATGGAGAAGCAATGGTGGGCCCGGATTCCGATAAATGGCTCGAGGCCATAAAATCCGAGAACGGATCCATGACTTTGGAAGAAATACTTGATGGTCGTAAGGCCATTGGGTACGGATGGATTTTAAAAGGAAGACAGACAATGATGGTAAGAATTACCATTAAGAAAGCTCGACTTGTCGTTAAGATATTTTCCGACAAGTTCAAGGAGTTGATTACGGTGAGGTTTTCTCACTCGTAGCGATGCTAAGAGTCTGTTGGAATTGGATTAGCAGTTACTGCATGATTGATGAAATCTTGCAGATATGATGTCAAAACATTGTTTCCTCGACGTTATACTTGAGGAAAGGTTGTATGTGATACAACTGGAAGGTTTTGTCAATCCCAAAAGATGCTAATAAGTATGCAAAGCTCCAGCAATCCTTCTAAGGACTGGAGTGAGCATCTCGGAGTTGGAATGTGTGCTTTGATGATGATCAAAGATTTTGGGTTTGTACAAAGTTTATGAGAAACTTGTATTTCCAAAGAAGTGAGTGGGAGCACTATAGAATTTCTGATGAGTATATGTTGTTGACATATTGTTGATCAGAAATGACGTAGAATTTCTGGAAAGCATATAGGGTTATTTTGAAAGTGTTTTTCAATGGAAAGCCTGGATTAAGCTACTTGAACATTGAGCATCAAGATCTATAAGGATAGATCAAAATGCTTAATAATACTTTCAAATGAGCACATACCTTGACATGATCTTGAAGGTGTTCAAGATGGACCAGTCAAAGAAGGAGTTCTTGCCTGAGTTGTAAGGTACGAAGTTAGGACTTAAAGCTCGACCACGGCAGAAAAGAGAGAAAGGACGAAGGTCATCCCCTATACTTTAGACGTAGGCTCTACAGTATGCCATGCTGAGTACCGCACCTGAAGTGTGCCTTGCCATGAGTCAGTCAAGGGGTACAAGAGTGATCCAAGAATGGATCACAGGACAGCGGTCAAAGTTATCCTTAGAAATTAGTGGACTAAGGAATTTTTCTCGATTATGGAGGTGGTAAAAGAGTTCGTCGTAAAGGGTTACGTCGATGCAAGCTTGACACCTATCCGGATAGCTCTGAGTAGAGATACCGGATACATATAATGGAGCAATAATTTAGAATAGCTCCAAGTAGAACAGTTGTTTGGAATAGCTCCAAATAGAGCGTGGTAGCTGCATCTAGGAGATGACATAGAGATTTGTAAAGCACACACGGATCTGAAAGGTTCAGACCCGTTGACTAAAACCTCTCTCACAAGCAACATGATCAAACATAAAACTCATTGAGTGTTAATCACATAGTGATGTGAACTAGACTACTGACTCTAGTAAACTCTTGGGTATTAGTCACATGGCGATGTGACCTGTGAGTGTTAATCACATGGCGACGTGAACTAGATTATTGACTCTAGTGCAAGTGGGAGACTGTTGGAAATATGCCCTAGAGGCAATAATAAAAGTATTATTATTATATTTCCTTGTTCATGATAATTGTCTTTTATTCATGCTATAACTGTATTATCCGGAAATCGTAATACACGTGTGAATACATAGACCACAATATGTCCCTAGTGAGCCTCTAGTTGACTAGCTCGTTGTGATCAACAGATAGTCATGGTTTCCTGGCTATGGACATTGGATGTCGTTGATAACGGGATCACATCATTAGGAGAATGATGTGATGGACAAGACCCAATCCTAAGACTAGCACAAAAGATCGTGTAGTTCATTTGCTAGAGCTTTGCCAATGTCAAGTATCTCTTCCTTCGACCATGAGAGCGTGTAACTCCTGGATACCGTAGGAGTGCTTTGGGTGTATCAAACGTCACAACGTAACTGGGTGACTATAAAGTTGCACTACAGGTATCTCAAAAAGTATCTATTGTTTTATGCGGATCGAGACTGGGATTTGTCACTCCGTGTAAACGGAGAGGTATCTCTGGGCCCACTCGGTAGGACATCATCATATGCGCAATGTGACCAAGGAGTTGATCACGGGATGATGTGTTACGGAACGAGTAAAGTGACTTGCCGGTAACGAGATTGAACAAGGTATTGGATACCGACGATCGAATCTCGGGCAAGTAACATACCGATAGACAAAGGGAATTGAATACGGGATTGATTAAGTCCTTGACATTGTGGTTCATCCGATGAGATCATCATGGAACATGTGGGAGCCATCATGGGTATCCAGATCCCGCTGTTGGTTATTGACCGGAGAACGTCTCGGTCATGTCTACATGTCTCCCGAACCCGTAGGGTCTACACACTTAAGGTTCGATGACGCTAGGGTTATAAAGGAAGTTTGTATGTGGTTACCGAATGTTGTTCAGAGTCCCGGATGAGATCCCAGACGTCACGAGGAGTTCCGGAATGGTCCGGAGGTAAAGATTTATATATGGGAAGTCCTATTTTGGCCACCGGAAAATGTTCGGGATTTTTCGGTATTGTACCGGGAAGGTTCTAGAAGGTTCCGGAGTGGGGCCCACCTGCATGGGGGGACCCACATGAACGTGGGTAGTGGGGGCAAGGCCCCACAGCCCTGGTCAAGGCGCAACAAGATCCCCCCTTAGAAGGAATAAGATCATATCCCGAAGGGATAAGATCAAGATCCCTAAAAAGGGGGGATAACAATCGGTGGGGAAGGAAATGATGGGATTTCTTTCCTCCCACCTTGGCCAACGCCCCAATGGACTTGGAGGGCAAGAAACCAGCCCCTCCACCCCTATATATAGTGGGGAGGCGCATGGGAGCTACACATGAAGTTCTGGCGCAGCCCTCCCCCTCTCACAAGTACTCCTCCTCTCCCGCGGTGCTTGGCGAAGCCCTGCAGGATTGCCACGCTCCTCCACCACCACCACGCCATTGTGTTGCTGCTGGATGGAGTCTTCTTCAACCTCTCCCTCTCTCCTTGCTGGATCAAGGCTTGGGAGACGTCACCGGGCTGTACGTGTGTTGAACGCGGAGGTGCCGTGCGTTCGGCACTTGATCATCGGTGATTTGAATCACGACGAGTACGACTCCATCATCCCCGTTCACTTGAACGCTTCCGCTTAGTGATCTACAAGGGTATGTAGATGCACTCTCCTTCCACTCGTTGCTGGTCTCTCCATAGATAGATCTTGGTGATACGTAGGAAAATTTTGAATTTCTGCTACGTTCTCCAACAGTGATAACCGACCACAAGTGGAAAAGATTGAATAGCTAAGAAGAATGAAGAAATGCAAAAACTCCATTTCAAAAGAATAAGGAGAATTAATTGCACCTCAAAGAGCAAAAAGAAGAAGATACTTGAGCTCCTTCAACAATAATCTTGATGAACACTTTGAAGAATGAATTAAATCAAGACGATCCACCATGAAGAACTCCGGTAACAAAAGGATTATGAGATAGAATTGAAGGATGAATAGAATAAGATTTGATCCTTGCGATGATTAAGATGAAGCTTCGCGTCGAGACAAGAGAGAAGCTTGGCACTCCGGAAGGGAAAATATGAACATCTTAGAACCGAGAAATTATTCAACATGAATAATCTCCGAAGAAAAGAATTAATCAACTTGACCACGATGAAATGAGAATAAGAATTATGTTATACTTATCCTCCACCAATTAAATTGATGGGAGAAATGGATCGCATACAACTTATCCGCATTGGGGAAAGATTAAGGGGAGAGATATCGCAACACTTGGGAAAAACTTCAAGAACCACCGGTAGAAATGGAAAGAAACAAATGAATTTATATGATAAGAACAGAAGTGAAATTCTCAAACGGACCACTGTAAGAATTTAAAATGAACGAAGAAAAGAGAATGAATCACCGGGAAGAATTAGAAATGAACGAAGATACTTGAGGGGATTTGGAAACAAGAGAACGAAGAGATCGCTAACTGATTAAAGAGTACTTGAACGAAGCACCGGAAGAATATAGAGAGAAACAAAGGGGCACGGATATAGAATAGTTGGAGAACGAATTTGAAAACTTAGAGCGAAGAAATATTACGAAAAGATGGCCTCCTGATGAACGAGAAGGAGAAACAACTCCTGAAATACACCGGATGGATGAAAAGAATTCGCATGACTGGAAACAATTTGATAGGATAACATCGAGCTAGCACCGCGAATCTTCGGGAGAACGGACAAGATTTAGAAGAAACTCTTCTTTGGTCTTCAAATGTTGAGAATGACGACGAGGAACATCATCAAAATTGTTGAGGTACTCCGGGAGAATGAAAAGAAGAAAGATTGACCCGAACATGAAAGAATTTGAAAACGATCTTAGAGAAGGCATATGACAGATGAAATTCATACTTACTTCAACCTTCGAACAGAATTTGAGAATAGCTCCGGAAAATCAGAAGAGTCAGGTAAGATCCTAGAAAAAGACCTGTGGGTTAGGGCCCACTGAAAAGAAAACACCATCGGCAAGTATTGTTGAATGATGCACCGAAATGATTGAAAGATTTGAATGAGGTGACAACCTCGAAATAATAGAATACGAACATGAATCTTCTGAGATTTTTTCAACACTCCGGAATGATAGAATGGCAAGAGGCGAACAAGCAAGGGAAACACTTGATGTAACGCCCCGGATCTGATGTGCCAGGTGTCCGCCTGTTATTCGCCGTCGTTGCCATGTCATGTGCTTGCGTGGTGCATTTTGCCATGTCATCATCTGCATTTCATATCATGTCATCATGTGCATCACATTTGCATACGTGTTCGTTTCATGCATCCGAGCATTTTCCCCGTTGTCCGTTTTGCAATCCGGCACTCCTATGTCCCCCGGCGCCCCCTTTTACCTATTTTCGTGTGCGGGTGTTAAACTTTCTCGGAATGGAATGAGGTTTGTCAAGCGGCTTTGGTATAGCACCGGTAGACCGCCTGTCAAGTTTCGGGTCATTTGGAGGTCGTCTGATACTCCAACGGTTAACCGGGTAACCGTGAAGGCCTCTTTTGGTGTAGCCCAACACCCCCTTCAAAGTCGCCCAAAACCCATCTATGTCATCTCCATCCTCTCGGTCGACGGATCACGATCGTGTGGGCGAAAACCGCTCCTCATTTGGACTCTCCTAGCTCCCTCTATCTATAAATAGGTGTCTCCTCTCGAAATTCGCAATCCAAACCCTAGCTTCGTCTTCCTCGCACCGCCGGACATGTCCATCCGCGCCGGACATGTCCAGCCTCCACGTTGCCCAGACCAATCTCGGGGAGACACGCCACCCCGCCGCCGCTCACGGCCAGTGGCGTCGCGCCACGTCGCCCCCAGCTCCTCCCCGCCGGCCTCCTCTCTCTCCTCCCAGCCGCCGCGGCCCGCCGGCCCACGGTCGGCCCGCCCCGGGCCGCGACC
>NC_041389.1:447886002-447889865 GCF_002162155.2 Triticum dicoccoides | reverse complement strand
GCCGCCCGCCGCGTTCCGCCTCGCGGGCGACGTCCCGCGTCGCCTGGTCATCCTCCCCGCCGGAATCCGGCCGGATCCGGCGAGATCCGGCCCGGACCCGCCATCCACAAGCTATCGTTGCAAAACTGCTATATGATGTTAACTGCCGTCTGTTATCAGAACATGCTCTTTTGTTATTTTTGTATCTTTATGTGTGATTTTCTTTTGAGCATGAAGTCTACATGTGTTACGAGCTATAACATGTCATCTTTGCGGTGATGCTTTCCAATATTTATGATATTCTGTCTATTGTTTGTTTCAAGCTTGCAAAGTAGCTTACTCAATGTTGCTCATTTCAGAGACTTGGAATTTCACCAAGTCTTTGTCTGCTGTTATTTTTATGCGATGTATTCATGTTGCTACAGTGAGATCCATGCCTCTTTTGAGTATGTACAGTAAGGATGTTTTGTAGATATGGTTATGGTCTATCAATACATGCCTTTTTTTTGTAATTTTGGAGTGCCATAGCTTGAGTCAATCGAGCTCTACTTTTGCTATAAAATGTTCCTGGCAGATTATTTACGTGTTATTCAATTTTGCCAAGGTTGTTGTAGTTGATCCGTGCATGCTATGTTGTTGTTCTTGCCATTTATAGATTCTATGCCATGTCTAGTTGCTGGTTATATGCTTAGTTTGTCATGCAATGCCTCGTAGTGAGTGCATCGAGCTCGTAAATATGCCTACTTGTTATCTGTTTATGCCATGCTCCAGTTTTTCACCAAGTCTGAATCTGTTTGTGTTTTTGCTATGTTCACATGCTTGCAATTGTATTTTCTGATCCCTTTTGGCTTATGGTCAGTAAGGGACTTTTGTTATATGCTTTGAGTACATTCATGCCATGCTCTAGTTTGACATGATAGCTTGATGTAACATGTTGTTTCATATCTCTAAACATTGCAACCTGATGTTATTTCTGTCATGCCCTGAAATTCTGCCAAGTCTGTGAACCTGTTATTATTTGCAATCTTGCCATGTCCTTTTGAGCATGTTATATTAGTTTCTGGAGTTAGTTCAGTATTCGTGTTTTGTAATGCTTTACCTGTACTTCATGTCCATGCCTTTTGTTATCATGTTATGACCCTGTAGCATGTTGTTTTGATGCGTGCAATATGCCTAGTTGCTGTTTCGGACAGATTGTTGTTATATCTTGTATAGGGTGTATGTGTTGAACCGTTGCTCCATTTTGTGTGTTCTCTATATGAAACTTGCCTAGTTTTGTATGTATTTTCATATTACCTTGTTGGATTCATGTCTTGTATGTGTTTGCTTGATGTTTGAATGCATTTTTGCATCAATGCCATGTTTAACTTGTTTTGCTCATATCTTCTAGGCCGTAGCTCCGAATTAAATGAACTTTATATGTAACTTGACTAGATTTTCGTGTAGATCATCATGGTGTATCTTAACTTGCTGTTTAACAACTTGAACTTAAGGTTTATTCAGATCTGGACCAATTTCGAAATTTGCATATGAGGACTTACCAGAATTGTTCTATGTTGTTTCGGCCTCATTTAAACTTGCCTTGTTGTGTTGCTCTTGTATGCATCATCTCTTGCCATGAGTAGCTTCATGTAGCCTTGTCATGCATCATACTTGGTTGTGCATCATGCCTTGTTCTTGTGTGGTGTGTTTACCATGTTGTGTCCTTCTTCTTGCTAGTTCCTGTTTCGTTGCGATCGTGAGGATTCGTTCGACTACGCTTGGTTCATCTTCGTGGCTTCATCTTCTTCATGGATTCGTTCTTCTTCCTTGCGGGATTTCAGGCAAGATGACCGTCACCTTGGATCTCATTACTATCATTGCTATGCTAGTTGCTTCGTTCTATCGCTATGCTGCGTTACCTACCACTTGCTGCTCAAGCCTCCAAATTGCCATGAACCCCTAACCTTTGTCACCCTTCATAGCAAACCGTTGTTTGGCTATGTTACCGCTTTGCTCAGCCCCTCTTATAGCATTGCTAGTTGCAGGTGAAGATGAAGATTGCTCCATGTTGATTTATGTGTATGTTGGGATATCACAATATCTCTTATATTATTAATGCATCTATATACTTGGTAAAGGGTGGAAGGCTCGGCCTTATGCCTGGTGTTTTGTTCCACTTTTCCTCCCTTGTTTCCGTCATATCGGTATTATGTTCCCGGATTTTGCGTCCCTAACGCGGTCGGGTGATTTATGGGACCCCCTTGACAGTTCGCTTTGAATAAGACTCCTCCAGCAAGGCCCAACATTGGTTTTACCATTTGCCTCACCACCACCTATCCCTTTCCCTTGGGCCGGCCAGCCCGAGGGTCATCTTTATTTTAGCCCCCCCGGGCCAGTGCTTCTCTAAGTGCTGGTCCAAACCGAGCGATGTCCGGCGCCCCCTACGCAATCAGGGTCTATGCCAACCTGACGTCTTGCTCATCCGGTGTGCCCTGAGAACGAGATATGTGCAGCGCCTGTCAGGATTTGTTGGCACATCCGGGCGGCTTTGCTGGTCTTCTTTTATTACTGTCGAAATGTCTTGTAGCTGGGATTCCGAGACTGATCGGGTCTTCCCGGGGAGAAGGAATATCCTTCGTTGATCGCGAGAGCTTATCATGGGCTAAGTTGGGACACCCCTGCAGGGTTTGAACTTTCGAAAGCCGTGCCCGTGGTTATGTGGCAGATGGGAATTTGTTAATGTCCGGTTGTAGTAAACTTGAAGTAAACTCTTCTAAAATACACCAACCGTGTGTGTAACCATGAGTGTCTCTTTTCGGGGTGAATCGAGAGGAGAACACGGTTTCTGGGTTATGTCTGACGTAAGTAGGAGTTCAGGATCACTTCTTGATCATTACTAGTTGACGACCGCTTGCTTTGCTTCTCCTCTCGCTCTTGTTTGCGTAAGTTAGCCACCATACATGCTTAGTCGCTGCTGCAACCTCACCACTTTACCCCTTCCTTACCCCTTTAAGCTTTGCTAGTCTTGATACCCATGGTAATGGGATTGCTGAGTCCTCGTGGCTCACATATTACTACAATACCAGTTGCAGGTACAGGTTATGCGATGATCATGACGTGAGAGCGATGTTTACTTGTGTTGGAGTTCTTCTTCTTCTTCGTCGATCAGGGGATAGGTTCCATGTCGGCAGCCTAGGCTAGCAGGGTGGATGTCGTTTGAGTTTCTGTTTATGTTTCATCCATAGTCGGATGTTGTTCTTGTATGTTGTTTTGTGTATCATGTGACTTTGTATGTATTGGATGTATCCCCACTATTATGTAATGTTGATGTAATGATATCCACCTTGCAAAAGCGTGTCAATATGCGGTTCTATCCTTGGTGGGACCTTCGGGTCTCTTTAGGATAGTATCGCATATTGGGCGTGACAAGTTGGTATCAGAGCCTCGACCGACCCTAGGAGCCCCCTTGTTTGATCGAGTAGTTTGGCCGATGTCGAGTCTAGAAGAAAACTTTTTCAGAGTCTAGTTATATCAGAGAGTAGGATTTCTTTTTACTCCTCTGCCCCTTCGTCGCTCTGGTGAGAAATATTGACGTAGGTGTTTTGAACTACCCCTCTTCCCGTTCAAATTTTTCTTTAGGTTCACGCGGTTAGTTTTCGGTCGTTGCCCTTCCTCTTTTCAATCCGGCGCATTTCTCGTCAAGTTGATTCGACCCTCTTTGTCTTTCGGGAGATCAATTCTCAGATCTTTTCAATCGACGTTGTTTTCCCCATCCGAAGTTGTCCGTGTTTTTCCCGCCCGCCCACCCTTCTTCTTCTTCGAACCGGAGTCTGAAATCGAGTATTCATTCTTTTCGCGCAAAGTATTTACATTCTTTCCTCAATCATTTCAACCGGTGTTTT
>NC_041389.1:447883005-447885938 GCF_002162155.2 Triticum dicoccoides | reverse complement strand
CCTCCCACCCCTTTTTCTTCCCGGAGTCTGAGTCTCTATTCGGGCATCAATTTCATTCATTCGGAGTATCTTCAGTCTTTCCTCAATTGTTTCAACCAGTGAATTCTTGTCGACTTCATCAATGTTCGTCTTGCTTTCTTTCCGGTGGATTTCAACCCAATTTTCTCGGTTCGATCATATTCTTTTCCTCGACTCAAGTGTTCCCTTTGCTCGTTCGCCTCTCGCCATTTTACCATTCCGGAGTGATGAAGACATCTCAGAAGATTCGTGTTTGCATTCTATTATTGCGAGGTGGTCACCTCATTCAAGTCCCGCAGTTGTTCCGGTGCATCGTCTCTTCAACAATCCTTTCCAACGGTGTTTCTTTTCAGTGGGCCCTAACCCACAGGTCTTTTCCCAGGATCTTACCTGACTCTTCTCATTTTTCCGGAGCCATTCTAAAATTCTTTTTGAAGTTTGACGTAAGTATGAATTTCATCAGTCAGACGCCTTTCCAAGATCGATTCCAAATCATTTTCATCGTCGGTTCAACCTCTTTGTTTTCATTCTCCTGGAGTACCTCAACAATTCTGCATGGTGTTTCTCGTCGTCCTTATCAACAGTTGGAAGACCGTCGTAGTTTTTTTCTCTTAAATCTTGTCCGTTCTCTCGGAGATTCGCGGTGCTAGCTCGATGTTATCCTATCTAATTGTTTCCAGTCATGCAAATTCTTTTCATCCATCCGGAGTATTTCAAGAGTTGCTTTCCCTGTCGATTATCCGGAGGCCATCTTTTCAGAAGATTTCTTCGTTCTAAGTTTTCAGATTCGTTCTCCAATTATTCTATAGTCGTGCCCCTTCGTTCCTCTCAATATTCTTCCGGTGCTTCGTTCAAGTATTCTTCAATCAGCTCATGATCTCTTTGTTCTTTTGCATCTAAATCCCCTCGATCATATTGGTTCTTCTAATTCTTCCCGGTGATTCATCCTCCTTCGTCATTCAGTCTTGTATTCTTATGGTGGTTCGTTGAAGATTCCTTTTCCGTTCTCATCATATCAATTCATTGGTTCTTTCCAATCCTCCCGGTGGTTCATGAAGACCTTCCCGAATTCGGCGGTATATCTTCCCTTAATCTTTTCCCAATATGAATAAGTGGTATGCAATCCATTGCTTCGCATCAATTTAATTGGTGAAGGATATGCATAACTTAATTCTTATTCTTGTTTTACCCAAGTGATTAATTCCTTATTCCCCAGGTTCATCGAAATGCTTGATTTCGTTTGTTCATCTTTCTTTCCGGAGTTCCAAGTTTTCTCAGTGATCTCGTCTCGAAGCTCCATCTAATCATCGCAAGGCTTTAATCTTATTTCTTTTCATCCTTCAATTTTATCTCATCATCCTGTTGTTTCCGGAGTTCTTCATGGTGGCTCATCATGATTTAATTCATTCTTCAAGTGTTCATCAAGATTCTTGTTCAAGGAGTTCAAGTATCCTTTTTCTTCTTGCATCTCGAAGCACAATTAATTATCCGCATTCTTTTGCAATGGAGTTTTGCATTTCTTCGTTCTTCTCAGTTATTCAATCTTGTCCGCTTGTGGTCGGTTATCACCTCACAATTTTGAGATGTTATCCATAAGTCACAACAAGCTTATTCTTTTCGTTGTTGTTTTTCTCTCATCAACTTCGTTCAATCCTTTCTTCTAAGGTTGCTTCTATTTCATTGGTGGTAGAAGTTGTCATCTTCTTCCCCGTTCTTCTCGTTCCACTCTTTCAAGTATTCCGGAGGTATTGTGTTGCTCCTCTCGTCAAGTATCTTTCCATCTTCTCAAGGTCATGTTCTAATCTTTCCATGTTCAGCCGGAGTGCCGTCTAAATTCTTTCATCTTTATTCCGCTTCTATCTTGTCCTAACAGGAGTGGTTTCTAATTCAGTCTAATTCCTTAAGCTTCTGCCTTTTGTCTTATTCATTGTTCCTCCCTTCTACCTGAGTGCTCTCGACTTTGTTTTTTTACCTCTTGTGTTCTTATCTCACCTCATCCCTTTTTCCCTTCCGTCTCGGTCCTAAGATCTCGGGACGAGATATCTTGTTAGTGGAGGAGAGTTGTAACGCCCCGGATCTGATGCGCCAGGTGTCCGCCTATTATTCACCGTCGTTGCCATGTCATGTGCTTGCGTGTTGCATTTTGCCATGTCATCATCTGCATTTCATATCATGTCATCATGTGCATCACATTTGCATACGTGTTCGTTTCATGCATCCGAGCATTTTCCCCGTTGTCCGTTTTGCAATCCGGCACTCCTATGTCCCCCGGCGCCCCCTTTTACCTCTTTTCGTGTGCGGGTGTTAAACTTTCTAGGAATGGAACGAGGTTTGTCAAGCGGCTTTGGTATAGCACCGGTAGACCGCCTGTCAAGTGTCGGGTCATTTGGAGGTCGTTTGATACTCCAACGGTTAACCGGGTAACCATGAAGGCCTCTTTTGGTGTAGCCCAACACCCCCTTCAAAGTGGCCCAAAACCCATCTAAGTCATCCCCATCCTCTCGGTCATCGGATCACGATCGTGTGGGCGAAAACCGCTCCTCATTTGGACTCTCCTAGCTCCCTCTATCTATAAATAGGTGTCTCCTCCCGAAATTCGCAGTCCAAACCCTAGCTTCGTCTTCCTCGCGCCGCCGGACATGTCCATCCGCGCCGGACATGTCCAGCCTCCACGTCGCCCGGACCAATCTCGGGGCGACACGTCACCCCACCGCCGCTCACGGCCAGTGGCGTCGCGCCACGTCGCCCCCAGCTCCTCCCCGCCGGCCTCCTCTCTCTCCTCCCAGCCGCCGCGGCCCGCCCGGCCCACGGTCGGCCCGCCCCGGGCCGCGACCGGGCCCGAACCGCCCCGCGCTCGCCGGGCCCCGCCGCCGCGCCACCTCCCCCCGCCGGGCACGCGCCGCTCGCCGCCTCCC
>NC_041389.1:447878705-447882814 GCF_002162155.2 Triticum dicoccoides | reverse complement strand
CTCGCGGGCGCCGTCCCGCATCGCCTGGTCGTCCTCCCCGCCGGAATCCGGCCGGATCCGGCGAGATCCGGCCCGGACCCGCCGTCCACGGTCGCCATCTTCGCCAACTCCGGCCGCCGGCACCGCAGATCCAGCGAGAACCGCCTTCGCATTGTTTTCCGTGCAAACCCGAGGTTGACCCCGATTTTCCCTAAGTCCCTGAAAAATTGCATTATGTTGCCATATTCATCGCGCCATAACTCCATGCATATTGCTCCGTTTTGCGTGCATGATATATAGAACTATTCACAGGAGATGCTCTACATTTTATTCCATTGTGCCATGTTCATTAGAGTCCATCTTGGTGCCCTAATCATCGTTGCAAAACTCCTATATGATGTTAACTGCTGTCTGTTATCAGAACATGCTCTTATGTTATTTTTGTATCTTTATGTGTGATTTTCTTTTGAGCATGAAGTCTACATGTGTTATGAGCTATAACATGTCATCTTTGCGGTGATGCTTTCCAATATTCATGATATTCCGTCTATTGTTTGTTTCAAGCTTGCAAAGTAGCTTACTCAATGTTGCTGATTTCAGAGACTTGGAATTTCACCAAGTCTTTGTCTGCTGTTATTTTCATGCGATGTATTCATGTTGCTACAGTGAGATCCATGCCTCTTTTGAGTATGTACAGTAAGGATGTTTTGTAGATATGGTTATGGTCTATCAATACATGCCTTTTTTTGTAATTTTGGAGTGCCATAGCTTGAGTCAATCGAGCTCTACTTTTGCTATAAAATGTTCCTGGCAGATTATTTACGTGTTATTCAATTTTGCCAAGGTTGTTGTAGTTGATCCGTGCATGCTATGTTGTTGTTCTTGCCATTTATAGATTCTATGCCATGTCTAGTTGCTGGTTATATGCTTAGTTTGTCATGCAATGCCTCGTAGTGAGTGCATCGAGCTCGTAAATATGCCTACGTGTTATCTGTTTATGCCATGCTCCAGTTTTTCACCAAGTCTGAATCTGTTTATGTTTTTGCTATGTTCACATGCTTGCAATTGTATTTTCTGATCCCTTTTGGCTTATGGACAGTAAGGGACTTTTGTTATATGCTTTGAGTACATTCATGCCATGCTCTAGTTTGACATGATAGCTTGCTGTAACATGTTGTTTCATAGCTCTAAACATTGCAACCTGATGTTATTTCTGCCATGCCCTGAAATTCTGCCAAGTCTGTGAACCTGTTATTATTTGCAATCTTGCCATGTCCTTTTGAGGATGTTATATTAGTTTCTGGAGTTAGTTCAGTATTCGTGTTTTGTAATGCTTTACCTGTACTTCATGTCCATGCCTTTTGTTATCATGTTATGACCCTGTAGCATGTTGTTTTGATGCGTGCAATATGCCTAGTTGTTGTTTCGGACAGATTGTTGTTATATCTTGTATAGGGTGTATGTGTTGAACCGTTGCTCCATTTTGTGTGTTCTCTATATGAAACTTGCCTAGTTTTGTATGTATTTTCATATTAACTTGTTGGATTCATGTCTTGTATGTGTTTGCTTGATGTTAGAATGCATTTTTGCATCAATGCCATGTTTAACTTGTTTTGCTCATATCTTCTAGGCCGTAGCTCCGAATTAAATGAACTTTATATGTAACTTGACTAGATTTTCGTGTAGATCATAATGGTGTATCTTAACTTGATGTTTAACAACTTGAACTTAAGGTTTATTCAGATCTGGACCAATTTCAAAATTTGCATATGAGGACTTACCGGAATTGTTCTATGTTGTTTCCGGCCTCATTTAAACTTGCCTTGTTGTGTTGCTCTTGTATGCATCATCTCTTGCCATGAGTAGCTTCATGTAGCCTTGTCATGCATCATACTTGGTTGTGCATCATGCCTTGTTCTTGTGTGGTGTGTTTACCATGTTGTGTGCTTCTTCTTGCTAGTTCCCGTTTCGTTGCGATCGTGAGGATTCGTTCGACTACGCTTGGTTCATCTTCGTGGCTTCATATTCTTCATGGATTCGTTCTTCTTCCTTGCGGGATTTCAGGCAAGATTACCGTCACCTTGGATCTCATTACTATCATTGCTATGCTAGTTGCTTCGTTCTATCGCTATGCTGCGTTACCTACCACTTGCTGCTCAAGCCTCCCAAATTGCATGATAACCTCTGACCTTTGTTACTCTTCCTAGCAAACCGTTGTTTGGCTATGTTACCGCTTTGCTCAGCCCCTCTTATAGCGTTGCTAGTTTCAGGTGAAGATGAAGATTGCTCCATGTTGGTTTATGTGTATGTTGGGATATCACAATATCTCTTATATTATTAATGCATCTATATAATTGGTAAAGGGTGGTAGGCTTGGCCTTATGCCTGGTGTTTTGTTCCACTTTTGCTCCCTAGTTTCCGTCATATCGGTATCATGTTCCCGGATTTTGCGTCCCTAACGCGGTCGGGTGATTTATGGGACCCCCTTGACAGTTCGCTTTGAATAAGACTCCTCCAGCAAGGCCCAACATTGGTTTTACCATTTGCCTCACCACCACCTATCCCTTTCCCTTGGGTCAGCCAGCCCGAGGGTCATCTTTATTTTAGCCCCCCCCCCGGGCCAGTGCTTCTCTAAGTGCTGGTCCAAACCGAGCGATGTCCGGCGCCCCCTGTGCAATCAGGGTCTATGCCAACCCGACGTCTTGCTCATCCGGTGTGCCCTGAGAACGAGATATGTGCAGCGCCTATCAGGATTTGTCGGCACATCCGGGCGGCTTTGCTGGTCTTCTTTTATTACTGTCGAAATGTCTTGTAGCTGGGATTCCGAGACTGATCGGGTCTTCCCGGGGAGAAGGAATATCCTTCGTTGATCGCGAGAGCTTATCATGGGCTAAGTTGGGACACCCCTGCAGAGTTTGAACTTTCGAAAGCCGTGCCCGCGGTTATGTGGCAGATGGGAATTTGTTAATGTCCGGTTGTAGTAAACTTGAAGTAAACTCTTCTAAAATACACCAACCGTGTGTGTAACCGTGAGTGTCTCTTTTCGGGGTGAATCGAGAGGAGAACACGGTTTCTGGGTTATGTCTGACGTAAGTAGGAGTTCAGGATCACTTCTTGATCATTACTAGTTGACGACCGCTTGCTTTGCTTCTCCTCTCGCTCTTGTTTGCGTAAGTTAGCCACCATACATGCTTAGTCGCTGCTGCAACCTCACCACTTTACCCCTTCCTTACCCCTTTAAGCTTTGCTAGTCTTGATACCCATGGTAATGGGATTGCTGAGTCCTCGTGGCTCACATATTACTACAATACCAGTTGCAGGTACAGGTTATGCGATGATCATGACGTGAGAGCGATGTTTACTTGTGTTGGAGTTCTTCTTCTTCTTCGTCGATCAGGGGATAGGTTCCAGGTCGGCAGCCTGGGCTAGCAGGGTGGATGTCGTTTGAGTTTCTGTTTATGTTTCATCCGTAGTCGGATGTTGTTCTTGTATGTTGTTTTGTGTATCATGTGACTTTGTATGTATTGGATGTATCCCCACTATTATGTAATGTTGATGTAATGATATCCACCTTGCAAAAGCGTGTCAATATGCGGTTCTATCCTTGGTGGGACCTTCGGGTCTCTTTAGGATAGTATCGCATATTGGGCGTGACAAGTTGGTATCAGAGCCTCGACCGACCCTAGGAGCCCCCTTGTTTGATCGAGTAGTTTGGCCGATGTCGAGTCTAGAAGAAAACTTTTTCAGAGTCTAGTTATATCGGAGAGTAGGATTTCTTTTTACTCCTCTGCCCCTTCGTCGCTCTGGTGAGAAATATTGACGTAGGTGTTTTGAACTACCCCTCTTCCCGTTCAAATTTTTCTTTAGGTTCACGCGGTTAGTTTTCGGTCGTTGCCCTTCCTCTTTTCAATCCGGCGCATTTCTCGTCAAGTTGATTCGACCCTCTTTGTCTTTCGGGAGATCAATTCTCAGATCTTTTCAATCGACGTTGTTTTCCCCATCCGAAGTTGTCCGTGTTTTTCCCGCCCGCCCACCCTTCTTCTTCTTCGAACCGGAGTCTGAAATCGAGTATTCATTCTTTTCGCGCAAAGTATTTACATTCTTTCCTCAATCATTTCAACCGGTGTTTT
>NC_041389.1:447862399-447878503 GCF_002162155.2 Triticum dicoccoides | reverse complement strand
CCTCCCACCCCTTTTTCTTCCCGGAGTCTGAGTCTCTATTCGGGCATCAATTTCATTCATTCGGAGTATCTTCAGTCTTTCCTCAATTGTTTCAACCAGTGAATTCTTGTCGACTTCATCAATGTTCGTCTTGCTTTCTTTCCGGTGGATTTCAACCCAATTTTCTCGGTTCGATCATATTCTTTTCCTCGACTCAAGTGTTCCCTTTGCTCGTTCGCCTCTCGCCATTTTACCATTCCGGAGTGATGAAGACATCTCAGAAGATTCGTGTTTGCATTCTATTATTGCGAGGTGGTCACCTCATTCAAGTCCCGCAGTTGTTCCGGTGCATCGTCTCTTCAACAATCCTTTCCAACGGTGTTTCTTTTCAGTGGGCCCTAACCCACAGGTCTTTTCCCAGGATCTTACCTGACTCTTCTGATTTTTCCGGAGCCATTCTAAAATTCTTTTTGAAGTTTGACGTAAGTATGAATTTCATCAGTCAGACGCCTTTCCAAGATCGATTCCAAATCATTTTCATCGTCGGTTCAACCTCTTTGTTTTCATTCTCCTGGAGTACCTCAACAATTCTGCATGGTGTTTCTCGTCGTCCTTATCAACAGTTGGAAGACCGTCATAGTTTTTTTCTCTTAAATCTTGTCCGTTCTCTCGGAGATTCGCGGTGCTAGCTCGATGTTATCCTATCTAATTGTTTCCAGTCATGCAAATTCTTTTCATCCATCCGGAGTATTTCAAGAGTTGCTTTCCCTGTCGATTATCCGGAGGCCATCTTTTCAGAAGATTTCTTCGTTCTAAGTTTTCAGATTCGTTCTCCAATTATTCTATAGTCGTGCCCCTTCGTTCATCTCAATATTCTTCCGGTGCTTCGTTCAAGTATTCTTCAATCAGCTCATGATCTCTTTGTTCTTTTGCATCTAAATCCACTCAATCATATTGGTTCTTCTAATTCTTCCCGGTGATTCATCCTCCTTCGTCATTCAGTCTTGTATTCTTACGGTGGTTCGTTGAAGATTCCTTTTCCGTTCTCATCATATCAATTCATTGGTTCTTTCCAATCCTCCCGGTGGTTCATGAAGACCTTCCCGAATTCAGCGGTATATCTTCCCTTAATCTTTTCCCAATATGAATAAGTGGTATGCAATCCATTGCTTCGCATCAATTTAATTGGTGAAGGATATGCATAACTTAATTCTTATTCTTGTTTTACCCAAGTGATTAATTCCTTATTCCCCAGGTTCATCGAAATGCTTGATTTCGTTTGTTCATCTTTCTTTCCGGAGTTCCAAGTTTTCTCAGTGATCTCGTCTCGAAGCTCCATCTAATCATCGCAAGGCTTTAATCTTATTTCTTTTCATCCTTCAATTTTATCTCATCATCCTGTTGTTTCCGGAGTTCTTCATGGTGGCTCATCATGATTTAATTCATTCTTCAAGTGTTCATCAAGATTCTTGTTCAAGGAGTTCAAGTATCCTTTTTCTTCTTGCATCTCGAAGCACAATTAATTCTCCGCATTCTTTTGCAATGGAGTTTTGCATTTCTTCGTTCTTCTCAGCTATTCAATCTTGTCCGCTTGTGGTCGGTTATCACCTCACAATTTTGAGATGTTATCCATAAGTCCACAACAAGCTTATTCTTTTCGTTGTTGTTTTTCTCTCATCAACTTCGTTCAATCCTTTCTTCTAAGGTTGCTTCTATTTCATTGGTGGTAGAAGTTGTCATCTTCTTCCCCGTTCTTCTCGTTCCACTCTTTCAAGTATTCCGGAGGTATTGTGTTGCTCCTCTCGTCAAGTATCTTTCCATCTTCTCAAGGTCATGTTCTAATCTTTCCATGTTCAGCCGGAGTGCCGTCTAAATTCTTTCATCTTTATTCTGCTTCTATCTTGTCCTAACAGGAGTGGTTTCTAATTCAGTCTAATTCCTTAAGCTTCTGCCTTTTGTCTTATTCATTGTTCCTCCCTTCTACCTGAGTGCTCTCAACTTTGCTTTTTTCCCTCTTGTGTTCTTATCTCACCTCATCCCTTTTTCCCTTCCATCTCGGTCCTAAGATCTCGGGACGAGATCTCTTGTTAGTGGAGGAGAGTTGTAACGCCCCGGATCTGATGCGCCAGGTGTCCGCCTGTTATTCGCCGTCGTTGCCATATCATGTGCTTGCGTGTTGCATTTTGCCATGTCATCATCTGCATTTCATATCATGTCATCGTGTGCATCACATTTGCATACGTGTTCGTTTCATGCATCCGAGCATTTTCCCCGTTGTCCGTTTTGCAATCCGGCACTCCTATGTCCCCCGGCGCCCCCTTTTACCTCTTTTTGTGTGCGGGTGTTAAACTTTCTCGGAATGGAACGAGGTTTGTCAAGCGACTTTGGTATAGCACCGGTAGACCGCCTGTCAAGTTTCGGGTCATTTGGAGGTCGTTTGATACTCCAACGGTTAACCGGGTAACCATGAAGGTCTCTTTTGGTGTAGCCCAACACCCCCTTCAAAGTGGCCCAAAACTCATCTAAGTCATCTCCATCCTCTCGGTCGTCGGATCACGATCGTGTGGGCGAAAACCGCTCCTCATTTGGACTCTCCTAGCTCCCTCTATCTATAAATAGGTGTCTCCTCCCGAAATTCGCAGTCCAAACCCTAGCTTCGTCTTCCTCGCGCAGCCGGACATGTCCATCCGCGCCGGACATGTCCAGCCTCCACGTCGCACGGACCAATCTCGGGGCAACACGTCACCCCACCGCCGCTCACGGCCAGTGGCGTCACGCCACGTCGCCCCCAGCTCCTCCCCGCCGGCCTCCTCTCTCTCCTCCCAGCCGCCGCGGCCCGCCCGGCCCATGGTAGGCCCGCCCCGGGCCGCGACCGGGCCCAAGCCGCCCCGCGCTCGCTGGGCCCCGCCGCCGCGCCACCTCTGCCCGCCGGGCGCGCGCCGCTCGCCGCCTCCCATCGATCCCGGCCGCTCCCGCAACGCCGCGCCGGCCGCCGCCCGCCGCGTTCCGCCTCGCGGGCGCCGTCCCGCATCGCCTGGTCGTCCTCCCCGCCGGAATCCGGCCGGATCCGGCGAGATCCGGCCCGGACCCGCCGTCCACGGTCGCCATCTTCGCCAACTCCGGCCGCCGGCATCGCAGATCCAGCGAGAACCGCCTTTGCATCGTTTTCCGTGCAAACCCGAGGTTGACCCCGATTTTCCCTAAGTCCCTGAAAAAATGCATTATGTTGCCATATTCATTGCGCCATAACTCCATGCATATTGCTCCGTTTTGCGTGCATGATATATAGAACTGTTCACAGGAGATGCTCTACATTTTATTCCATTGTGCCATGTTCATTAGAGTCCATCTTGGTGCCCTAATCATCGTTGCAAAACTGCTATGTGATGTTAACTGTTGTCTGTTATCAGAACATGCTCTTTTGTTGTTTTTGTATCTTTATGTGTGATTTTATTTTGAGCATGAAGTCTACATGTGTTATGAGCTGTAACATGTCATATTTGCGGTGATGCTTTCCAATATGCATGATATTCCTTCTATTGTTTGTTTCAAGCTTGCAAAGTAGCTTACTCAATGTTGCTGATTTCAGAGACTTGGAATTTCACCAAGTCTTTGTCTGCTGTTATTTTTATGCGATGTATTCATGTTGCTACAGTGAGATCCATGCCTCTTTTGAGTATGTACAGTAAGGATGTTTTGTAGATATGGTTATGGTCTATCAATACATGCCTTTTTTGTAATTTTGGAGTGCCATAGCTTGAGTCAATCGAGCTCTACTTTTGCTATAAAATGTTCCTGGCAGATTATTTACGTGTTATTCAATTTTGCCAAGGTTGTTGTAGTTGATCCGTGCATGCTATGTTGTTGTTCTTGCCATTTATAGATTCTATGCCATGTCTAGTTGCTGGTTATATGCTTAGTTTGTCATGCAATGCCTCGTAGTGAGTGCATCAAGCTCGTAAATATGCCTACTTGTTATCTGTTTATGCCATGCTCCAGTTTTTCACCAAGTCTGAATCTGTTTATGCTTTTGCTATGTTCACATGCTTGCAATTGTATTTTCTGATCCCTTTTGCCTTATGGTCAGTAAGGGACTTCTGTTATATGCTTTGAGTACATTCATGCCATGCTCTAGTTTGACATGATAGCTTGTTGTAACATGTTGTTTCATAGCTCTAAACATTGCAACCTGATGTTATTTCTGCCATGCCCTGAAATTCTGCCAAGTCTGTGAACCTGTTATTATTTGCAATATTGCCATGTCCTTTTGAGCATGTTATAGTAGTTTCTGGAGTTAGTTCGGTGTTCGTGTTTTGTAATGCTTTACCTGTAATTCATGTCCATGCCTTTTGTTATCATGTTATGATCCTGTAGCATGTTGTTTTGATGCGTGCAATATGCCTAGTTGCTGTTTCTTACAGATTGTTCTTATATCTTGTATAGGGTGTATGTGTTGAACCGTTGCTCCATTTTGTGTGTTCTCTATATGAAACTTGCCTAGTTTTGTATGTAGTTTCATATTACCTTGTTGGATTCATGTCTTGTATGTGTTTTCTTGATGTTTGAATGCAGTTTTGCATTAATGCCATGTTTAACTTGTTTTGCTCATATCTTCTAGGCCGTAGCTCCGAATTAAATGAACTTTATATGTAACTTGACTAGATTTTCGTGTAGATCATCATGGTGTATCTTAACTTGCTGTTTAACAACTTAAACTTAAGGTTTATTCAGATCTGGACCAATTTCGAAATTTGCATATGAGGACTTACCGAAATTGTTCTATGTTGTTTCCGGCCTCATTTAAACTTGCCTTGTTGTGTTGCTCTTGTATGCATCATCTCTTGCCATGAGTAGCTTCATGTAGCCATGTCATGTATCATACTTGGTTGTGCATCATGCCTTGTTCTTGTGTGGTGTGTTTACCATGGTGTGTGCTTCTTCTCGCTAGTTCCCGTTTCGTTGCGATCGTGAGGATTCGTTCGACTACGTTTGGTTCATCTTCGTGGCTTCATCTTCTTCATGGATTCGTTCTTCTTCCTTGTGGGATTTCAGGCAAGATGACCGTCACCTTGTATCTCATTACTATCATTGCCATGCTAGTTTCTTCGTTCTATCGCTATGCTGCGTTACCTACCACTTGCTGCTCAAGCCTCCTAAATTGCATGATAACCTCTGACCTTTGTTACCCTTCCTAGCAAACCGTTGTTTGGCTATGTTACCGCTTTGCTCAGCCCCTCTTATAGCGTTGCTAGTTGCAGGTGAAGATGAAGATTGCTCCATGTTGGTTTATGTGTATGTTGGGATATCACAATATCTCTTATATTATTAATGCATCTATATACTTGGTAAAGGGTGGAAAGCTCGGCCTTATGCCTAGTGTTTTGTTCCACTCTTGCCGCCCTAGTTTCTGTCATATTGGTATTATGTTCCCGGATTTTGCGTCTGTAACGCGGTCGGGTGATTTATGGGACCCCCTTGATAGTTCGCTTTGAATAAGACTCCTCCAGCAAGGCCCAACATTGGTTTTACCATTTGCCTCACCACCACCTATCCCTTTCCCTTGGGTCGGCCAGCCCAAGGGTCATCTTTATTTTAGCCCCCCCGGGCCAGTGCTTCTCTAAGTGCTGGTCCAAACCGAGCGATGTCCGGCGCCCCCTGCGCAATCAGGGTCTATGCCAACCCGACGTCTTGCTCATCCGGTGTGCCCTGAGAACGAGATATGTGCAGCTCCTATCAGGATTTGTCGGCACATCCGGGCGGCTTTGCTGGTCTTCTTTTATTACTGTCGAAATGTCTTGTAGCCGGGATTCCGAGACTGATCGGGTCTTCCCGGGGAGAAGGAATATCCTTCGTTGATCGCGAGAGCTTATCATGGGCTAAGTTGGGATACCCCTGCAGGGTTTGAACTTTCGAAAGCCGTGCCCGCGGTTATGTGGCGGATGGGAATTTGTTAATGTCCGGTTGTAGTAAACTTGAAGTAAACTCTTCTAAAATACACCAACCGTGTGTGTAACCGTGATTGTCTCTTTTCGGGGTGAATCGAGAGGAGAACACAGTTTCTGGGTTATGTCTGACATAAGTAGGAGTCCAGGATCACTTCTTGATCATTACTAGTTGATGACCGCTTGCTTTCCTTCTCCTCTCACTCTTGTTTGCGTAAGTTAGCCACCATACATGCTTAGTCGCTGCTGCAACCTCACCACTTTACCCCTTCCTTACCCCTTTAAGCTTTGCTAGTCTTGATACCCATGGTAATGGGATTGCTGAGTCCTCGTGGCTCACAGATTACTACAATACCAGTTGTAGGTACAGGTTATGCGATGATCATGACGTGAGAGCGATGTTTACTTGTGTTGGAGTTCTTCTTCTTCTTCGTCGATCACGGGATAGGTTCCAGGTCGGCAGCCTGGGCTAGCAGGGTGGATGTCATTTGAGTTTCTGTTTATGTTTCATCCGTAGTCGGATGTTGTTTTTGTATGTTGTTTTGTGTATCATGTGACTTTGTATGTATTGGATGTATCCCCACTATTATGTAATGTTGATGTCATGATATCCACCTTGCAAAAGCGTGTCAATATGCGGTTCTATCCTTGGTGGGACCTTCGGGTCTCTTTAGGATAGTATCGCATATTCGGCGTGACACTTGAGTTGATGAAAAGAATATGACCAACAACGAAAACTTGAATTTTGATCCACCGGAAAGAAAATGCGACGAACAATGATGAACTAGACCAGACTTCACCGGTGAAGACAATTGAGGAAAGACTAAAGATACTCCGCATGAATGAAATTGATTGCTCGAATAAAGGCTCAGGATCTGGGAATAAAAGGGTGGGAGGGCGGGAAAAAACACAGGCAACTTGAACGAGGAATCGACGAATAACTTGAAGAGAAGACACCGGTTGAAATGATTGAGGAAAGAAAACAAAGGCTTCGCACGAGTAGGATGGATACTTGATTTGGGGCTCCGGCTCCGAGAAGAAAAGGGGTGGGCGGGTGGGAAAAAAACATGGACAACTTCGGATGGGGAAAACAACGTCGATTGAAAAGAGCTGAGGATTGATCTCCCAAAGACAAAGAGGTTTGATTTGACTTGATGAGAAATGCACCGGATAAAAGACGATGGACAACGAACAAAAAACTAACCACGTCATCCTAAAGAAAATTTGAACGGGGAGAGGAGTAGTTCAAAACACCTACGTCAAGATTCCTTACCAGAGCGACGAAGGGACAGAGGAGTAAAAAGAAATCCTACTCTCTGATATAACTAGACTCCGAAAAAGTTTTCTTCCAGACTCGACATCGGCCAAACTACACGATCAATCAAGGGGGCTCCTAGGATCGGTCGAGGCTCTGATACCAACTTGTCACGCCCAAGATGCGAACCTATCCTAAAGGAACTCGAAGGTCCCACCAAGGACAGAAGAGCATCTTGAAGACGCTTTTGCAAGGTGGATATCATTACATCAACATTACTTAATAGTGGGGATACAACCAAGACATACAATGTCACATGAATACAACATTACATCATATACAAGATCAACATCCGACTACAGACGAAACATGAATAGAAACTCAAACGACATCCACCCTGCTAGCCCAGGTTGCCAACCAGGAACCTAACCCAAGATCGATGAAGAAGAAGAAGAAGAACTCCAATATAAGTAACATCGCTCTCACGTCATGATCATCGCATAACCTGTCCCTGCAACTGTTGGTGTAGTAATCTGTGAGCCACGAGGACTCAGCAATCCCATTACCATGGGTATCAAGACTAGCAAAGCTTAATGGGTAAGGAAGGGGGTAAAGTGGTGAGGTTGCAGCAACGGCTATGCAAAGTATGGTGGCTAATTTACGCAACAAGAGCAAGAAGAGGAGCTTAACAAGCGGTCGACAACTAGTATTGATGAAGAAGTGATCCTGAACTCCTACTTACGTCAAACATAACCCAAAAACCGTGTTCTCCTCTCGAACAACCCGAAAAGAGACCATCACGGTTACGCACACGGTTGGTGTATTTTAGAAGAGTTTACTTCAAGTTTACTACAAGCGAACATTAATAAATTCCCATCTGCCACATAACCATGGGCACGGCTTTCGAAAGTTCAAACCCTGTAGGGGTGTCCCAACTTAGCCCATGATAAGCACTCGCGATCAGCGAAGGATATTCTTTCTCCCGGGAAGACCCGATCAGTCTCGGAATCCCGGTTACAAGACATTTCGACAATGGTAAAACAAGACCAGCAAGACCGCCCGATGCGCCGACATCCCGATAGGAGCTACACATATCTCGTTCTCTGGGCAACACCGGATAAGCTAAGCGTATAGGTACCAACGTAACCCAAGTTTCCAAGGGACGGTCCCGCACGGTGCTCTAGTTTGGACCAACACTTAGACAAGCATTGACCCGGGGGTTTAAAATAAAGATGACCCTCGGGATGCGCGACTCCCAAGGGAAAAAGGTAATAGGCTGAGGCAAATGGTAAATCCAAGGTTGGGCCTTGCTGGAGGAGTTTTATTCAAAGCGAACTATCAAGGGGGTCCCATAAATCACCCACCGCGGTAGGGACGCAAAATCCGGGAACATAATACCGATATGACGCAAACTAGTGCGGCAAGAGTGGAACAAAACACCAGGCATAAGGCCGAGCCTTCCACCCTTTACCAAGTATATAGATGCATTAATAATATAAGAGATATTGTGATATTCCAACATAAACATAATCCAACATGGAGCAATCTTCATCTTCACCTACAACTAGCAATGCTATAAGAGGGGCTGAGCAAAAGCGGTAACATAGCCAATCAACAGTTTGCTAGGAAGGGTGACAAAGGTTAGAGGTTCATGGCAATTTGGGAGGCTTGATAAGCAAGTGGTAGGTAACGCGGCAAAGCGATAGAACGAAGCAACTAGCATAGCAATGATAGTAATGAGATCCAAGGTGATGATCATCTTGCCTGAAATCCCGCAAGGAAGAAGAACGAGTCCATGAAGAATATGAAGCCATGTAGACGAACCAAGCGTAGACGAACGAATCCTCACGATCGCAACGAAACTGGAACTATCGAGAAGAAGCACACAACACGGTAAGCACACGACACATGAACAAGGCATGATGCTCACCCAAGTATGATGCATGACAAGGCTACATGAAGCTACTCATGGCAAGAGATGATGCATACAAGAACAACACATCAAAGCAAGTTTAAATGATGCTGGAAACAACATAGAACAATTCCAGTAAGTCCTCATATGCAAATTTCGAAATTGGTCCAGATCTGAATAAACCTTATGTTCAAGTTGTTAAACAGCAATTTAAAATGCACCACGATGATCTACACGAAATTCTAGTCTAGTCACATATAAAGTTCATTAGATTCGGAGCTATGGCCTAGAAGATATGAGCAAAACAAGTCAAACATGGCATTGATGCAAAATGCATTCAAACATCAAGAACACACCTCAAAACATGTATGCAACAAGGTAACATGAAACTACATGCAAATCTAAGCAAGTTTCATATAGAGCACACTCAAATCGGAGCAACGGTACAACACGTACACTCTAAACAAGTTTAAAGGACAAGCTGTCCAAAAAAGCAACTAGGCATATTGCAAGCATCAAAACAACAAGCTACTGCATATCAACATGAAAACAAAAGGCATGGACATAATGTACAGGTAAAGCATAACAAAACATGAACACTGAGCTATCTCCAGAAACTACTAGAACATGCTCAAAAGGACATGGTAAGATTGCAAATAATAACAGGTTCACATGTTTGCAAAATTCGCGGGACATGGTAGAAATAACATCAGGTTGCAATGTTTAGAGCTATCAAACATCATGCTACAGGACCTTATCATGGCAACCAAAGGTACGGCATCAATCTTCTAAATGCATAGAACAAAATTCCCTTACTTATCATGAGATAAAAATGCACAGAAGATATGATGGCACCAATGTAAACATAGCAAGTTTCATTATCAGGCATAAACAGCATTGTGAAGGCATCTTTGCGAGCTCGATACACTCATCGCAAGGCATTGCATGACAATATAAGAATGGAATCACTAAGAAGACATGTTCATGAATCTAATCATGGCAAGAACAAATTCATAGCATGCACGGATCACTAACGACAACCATGGCAAAATTGATTAACATGTAAACAATCTGCCAGGAACATTTTATAGCAAAAGTAGAGCAAGTTTAAGACATGCTAGAGCTCTCGATAAATGCAAACAGAGGCATGGATGCTTAGAGCACAACCATATGTCCAAAACATCCTTACTGAACATACTCAAAAGAGGCATGGATCTCACTGTAGCAACATGAAAGATGGCATGAAAATAACAGCAGAACAAAGACTAGTGAAATCCTAACTCACTCAAAACAGCAACATCATGGGGACTACTTAGCAAGCTTGAAACAATAAATACATGGCATATCATGAATAATGGATTGCACCACAGCAAATATGGCATGTTGTATCTCATAACTCATGTTGACTGCATGCTCAAAAGAAAATCACACAAAAAGATGCAAAAATGACAAATGAGTAAGTTATGTTAAACTACAGCAGATAACATTATATAGCACTCTTGCAACGATGATTAGAGCATCAAGATGGAATCAAACAAACATGCCACAATGGAACAAAATTAGGATTATCTCCTGATGAACATCTCTTTATAACATACATGCAAAATGGAGCTATGAGCACAAAGCTACAGCAGGTCAAAGAGTGCACCAGAATGCTGAAAAAAATGACTTGGCAGAAATTTTACCCCGCGAAAAAGATCAACGGGCCGGAGGAAGCGGGCCGGCATGGACGGAGCTGGGCCGCGGGGCCCATGCGGGGTCAACGCGGCGTCGTCCTCCTCCCGATCCCGCCTGGACCGAGGGAGGCACGGGAGGCGGCGGCCGATGGGGCTCCAGTGAGCCCCCAAGGACGGCGGGGAGGCGAAGGGAGGGGCGGATCCGGCCTTGGCACTCCGGATCCGGCCAGTTCCCGGGAGGCAGCGAGCGGATCGTGGCAAGGCGGTGAAGGGCGGTGGCCAGAGCGGAGGGAGACGGTGCGGTGGTGCGGCGGCGAACGCCGGCGAAGGGCGGCGGGGCGGCACGCAGCCGGCGAGGAGCGGGCGCGGGCGGCGGAGGCGTGCGAAGGCGCGGGCGCGGGCACGCGCGGGCCGTGCGGCGGCGCGAGATGGGCCGGCCTCTGGTCCCGGCGAGCTTCGGCGGCGGGGGCGCTGGCGCCGACGTGGCCGCGTCCCATTGGGTGCAGAGGCGACGGTGGATATGTCCGGTGGCGTGAAGGGAGAGGAGGTTAGGGTTTCATCAGCGAAATTTCGGGGAGGGGCACAGATTTATCGGTAGAGGGAGCTAGGAGAGTCCAAATGAGGAGTGGTTTTCGCTCACACGATCATGATCGAACGGCCGAGACCATGGAGGGGGTTTGGATGGGTTATTGGGCCACTTTGGAGGAGTGTTGGGCTGCAACATAAAGAGGGCTTTGCGGTTACCCAGTTAACCGTTGGAGTATCAAACGACCTCCAAATGGAACGAAACTTGACAGGCGGTCTACCGGTGGTGTACCAAGGCCACTTGGCAAACCTCGGTCCATTCCGAGAATCTTTAACACCCGCTCACAAAAAGAGACGAAAGGGGGACGCCGGAGGACATAGGAGTGCCGGATTGCAAAACGGTCAACGGGGAAAATGCTCGGATGCATGAGACGAACACGTATGCAAAATGAGATGCACATGATGACATGGCAAAATGCAACACGCAAGCAAATGACATGGCAACAACGGCGAATAACTGGGAGACACCTGGCGCATCGAATCCAGGGCGTTACACACAGGCCGGCCTCCCAACCGGTGCGCCCCAGATGTTAGTGGGAGGAATCATTTTTTTCATGTAATAAGGAGGCAGTTGATTGCGTGCGGCCAGGCCAGCGGAGGGAGTAGGGTGGTCCGGGGAAGCCTATGCGGCATCACAGCGGGCCACAAGAGGAGGGAGCAGGCATTCCCGCCGGCGCTAGTTTAGGCGGCTGGAGCAAGAAGATCAGAGATTGAAGAAGCACGTCGGCCGTTGGATGGACATTGAACACTAACTGCTGCTAGAATCGTGTGTTCACTGACAAAGCCTTGCGTAAACAAGTCAGCCTCGAAATCTGTGGCGTGTACAGCCCATTTGCTATTATTTTTATAATTTTTGTTCATTTTCTAATTCATATGGAATTTATTGCAACCCGTTTTCTATTTTTAGAATTGCTGGCCATTTTATGGTTAGTACCAGGGTCAAAAAATTAACTAAATATGTGGGAAATTTTGAAAATTCACAAATTTTTGCTGGGGAACGAAATATTCTTACTCAAAAAATTAATAGCCATACTAAAACAAATTTAAAAATAAATTAGTACTATGTCATGTTAAATCCAATGAAATACGTATAAGATATTAGTGAAGAACAAAAACAAACAAAAGAAACTTATATCCCATTTGTTGTAATTTTTTGGAATTTTCAACCCCTTTTGATATTACTTTTAACAGACATTGACCATACTCTTAAGCCAGGCCGGAATGCATCCCTCCTCGTCTTGAAAGATTTGCAGCCTAGTAATTCGGAGAAAACAAATAGGCCTAGCTTGGGTATTCTTCAAAAAGAAATATTGGGCTACCTATTTACCCAAAGAACTAGTGCATGAGCATTTAGCTTTATTTATTTATTTGCTTATTTATGTTTAGAGGACCATGAGCATGTACCTGGGCCGGATTCATGTGAGAGCCTCCCTTCCAGTTATCAACAAGTGGAAAATGTGTTCCGAGTTTCAAAAAAATGTGCTCCATACGAAAAATAGTATGCGCTACGTACGGTACGGGGCACTAAAGGATCGAACCGTGCAACGACTTCCAAAACATTGTGTTTGTCGTTCCAACAACACATTTATTCAACCAACAGATGAAATATACTGCTGATTGTACATTGAAAACAGCAGCAGCAGCAACCAGGGCTGGGGGTGCAACAGAAGCAGTAAGCAGGCCAGAAGAGTGAAGACGCAGCTCTCTCTTCCAAACCAAACATCAGCCATCATTACAAAAGGGCTACCAAAAAAGACCAAGTGTATGCATCAAAATAAATAAAGATCCTACTACACCAAGTGTACGCATCTAACTAACTGGCTCAGTTAGACATTACTATTTATTAAGTTGTGGAGATTGGCTAACGGCTTGAACCAGATGGGTGCCTGACGAGGGAAACTCCAGCCAGCAGGTCGAAGTCTGATACTTCCGACCCTCTCTCCTACTTTGGGCTGTAGAGCGTGGCGGCACATATCAGGGTATGGTGCATGCAGAGACGCATGGTACGCTGTGTACACACAGTTTTGCCTGATGAACGAAACCGCGCTGCCATCATGATCCTTGCCGTCGGTTATCTCCTGGTTAATCGGATAATTCAGTCCGACAAACAGGGAGTGTGTACCAAGGCTACTTACCAGCCTCCAGTCAAAAATTCCTGAAGGCCCAGAGAAGCTGGGATCCTGCTCAAAGACCTTGCAGTGACTGTGATTGTATTCCACGAAACAACACGTCTGGTACGTGCGAACGATCATCAATCTTTCGCCGTCGTCTGATCGAGCCAGGAACCACCTGCAACTGCCATGCCGCTTTTCTTTGAAAGGTTCTGGGATTAGGAAGGGTAGGGACACCAGGCGGCCTACAACATCATATAAAGTTGGAGTCAAATAAAAAAGGGCTCTTGGTTTGGTCAATCTTAAGAACAGCATGTTATGAGCATGAATATTTTTTCAGAAAATGTTGACATTAATATAAGCAAGCCATCATAATATCATAGGAAAGTAACATACTGCTGTAACAACCGTTTGTAGCGATGACTGGAGTAGGCCAGCAATACGTCCAACCATAGAAGGAGTCTACAGCGTAAATGAAGCCCTTGTGTTCAATGGTATCAGAGAACAATGGAGGATGTATGATCCTGCGATGGATGTGCAGATTTATCCACTTACCGCAGTGACCTGTCAGATAGGCGAGACCGCGGTTGAAGAACGCAATTAGCCTGAAGTCTTTATAATTCGCAGATCTTGTGGGCACTTGGTAGATTACAACCTTGAGCAAATTAAACTTGGTATCATGTTGGCTACTGTAAGATTCCGAGTATTCTGGGCCGCAGTGCCAAAGAAGTGCAGTGTTAATCGAAGGAAGGGGGATCAATCGCCGGGTTTAGACCTCCACGAGCATACAGCTGTCGTGACCGTCGACGAGCACCATCCAAGATGTGTTCATGCCGACCCAGTACATACCGTTAATGTAGTTGAGGCTGACAGGGATCGGATTGCAGTCAAGGGGGTTGATGCTCGCCACCCTACGATCGTTATGCTGCGTGACACGCCGTTTCTGAAGACTAGGCGGCATTAGCAAGTAAGGAGCTGGCTTAAAAAGTTTCGGCCTGAGGGCTTTGAGTAAACGGTACAGCCCCGACGAGCACGCGGCGAGCGGCATGGTACTGAGATTGTCCACATGCGAAACAATGAGCTTGATTACCTCTGTGGGGAGCGAATTCCAGCCACTCTTTTGGCGGACGCTGCTCGGTTCTGCCATTGTTAGTGCTTGGGTTTCGGACGAGGGGGGAGGCACCTTAGCGGGGATGGAAGATTGGACGAGATTATGTGCGTACAAAGATGGAGAAGTGAATATGTGCTGCGGGAAGTGGACAGGTGATGATCACTACAGCACGCCGCCTGACTTATGAGACACATACCAGCAGCGTAGGGTCATGTCGATGCCAGACAACTTGCTTGAGTGATCACAGTACTGGTACTCCCTACAGTGTTATGCCCTAACTGAAGGAAATATGCCCTAGAGGCAATAATAAAGTTATTATTTATTTCCTCATATCATGATAAATGTTTATTATTCATGCTAGAATTGTATTAACCGGAAACATAATACATGTGTGAATACATAGACAAACATAACGTCACTAGTATGCCTCTACTTGACTAGCTCATTAATCAAAGATGGTTATATTTCCTAACCATAGACATGTGTTGTCATTTGATTAATGGGATCACATCATTAGGAGAATGATGTGATTGACATGACCCATTCCGTTAGCCTAGCACTTGATCGTTTAGTATGTTGCTATTGCTTTCTTCATGACTTATACATGTTCCTGTAACTATGAGATTATGCAACTCCCGTTTACCGGAGGAACACTTTGTGTGCTACCAAACGTCACAACGTAACTGGGTGATTATAAAGGAGCTCTACAGGTGTCTCCGAAGGTACATGTTGGGCTGGCATATTTCGAGATTAGGTTTTGTCACTCCGATTGTCGGAGAGGTATCTCTGGGCCCTCTCGGTAATGCACATCACTATAAGCCTTGCAAGCAATGTAGCTAATGAGTTAGTTACGGAATGATGCATTACGTAACGAGTAAAGAGACTTGCCGGTAACAAGATTGAACTAGGTATTGGATACCGGCGATCAAATCTCGGGCAAGTAACATACCGATGACAAAGGGAACAACGTATGTTGTTATGCGGTTTGACCGATAAAGATCTTCGTAGAATATGTAGGAGCCAATATGAGCATCCAGGTTCCGCTATTGGTTATTGACCGAGAATAGTTCTAGGTCATGTCTACATAGTTCTCGAACCCGTAGGGTCCGCACGCTTAGCGTTACGATGACAGTTTTATGAGTTTTGATGTACCGAAGATTGTTCCGAGTCCCAGATGTGATCTCGGACATGAAGAGGAGTCTCGAAATGGTCGAGACATAAAGATTGATATATTGGAAGCCTATGTTTGGACATCGGAAGTGTTCCGGGTGAAATCGGCATTTTACCGGAGTACCCGGAGGTTACCGGAACCCCCTGGTAACCTAATGGGCCTTATTGGGCCTAGTGGAGGAAGAGGAGAGGAGGCCTAGGGGCTGCCGCACGCCCCTCCCCCCCCCAAGTCCGAATTGGACAAGGAGGGGGGTGGCGCCCCCCTTTCCTTTCCCCCTCTCCTTCTTCCCCCCCCCCAAGTCCTAATCCAACTAGGGAAAGGGGGGAGTCCTACTCCCGGTGGGAGTAGGACTCCTCTGGCAC
>NC_041389.1:447855304-447862072 GCF_002162155.2 Triticum dicoccoides | reverse complement strand
GCAGGGGGGCACCCTAGAACACACAAGTTGATCTTCGTGATCGTTCCTTAGCCGTGTGCGGTGCCCCCCTCCACCATATTCCACCTCGGTCATATCGTCGCGGAGTTTAGGTGAAGCCCTGCGTCGGTAGAACATCATCATCGTCACCACACCGTCGTGCTGACGGAACTCATCCCCAACACTTTGCTGGATCGGAGTCCGGGGATCATCATCGAGCTGAACATGTGCAGAACTCGGAGGTGCCGTATGTTTGGTACTCGGATCGGTCAGATCGTGAAGACGTACGACTACATCAACCGTGTTGTCATAACTCTTCCGCTATCGGTCTACGAGGGTACGTAGACAACACTCTCTCCTCTCGTTTCTATGCATCACCATGATCTTGCGTGTGCGTAGGAATTTTTTTGAAATTACTACGTTCCCCAAATCAGAGCCTAGGTTTTATGCGTTGATGTTATTTGCACGAGTAGAACACAAGTGAGTTGTGGGCGATACAAGTCATACTGCTTACCAGCATGTCATACTTTGGTTCGGCGGTATTGTTGGATGAAGCGGCCCGGACCGACATTACGCGTACGCTTACGCGAGACCGGTTCCCCCGACGTGCTTTGCACAGAGGTGGCTAGCGGGTTTCAATTTCTCCAACTTTAGTTGAACCGAGTGTGGCTATGCCCGGTCCTTGCGAAGGTTAAAACATCACTAACTTGACGAACTATTGTTGTGGTTTTTATGCGTAGGTAAGAATGGTTCTTGCTAAGCCCGTAGCAGCCACATAAAACTTGCAACAACAAAGTAGAGGACGTCTAACTTGTTTTTGCAGGGCATGTTGTGATGTGATATGGTCAAGACATGATGATATATTTTATTGTATGAGATGATCATGTTTTGTAACCGAGTTATCGGCAACTGGCAGGAGCCATATGGTTGTCACTTTATTGTATGAAATGCAAACGCCCTGTAATTGCTTTACTTTATCACTAAGCGGTAGCGATAGTCGTAGAAGCAATAGATGGCGTAACGACAACGATGCTACGATGGAGATCAAGGTGTCGCACCGGTGACGATGGTGATCACGACGGTGCTTCGGAGATGGAGATCACAAGCACAAGATGATGATGGCCATATCATATCACTTATATTGATTGCATGTGATGTTTATCTTTTATGCATCTTATCTTGCTTTGATTGACGGTAGCATTTTAAGATGATCTCTCACTAAAATTATCAAGAAGTGTTCTCCCTGAGTATGCACCATTGTGAAAGTTCTTCGTGCTGAGACACCACGTGATGATCGGGTGTGATAGGCTCTACGTTCAAATACAACGGGTGCAAAACAGTTGCACACGCGGAATACTCAGGTTAAACTTGATGAGCCTAGCATATAACAGATATGGCCTCGGAACACGGAGACCGAAAGGTCGAGCGTGAATCATATAGTAGATATGATCAACATATTGATGTTCACCGTTGAAACTACTCCATCTTGCGTGATGATCGGACATGGAGTAGTTGATATGGATCACGTAATCACTTAGAGGATTAGAGGGATGTCTTTCTAAGTGGGAGTTCTTTAGTAATATGATTAATTGAACTTAAATTTATCATGAACTTAGTACCTGATAGTTTTTTGCTTGTCTATGTTTGGTGTAGATAGATGGCTCGTGCTGTTGTTCCGTTGAATTTTAATGCGTTCCTTGAGAAAGCAAAGTTGAAAGATGATGGAAGAAATTACACGGACTGGGTCCGTAACCTGAGGATTATCCTCATTGTTGCACAGAAGAATTACGTCCTGGAAGCACCGCTGGGTGCCAGGCCTGCTGCAGGAGCAACGCCAGATGTTATGAACGTCTGGCAGAGCAAAGCTGATGACTACTCTATAGTTTAGTGTGCCATGCTTTACGGCTTAGAACCGGGTCTTCAACGACGTTTTGAACGTCATGGAGCATATGAGATGTTTCAGGAGTTGAAGTTAATATTTCAAGCAAATGCCTGGATTGAGAGATATGAAGTCTCCAATAAGTTCTATAGCTGCAAGATGGAGGAGAATAATTCTGTTAGTGAGCATATACTCAAAATGTCTGGGTATAATAATCACTTGATTCAACTGGGAGTTAATATTCCGGATGATAGCGTCATTGATAGAATTCTCCAATCACTACCACCAAGCTACAAGAGCTTCGTGATGAACTATAATATGCAAGGGATGAACAAGACAATTCCCGAGCTCTTCGCAATGCTAAAAGCTGCGGAGGTAGAAATCAAGAAGGAGCATCAAGTGTTGATGGTCAACAAGACCACTAGTTTCAAGAAAAAGGGCAAAGGGAAGAAGAAGGGGAACTTCAAGAAGAACAGCAAACAAGTTGTTGCTCAAGAGAAGAAACCTAAGTCTGGACCTAAGCCTGAAACTGAGTGCTTCTACTGCAAGCAGACTGGACACTGGAAGCGGAACTGCCCCAAGTATTTAGCGGATAAGAAGGATGGCAAAGTGAACAAAGGTATATGTGATATACATGTTATTGATGTGTACCTTACTAATGCTTGCAGTAGCACCTTGGTATTTGATACTGGTTCTGTTGCTAATATTTGCAACTCGAAACAGGGACTACGGATTAAGCGAAGATTGGCTAAGGACGAGGTGACGATGCGCGTGGGAAATGGTACCAAAGTCGATGTGATCGCGGTCGGCACGCTACCTCTACATCTACCATCGGGATTAGTTTTAGACCTAAATAATTGTTATTTGGTGCCAACGTTGAGCATGAACATTATATCTGGATCTTGTTTGATGCGAGACGGTTATTCATTTAAATCAGAGAATAATGGTTGTTCTATTTATATGAGTAATATCTTTTATGGTCATGCACCCTTAAAGAGTGGTCTATTTTTATTGAATCTTGATAGTAGTGATACACATATTCATAGTGTTGAAGCCAAAAGAAGCAGAGTTGATAATGATAGTGCAACTTATTTGTGGCACTGCCCTTTAGGTCATATCGGTATAAAGCGCATGAAGAAACTCCATACTGATGGACTTATGGAATCACTTGATTATGAATCACTTGGTACTTGCGAATCGTGCCTCATGGGCAAGATGACTAAAACACCGTTCTCTAGAACTATGGAGCGAGCAACTGATTTGTTGGAAATCATACATACTGATGTTTGTGGTCCAATGAATATTGAAGCTCGCGGCGGGTATCGTTATTTTCTCACCTTCACAGATGATTTTAGCAGATATGGGTATATCTACTTAATGAAACACAAATCTGAAACATTTGAAAAGTTCAAAGAATTTCAGAGTGAAGTGGAAAATCATCTTAACAAGAAAATAAAATTTCTACGATCTGATCGTGGAGGAGAATATTTAAGTTACAAGTTTGGTTTACATTTGAAACAATACGGAATAGTTTCGCAACTCACGCCACCCGGAACACCACAACGAAATGGTGTGTCCGAACGTCATAATCATACTTTACTAGATATGGTGCGATCTATGATGTCTCTTACTTATTTACCGCTATCGTTTTGGGGTTATGCTTTAGAGACGGCCGCATTCACATTAAATAGGACACCATCCAAATCCGTTGAGACGACACCTCATGAACTGTGGTTTGGCAAGAAACCAAAGTTGTCGTTTCTTAAAGTTTGGGGCTGCGATGCTTATGTGAAGAAACTTCAACCAGATAAGCTCGAACCCAAATCGAAGAAATGTGTCTTCATAGGATACCCAAAAGAGACTGTTGGGTACACCTTCTATCACAAATCTGTGGGCAAGATTTTCGTTGCTAAATTCGGATCCTTTCTAGAGAAGGAGTTTCTCTTGAAAGAAGTGAGTGGGAGGAAAGTAGAAATTGATGAGGTAACTGTACCTGCTCCCTTATTGGAAAGTGGTCCATCACAAGAACCGGTTCCTATGAGAACTACACCAATTAGTGAGGAAGCTAATGATATTGATCATGAAACTTCAGATCAAGTTTCTACTGAACTTCGTAGGTCAACCAGAGTAAGATCCGCACCAGAGTGGTACGGTAATCCTATTCTGGAAGTCATGTTACTTGACCATGGAGAACCTACGAACTATGAAGAAGCGATGGTGAGCCCAGATTCCGCAAAATGGCTAGAAGCCGTGAAATCTGAGATGGGATCCATGTATGAGAACAAAGTATGGACTTTGGTTGACTTGCCCGATGATCGGCAAGCCATTGAGAATAAATGGATCTTTAAGAAGAAGACTGACGCTGATGGTAATGTAATTGTCTATAAAGCTCGACTTGTTGCGAAAGGTTTTCGACAAGTTCAAGGGGTTGACTATGATGAGACTTTCTCACCCGTAGCGATGCTTAAGTCTGTCCGAATAATGTTAGCAATTGCTGCATTTTATGATTATGAAATTTGGCAAATGGATGTCAAAACTGCATTCTTGAATGGATTTCTGGAAGAAGAGTTGTATATGATGCAACCAGAAGGTTTTGTCGATCCAAAAGGTGCTAACAAAGTGTGCAAGCTCCAGCGATCCATTTATGAACTGGTGCAAGCATCTCGGAGTTGGAATAAACGTTTTGATAGTGTGATCAAAGCATATGGTTTTATACAGACTTTTGGAGAAGCCTGTATTTACAAAAAAGTGAGTGGGAGCTCTGTAGCATTTCTGATATTATATGTAGATGACATATTATTAATTGGAAATGATATAGAATTTCTGGATAGCATAAAAGGATACTTGAATAAAAAAATTTCAATTAAAGACCTCGGTGAAGCTGCTTAAATATTAGGCATCAAAATCTATAGAGATATATCAAGACGCTTGATTGGACTTTCACAAAGCACATACCTTGATAAAATTTTGAAAAAGTTCAAAATGGATCAAGCAAAGAAAGTTTCTTGCCTATATTACAAGGTGTGAAATTGAGTCAGACTCAATGCCCGACCACAGCAGAAGATAGAGAGAAAATGAAAGATGTTCCCTATGCTTCAGCCATAGGCTCTATCATGTATGCAATGTTGTGTACCAGACCTGACGTATGCTTAGCAATAAGCTTGGAAGGAAGGTACCAAAGTAATCCAGGAGTGGATCACTGGACAGCGGTCAAGAACATCCTGAAATACCTGAAAAGGACTAAGGATATGTTTCTCGTATATCGAGGTGACAAAGAGCTAGTCGTAAATGGTTACATCGATGCAAGCTTTGACACTGATCCGGACGATTCTAAATCACAAACCGGATACGTGTTTTTATTAAACGGTGGAGCTTTAAGTTGGTGCAGTTCTAAACAAAGCGTCGTGGCGGGATCTACATGTGAAGCGGAGTACATAGCTGCTTCGAAATCAGCAAATGAAGGAGTCTGGATGAAGGAGTTCATTTTTGATCTAGGTGTCATACCAAGTGCATCGGGACCAATGAAGATCTTCTGTGACAATACTGGTGCAATTGCCTTGGCAAAGGAATCCAGATTTCACAAGAGGACCAAGCACATCAAAAGACGCTTCAATTCCATCCGGGACCAAGTCCAGGTGGGAGACATAGAGATTTGCAAGATACATACGGATCTGAATGTTGCAGATCCGTTGACTAAGCCTCTTCCACGAGCAAAACATGATCAGCACCAAGACTCCATGGGTGTTAGAATCATTACTGTGTAATCTAGATTATTGACTCTAGTGCAAGTGGGAGACTGAAGAAAATATGCCCTAGAGGAAATAATAAAGCTATTATTTATTTCCTCATATCATGATAAATGTTTATTATTCATGCTAGAATTGTATTAACCGGAAACATAATACATGTGGGAATACATAGACAAACATAACGTCACTAGTATGCCTCTACTTGACTAGCTCATTAATCAAAGATGGTTATGTTCCTAACCATAGACATATGTTGTCATTTGATTAATGGGATCACATCATTAGGAGAATGATGTGATTGACATGACCCATTCCGTTAGCCTAGCACTTGATCGTTTAGTATGTTGCTATTGCTTTCTTCATGACTTATACATGTTCCTGTAACTATGAGATTATGCAACTCCCATTTACCGGAGGAACACTTTGTGTGCTACCAAACATCACAACGTAACTTGGTGATTATAAAGGAGCTCTATAGGTGTCTCCGAAGGTACATGTTGGGTTGGCGTATTTCGAGATTAGGTTTTGTCACTCCAATTGTCGGAGAGGTATCTCTGGGCCCTCTCGGTAATGCACATCACTATAAGCCTTGCAAGCAATGTAGCTAATGAGTCAGTTACGGAATGATGCATTACGTAACGAGTAAATAGACTTGCCGGTAACAAGATTGAACTAGGTATTGGATACCGACGATCAAATCTCGGGCAAGTAACATACCGATCACAAAGGGAACAACGTATGTTGTTATGCGGTTTGACCGATAAAGATCTTCGTAGAATATGTAGGAGCCAATATGAGCATCCAGGTTCCGCTATTGGTTATTGATCGAGAATAGTTCTAGGTCATGTCTACATAGTTCTCGAACTCGTAGGGTCCACACGCTTAACGTTACGATGATAGTTTTGTGAGTTTTGATGTACCGAAGATTGTTCGGAGTCCCGTATGTGATCTCGGACATGATGAGGAGTCTCGAAATGGTCGAGACATAAAGATTGATATATTCGAAGCCTATGTTTGGACATCAGAAGTGTTCCGGGTGAAATCGGCATTTTACCGGAGTATCGGGAGGTTACCGGAACCCCCCGGTAACCTAATGGGCCTTATTGGGCCTAGTGGAGGAAGAGGAGAGGAGGTCTTGGGGCT
>NC_041389.1:447811623-447855054 GCF_002162155.2 Triticum dicoccoides | reverse complement strand
CAAGTCCTAATCCAACTAGGGAAAGGGTGGAGTCCTACTCCCGGTGGGAGTAGGACTCCTCCGGCGCGCCTCCTCCTAGGGCCGGCCGCACCCCCCCCCCTTTGCTCCTTTATATACGGGGGCAGGGGGCACCCTAGAACACACAAGTTGATCTTCGTGATCATTCCTTAGCCGTGTGCGGTGCCCCCCTCCACCATATTCCACCTCGGTCATATCGTCGTGGAGTTTAGGTGAAGCCCTGCGTCGGTAGAACATCATCATCGTCACCACACCGTCGTGCTGACGGAACTCATCCCCGATACTTTGCTGGATCGGAGCCCGGGGATCGTCATCGAGCTGAACGTGTGCAGAACTCGGAGGTGCCGTACGTTCGGTACTCGGATCGGTCGGATCGTGAAGACGTACGATTACATCAACCGCGTTGTCATAACGCTTCCGCTATCGGTCTACGAGGGTACGTAGACAACACTCTCCCCTCTCGCTGCTATGCATCACCATGATCTTGCGTGTGCGTAGGAAATTTTTTGAAATTACTACGTTCCCCAACACTAACTTGCTTGAGTAGAGTAGTAGAGTAGGACTCTGCTCTACTACTAGCACCGGAGGAGTAGTATATTCTAATCTAAAATAGTTACAAACTTCAATGCCCGAGCGTGGAATGACTACGAACCGTGCTCAAAGACCGTTTCTACATGGTGTTTGGACATGGGCGACAACCTCAATGCCAACGGTGCTGCTCCCGTTGCACCGTATGTGTTTTTGTCCTTCCTATTCGAAATCATGGTAGAATTCATGTTTCTACTATGTATCCTACTACTATGCTAGTCCACATGATTAGTTTCATCTCTGTTATAGCCATCATGATTTATTTTGTGCTTATTCGGATTAAATCTCGTAGTAACTTGCTCATATATTCAACTGGCGCAACGTCCCCTACAGCCACTCCCGTTTCATGGACGGCCTGGTCGATGTTGGAATTTTGCTAGTAGGCCTTTATAAGGTGAGCTCTTCTACTACTTGTATGAGCATGAGAAGAGGAGACCTACACGCGCGCTCCTCCTCCTCGCTCGCCTCGCCACGCCACGCGTCGTCACGACGCGCCGCGGGTTGCGGGATTGAGCCGAGCCGAGGACAGAGCTATACTCCCACGACCTACCCGGCCCGCACTATATAGTTTCTCACCACCATTCCAGATCATTGCACCGCCAAGCAAGTCTTCTCCATCCCTCCTTTCGGTGTGCACTGGGAGAAGGGACAGCAGGCCTCCGGAACCCCGCCTCTCATGATCCTGTACGGGAGAGGGGCGATCAGGTTTTTGGGGAGTGCACTCGCGCGACTGCTGGCAGCGATGACTTCGCGAACGACGACTTCTTCCCCGACCTCGGCAACCTCATCCTCAACGACATGGTTGAAAACGTCAACACCGGCGGTGCTGCTCCCGCTGCACCGTATGTTATTCCATCCTTCCTGTTCGAGATCGTGGTAGAATTCATGTTTCTAATATGTGATCTGTTCATCTGCTATGCTAGTTCGCATGATTAGTTTAATCTCTGTCAATCCTGTCATGATCTATTTCCTATTTATTCGGATTAAATATCATAGTAATTTGCTCATATTTCCAACAATCCATGAACCTGATAATAGGCCCTTCGTCCACTGCTATGAGTGCCCTATGCCGTTTTGTGGCTCGCCGACGGACATGGTGCATCACCTCACGGATGCGTGCAGCGGTCACTGCTGGCCCTTGGTGGAGAACATCAAGTACGAGACGTGCTACCCGTTCACCATGCCGGAGTCGCTGGAGGATCACCGCCGCCTGCTACTCTCGGAGGAGGACGGCAGCGTCTTCCTCTTGATCGTGGCCACCGGCGAGGCCCGCGCAGGCCGCCGCCCCATCTCTGTAATGTGCGTCAGGGGCGACACCGCTGACACTGACATTGACACGAGGCCGATGTATGGGTGCGTGGTCAGTGTTACTACCCCTCCGGGTCGCATGGGCGGCGACACCGGCCTCATCGAACGGACTTGGACTCTGGGGAGCTGGGACTATCCCGCCAATGTGGACTTGGAAAACCCATGGCATCCTTTACCCGCCGACGCGGTGCACGGGGACTCCAAGGAGGTTCACCTAGACATACGCATTATCAAGTTAAATGTTGATCATTAGTCTTCGCTCAATGTAATCCGCTGTCTAAGCATGTGGAGACTTCCATGCAGGATCTTGCTCTATTGGAGTATCGCGCATGAATAAAAGTGTATCCGTTTATGGTTTAGTCTAGAATCTTCCATGTATGAATTTTTACTACAGTACTAGTGAAAGACTTACGATGAACCATTTCTTACATCTCCTCTGCCCGCTTGCAAGTCATCCTGATTTAATCCCTCCGTCTAGGTGTATAAGGGCATGGTTAATATTAATTAATAGCAAAGCCAACTGTTGACTATAAGAAAGTGCCATGTCATCTGTAGTCAACATGTATAACAATCGATACTCAAAAACTAATTCTTAAAGATCATTTCTTGCAAAGAACAATAAGTGTTGTTTCATCACAAGTTTTGGATGCAGGTTGAACAGTTGAACGCTTTTGTTTGCAAAAGATACCATTTTATCTATTTCACCAGATGTTTGTGAGCTCTAGAGATGAAATAATATCCAAAGAAACCTATCGATACCCGTTACACATGAGATGACCCCCACATCCTTTGTCAAAATAAACAACTCCCCGATCAATGCATTTCACTCTTCGATGCAACGCATGGGCACCTGCTATCTTGAGCACTGTGTTGGATTTCCCCGAAGAGGAGAGGATGATGCAGCAAAGTAGCGTAAGTATTTCCCTCATTTTTTGAGAACCAAGGTATCAATCCAGTAGGAGACCACGCACAAGTCCCTCGTACCTACACAAAATGATAGCAACTCGCAACCAACGCGATTAGGGGTTGTCAATCCCTTCACGGCCACTTACGATAGTGAGATCTGATAGAGATGATAAATAATATTTTTGGTATTTTTGATAGATAGATGCAAAGTAAAAAAGTAAAAGCAAAGTAAAAACAAAGCAAGTAAATAAAGTGATAGAGATTGATATGATGAATAGAACCGGGGGCCATAGGTTTCACTAGTGGCCTCTCTCAAGAGCATAAGTATTCTACGGTGGGTGAACAAATTACTGTTGAGCAATTGACAGAATTGAGCATAGTTATGAGGTTATCTAGGTATGATCATGTATATAGGCATCACGTCCGAGACAAGTAGATCGAAACGATTCTGCATCGACTACTATTACTCCAGTCATCGACCGCTATCCAGCATGCATCTGGAGTATTAAGTTAAAAACAGAGTAACGCCTTAAGCAAGATGACATGATGTAGAGGAATAAATTCATGGAATATGATAAATATCCCATCTTGTTATCCTCGATGGCAACAATACAATACGTGCCTTGCAACCCTTTCTGTCACTGGGTAAGGACACCGCAAGATTGAACCCAAAGCTAAGCACTTCTCCCATTGCAAGAACTACCAATCCAGTTGGCCAAACCAAACGGATAATTCGAAGAGACTTGCAAAGATAACTCAATCATACATAAAAGAATTCAGAGAAGATTCAAATATTATTCATAGATAAGGTGGATCATAAACCCACAATTCATCGATCTCAACAAACACACCGCAAAAAGAAGATTGCATCGAATAGATCTCCATGAGAGAGGGGGAGAACATTGTATTGAGATCCAAAAAGAGAGAAGAAGCCATCTAGCTACTAGCTATGGACCCGAAGGTCTGAAGTAAACTACTCACACTTCATCGGAGGTGCTATGGTGTTGATGTAGAAGCCCTCCATGGTGGATTCCCCCTCCGGCGGAGCTCCGGAACAGGCCCCAAGATGGGATCTCGTGGATATAGAAGGTTGCGGCGGTGGAATTAGGGTTTTGGCTCCTGTTCTAATCGTTTGGGGATACGTAGGTATATATAGGAGTAAGGAGTACATCGGTGGAGCGTCAGGGGGCCCACGAGGTAGGGGCGCGCCCAGGGGGCGCGCCCTCCACCCTCGTGACCGCCTCTTGCACTTCTTGGAGTAGGGTCCAAGTCTCCTGGATCACGTTCGGTTGGAAAATCACGTTCCCGAAGGTTTCATTCCGTTTGGACTCCGTTTGATATTCCGTTTCTTCGAAACACTGAAATAGGCAAAAAACAGCAATTCTGGGATGGGCCTCCGGTTAATAGGTTAGTCCCAAAAGTAATATAAAAGTGGAAAATAAAGCCCAATATAGTCCGAAATAGTAGATAAAGTAGCATGGAGCAATCAAAAATTATAGATACGTTGGAGACGTATCAGGCATCCCCAAGCTTAATTCCTGCTCGTCCTTGAGTAGGTAAATGATAAAAAAGAATTTTTGATGCGGAGTGATACTTTGGCATAATTTCAATATAAATCTTCTTACTTGTGATATGAATATTCAGATCCGAAAGATTTAAGACAAAAGTTCATATATATTGACACAGAAATAATAATACTTCAAGCATACTAATCAAAGTAATCATGTCTTCTCAAAATAACATGGCAAAAGAAAGCTCATCCCTACAAAATCATATAGTTAGGCCATGCTTCATTTTTGTCATACAAAGATGTTTCCAACTTCTATACCCCCGATGACAAGCCAAGCAATTGTTTCATACTCAAATAATCTCAAACTTTTTCAACCTTCACGCAATACATGAGCGCGAGCCATGGATATAGCACTATGGGTGGAATAGAATATGATGATGGGATTGTGTGGAGAAGACAAAAAAGGAGAAAGTCTCACATTGACGAGGCTAATCAACGGGCTATGGAGATGCCCATCAATTGATGTCAACATGAGGAGTAGGGATTACCATGCAACGGATGCACTAGAGCTATAAGTATATGAAAGCTCTACAAAAGAAACTAAGTGGGTGTGCATCCAACTTGCTTGTTCACGAAGACCTAGGGCATTTTGAGGAAGCCCATCATTGGAATATACAAGCCAAGTTCTATAATGAAAAATTCCCACTAGTATATGAAAGTGACAAAATGAGAGACTCTCTATCATGAAGATCTTGGTGCTACTTTGAAGCACAAGTGTGGTAAAAGGATAGTAGCATTGTCCCTTCTCTCTTTTTCTCTTTTTTTTGGGCCTTTCTTTTTTTTGGCCTTGCTTTTTTTTTGTCAGGAGTCTCATCCCGACTTATGGGGGAATCATAGTCTCCATCATCCTTTCCTAACTTGGGACAATGCTCTAATAATGATGATCATCACACTTGTATTTGTCTTACAACTCAACAATTACAACTCGAAACTTAGAACAAAATATGACTCTATATGAATGCCTCCGGCGGTGTACCGGGATGGTGCAATGAATCAAGAGTGACATGTATGGAAAATAATGCATGGTGGCTTTGCCACAAATACGATGTCAACTACATGATCATGCAATGGCAATATGACAAAAGTAATGTATGCCATAATAATGATGATGGAAGTTGCATGGCAATATATCTCGGAATGGCTATGGAAATGCCATGATAGGTAGGTATGGTGGCTGTTTTGAGGAAGATATAAGGAGGTTTATGTGTGATAGAGCTTATCGTATCACGGGGTTTGGATGCACCGGTGAAGTTTGCACCAACTCTCAAGGTGAGAAAGGGCAATGCACGGTACCGAAGAGGCTAGCAAAGGCGGAAAGGTGAGAGTGTGTATAATCCATGGACTCAACATTAGTCAAAAGAACTCATATACTTATTGCAAAAATTTAGAAGCCATCAAAAATCAAGTACTACGCGCATGCTCCTAGGGGGATAGATTGGTAGGAAAAGACCATCGCTCGTCCCCGACCGCCACTCATAAGGATGCACAAACCAGGTACACTTCATGTTTCAAATTTGTTACACAACTTTAACCATACGTGCATGCTACGAGACTTGCAAACTTCAACACAAGTATTTCTCAAATTCACAATTATCAACTAGCACGACTTTGATATTATCACCTCCATATCTCAAAACAATTATCAAGCATCAAACTTATCTTAGTATTCAAATCACTCAAAAAGAAAGTTTCACATATCTTGAACACTAAGTATATTATCATTAAGCAAATTACCATGCTATTAATGACTCTCAAAATAATCTAAGTCAAGCATGAGAGATCAAGTTTCTTTAAAACAAATCCACCACCGTGCTCTAAAAGATCTAAGTGAAGTACTAGAGCAAAAATTATCACGCTCAAAGATATAAGTGAAGCACAATGAGCAAAACTATCAAGCTCAAAAGATATAAGTGAAGCACATAGAGTATTCTATCAAATTTCAATTCATGTATGGCTCTCTCAAAAGGTGTGTACATCAAGGATGATTGTGGTAAACTAACAAGAAAAGACGCAAATAATACAAGACGCTCCAAGCAAAACACTTATCATGTGGTGAATAAAAATATAGCTCCAAGTAAATTACCGATGGAAGTGGACGAAAGAGGGGATGCCTTCCGGGGCATCCCCAAGCTTTGACTTTTTGGTGTCCTTGGATTATCTTGGGGGTTCCATGGGCATCCCAAATCTTAGGCTCTTGCCACTCCTTGTTCCATAATCCATCAAAAGAATTTACCCAAAACTTGAAAACTTCACAACACAAAACTCAACAGAAATCTCGTGAGCTCCGTTAGAGAAAGAAAACAAAAGACTACTTTAAGGTACTGTAATGACCTCATTCTTCATTTATATTGGTGTTAAACGTACTGTATTCCAACTTCTCTATGGATTATAAACTATTTTACTAGCCATAGATTCATCAAAATAAGCAAACAACACATGAAAAACAGAATCTGTCAAAAACAGAACAGTCTGTAGTAATCTGTAACTAACGCAAACTTATGGAATCCAAAAAATTCTACCAAACTTAGACGACCTGGAATTTTTTTTATTGATCAGAAGCAATTAGAATCAGTATTTTATCACGTTCTGGTGATTTTTAACAATTCGGGCACTGAGCGCAAAGATTCTGGAAATTACAGCAAGATCAAATAACTATCACCCAAGAAGATCCAATAGGTTTAACTTGGCACAAACACTAATTAAAAGATAAAATCACATATAAACAGAGGCTAGATGGATTATTTATTCCTAAACAGAAGCAAAAACAAAAAACACAAAATAAAATTGGGTTGCCTCCCAACAAGCGCTATCGTTTAACGCCCCTAGCTAGGCATAAAAGCAAGGATAGATCTAGGTATTGCTATCTTTGGTAGGCAATCCATAAGTGGCTCGCATGATAGATTCATATGGTAATTTTATTTTATTTCTAGGGAGGTGTTCCATGCCCTTCTTTAAGGGAAATTGGAATCTAATATTCCCTTCCTTCATATCAATAATTGCACCAATCGTTCTAAGGAAAGGTCTACCAAGAATAATAGGGCATGAAGGATTGAAATCTATATCAAGAACGATAAAATCTATGGGCACATAACTCCTAAATGCAACAATAAGCACATCATTAATTCTTCCCATAGGTTTTTTAATAGTGGAATCCGCAAGATGCAAGTTTAGGGTGCAATCATCAAAGTCGCAGAAATCTAGCAAATCACACAAAGTTTTGGGAATAGTGGAGACACTAGCACCCAAATGACATAAGGCATGAAACTCATAATCTTTAATTTTAATTTTGATAGTAGGTTCCCATTCATCATTGAGTTTCCTAGGGATAGAAACTTTCAACTCAAGCTTTTCTTCATAAGATTGCATCAAGGCATCAACAATGTGTTCGGTAAAGGCCTTATTTTGACTATAAGCATGAGGAGAATTTAGCACGGATTGCAACAAGGAAATACAATCAGTTAAAGAGCAATTTTCATAATTAAATTCCTTGAGATCCAATATAATGGGTTTAGCAACATCTAGATTTTTATTTCTTTCAATCCCACTTTTATCAATTTCATCATCAAGATCTAAAAACTCCGAATTCTTAGAACGCCTTCTAGGTAAAGGAAGATCATATTCAGTTTCATCAAGATTCATATTGCAAAATAAAGATTTAATAGGGGACACATCAATAACTTTTACATATTCATCTTGATTTTCATAGGGATTCGGTTTAGCAGCCATCTTATTGACTAAGGTAGCTTGCATATCTGAAATCTCAGCGGTCATCTTTTCAAGAGGAGCAATTTGGTCCCTTATACCATCAAATTCTTTAGACATATCATCGAGTTCTTTATTCATATAGCTCATAAAACTTTTTTGTTCCTTAAGTTCGTTTCTAAAGAAATTATTGTGCTCAAATTGCAAAACCATAAACTTTCTGACATTGCTTTCGAACTCCTCTAGCCTTTTAAGGTGAAGGTCACCAAATCTAGGTACAGCCATCGCAACAAATAAGAAAACTAACACACGAACAAACAAAAAGGCAACGGGAAAAAGAGGAGGAGAAAGGGAAAGAGAGGGCGAATAAAACGGCAACGGTGAAGTGGGGGAGAGGAAAACGAGAGGCAAATGGCAAATAATGTAATGCGAGAGATAGGGATTGCGATGGGTACTTGGTATGGTTGACTTGCTTGTGTGAGCCTCCCCGGCAACGGCGCCAGAAATTCTTCTTGCTACCTCTTGAGCACTGCGTTGGATTTCCCCGAAGAGGAGAGGATGATGCAGCAAAGTAGCGTAAGTATTTCCCTCAGTTTTTGAGAACCAAGGTATCAATCCAGTAGGAGACCACACACAAGTCCCTCGTACCTACACAAAACGATAGCAACTCGCAACGAACGCGATTAGGGGTTATCAATCCCTTCACGGCCACTTACGATAGTGAGATCTGATAGAGATGATAAATAATATTTTTGGTATTTTTGATAGATAGATGCAAAGTAAAAAAAGTAAAAGCAAAGTAAAAACAAAGCAAGTAAATAAAGTGATAGAGATTGATATGATGTGAATAGACCCGGGGGCCATAGGTTTCACTAGTGGCTTCTCTCAAGAGCATAAGTATTCTACGGTGGGTGAACAAATTACTGTTGAGCAATTGACAGAATTGAGCATAGTTATGAGGTTATCTAGGTATGATCATGTATATAGGCATCACGTCTGAGACAAGTAGATCGAAACAATTCTGCATCTACTACTATTACTCCACTCATCGACCGCTATCCAGCATGCATCTAGAGTATTAAGTTAAAAACAGAGTAATGCCTTAAACAAGATGACATGATGTAGAGGAATAAATTCATGCAATATGATAAATATCCCATCTTGTTATCCTCGATGGCAACAATACAATACGTGATTTGCAACCCTTTCTGTGACTGGGTAAGGACACCGCAAGATTGAACCCAAAGCTAAGCACTTCTCCCATTGCAAGAACTACCAATCTAGTTGGCCAAACCAAATGGATAATTCGAAGAGACTTGCAAAGACCCTTTCTGTCACTGGGTAAGGACACCGCAAGATTGAACTCAAAGCTAAGCACTTCTCCCATTGCAAGAACTACCAATCTAGTTGGCCAAACCAAACGGATAATTCGAAGAGACTTGCAAAGATAACTCAAAGATCGCTCGGGTTCAGTAACGCGTAGCCTGCAGTGCAATCGCTCGGGTTTAGTTAGGCAAATACCTCGCTCGGGTTCAGTTAGAGCCCAACGCTTCGCACCCACGCGCATACGTGTACGAGAGAAACGCACATAGCTCGGCCCCCGACCACCCACCATCACCGGGAACTCCCCGATATTGTCCTCGCCCTCGCTTCTACCACGGGTTTTCCGTCATGGAAGGCCCAAAGAATGTCATGCAGCTGCGTCTCCGGTCCGCCCAGGAAGAAAAGCCCATTTTCTGTCATGATTGTTAATCATAGAAGTAGGACCCCACCACATCTATGATGATACCGGGTTTTGTCACAATTATCGTCATAGAAGTGTTATAAGCAAGACAGAAAAATTCGTTCGGCCCAAAATGTCACGGATGTGTCTTTTTTTGTAGTGACATCCCACACGGTGAATCCCAGACAAATGTATCTGTTCGCATGTACATCACACACAATTTTCCCTATCAAAATTGTCTGTGATAGCGTTGCCATTGTGAACGATATTAATAATTTTATTGTTTACATTATTAAATGCATCACGCATGGTGCCTAGAAGAAATTATGTTGCATAGGCTGTGTATCACACACACTTTTTATGTGGAAAATGCTTGGTGTAGGTAGCCTAATGCAAAGAGTTTTCTAGAGGAAGTCGTGTGTGATTGTTCATTAATCCGAGACATTTACTTCCAAGAACTACGTGGGTTGTCTGAGGTCATCGCCCACGGTGTTGTCTAAATAACCGTCTGCAATAGAAAACCCCAATGAGCAGGCTAATTGGCCTATTATTATTAATACGTTAACAATCAAATTCACATTTCGTATTAAGCACACAATATATTTGATTTTCGTATTACGGAACCAGAATTTCATAATTAAAATACATCAGAGTATAGGATGTTGATAATGCGTCACTACAATGAGAGATCCTTCAACGAAACTGTGTGTGATGCATTAATCACAAACAGTGATGTAATAAAACCGTCAAAAATATACAAAACGTTTGCAATGGCGTAGCCAACAAACATGTTTCAGATTATAGTTGCGTGTGCGATGTGTGGCATACGATTCACTCGAATGAACTGTTTGCGATGAGCTTAACAACAAAAACGGGCAGCCAGATGAAGGTGTTTGCAATACACGGCATACAGTTCACCCCGATGAACTGTTCGTGATAAGCAAAGATAACAGAAACGGTCAGCCAATTCAAGGTGTGTGTGATATATGGCATACGGTTTACTTGATTTAATTGTTTTTGATTAGGCAAAAAAACATAAATGGTCAGCTAAATCAAGGTGTGTGCGATAGAGGGCATACAGTTCATTCTGATGAACTGTTTGCATTCAGCGAAAAGAACAAAAATGATTCAACTTGACAAGATGTGCGTGATACGCGGCAAACAGGACTGTAATCAGAAATGTCATTTCGCACACATAGGTGGCAAGTTTCCTCGCAGAACCATGAGGCTTTTTGAGAGAACCTCCGGTTTGTAAGAAGTTTATACCAAAACTTTTCCTAACTTTGATTAATTTTTACCACGGCATGTTGGTGCCATGTCATTGTACCATGCCAAGTTTCATGATTTTCAGGTGAGTTTTGGATTTAAAATAATTTGAAAACCAGGTTTCTCAATGTTTACTGTCGAGTCGACACTGCCTTGGATAGGTTTTTTCCTCGTGGGTCGTAAATGTCAGAATCCAAATATGACACTACCATGCAACTTTTCTTATTAAGAATTACATCTCATTTGGTGTGCTAGCTGAAAATAAGTTTGTGGGTGTTGCGGGCGCTAAGAACTTGCAGGTTCTGTACCTCATACTAAAAATCATATATAAATAGAACAGTCTTGATACTTCAGATTTCCAAACAGTCATAAAGGGAAGATTTTTAAACACCCATACTACATGTATTCTAAGTTCACACTGAATTTATTCTACCCTTGATTATTTTCTTTCTTTTTCTGCCTCATATCTTCTATGCTTCTTTGCACATGAACCCTTCTTTGTTGCACAAATCTGTTGCACATCCACATAACAAGCAAGACACATGTTGTAGCACATATATGTATAGAAGATAGAAAGACAATATGCATTTAGTTTAGAACAGAAATATGAGAAATAACCTTAAATAAATTCAGGGATAGTAGTTTAGCAGACAACATAGTAAGACAAGAACTCCGGCGACATCATGACAGACGCGTTGTCAGTGACATTGACTAAGCCGGGGTCGCCGAGGTCCTTCCACACGACCAACATGTGCTTCACAGCCCTGATCAGCCGGTGCATGGGAAAAACCTGAACCGGGAAGAATTCAGAGAGATTTGATGGTCCTATCTGTGGCCCTGCTATTGCTGTTCTAGATGCAAATTATGAGAAAAGCCCGTGGCTGCAGCTACTACCGCATGTGCACCACGCACAGAGCCAACAGACAACCTGTGCGTACCACACGCGAAGCCCCGGCCGCCTCCCCGTGACCCTGCTATGCCTCCGCCACTGGGGGAGACACACGAGACACCATAGATGGGAGGGGTACAGCGAGATGAAGATGAGGCACAGCAGGGGTGTGGGGAGGAACCCTAGCACGAGGCAGCTCCTGGTCAATCCGCCAATGCGCCGCTAATCCCCGCCTATCCGGACACCCCACAACCACCATCGAAGGAGTAGTGGAGTCACCGGCGTCCCCTTGAAGACCACTCGATGGCAAGGACAAAATCAAGTGAGGAGGGGATGGAGGATCACACCAATGGGAGGTCATGCGATGGCAAGCCGGATGTCCAATGCTCGGTTGAGGGTGAGGCGATCCGAATGAGATTTGTTTCTCTTTTTGTGCATGATTGTCAGGGTCATGGCCGCTGGGCGCATGGGGATGGCAAAGTTTTCATCCGTCTCCTGAAATTGCTAAATGCACCTTTGACGAGGCCTATTGTTATATTTGACAGTTAGATCTAAATTACTGAATCTAATCATGTGGCTCTAATTGCTGCGGGTTGTTGTGTGTACGTTAGACGGGGTGCATTTAGAGAAGAATATATTTGCTTGTTTAATAGTAGTAGAGACGAATCTACTTTTTTCACATGTTCTGCTTTATGCGAGGACAATAAAACATAAAGAAAGTTATTTTTTCTTCCTGGAAACTTAGAAAAAAAGCAAGCACAATGTGAACCCAAAAGCCAAGAAAATAAATCCAGTAGCATGTGTAAAGAAAGGGAAAAAACATGTTTCCAACAGGTGCGCCCAACATGCGATATATGGTGGTGCTAGGGCGCACCACATGGCGCCCGAATAGAGCTCGATGGGAGACAACCTGAAGGGTTACCAAATAATTGGGCTCTCCCATGCATGTATGTAGTCATTGTTTTTTAAGTGCGATAGGCCTGACTAATTGTAATGATTTACTAAGGCTAATTTTCTCAACCTGACATGAGACAGAGATACATCGGAAGATATCATTTTCATGATAATTATATGATGGCATGTCATTTTTTTACTATGCCATCGTGCTCATTTTTTATTGCATTGCACCAATATTTCATTAGTGGTCATAGGATATTATTTGATCTACCATGAAAAAAAGAATACTATTTGATCTAATATTGATGATATTAGTGCCACTTATAACTATTTTGATTTATAACAATATTAGAATAATTTTAATTTGTGCCATCATTAGAATCCCATCATTGGTGACGGCACTTGAATCCCATCATGGGGTCGGGAGCCCAAATTTTTTACTCGCAACATATTGGGTTGCCCTGTTTTATCTACCGAAATGGCATAGGCACTTGAATTGAGATGATCCTATATCCCTAAAGAAATAAAACATATTTTCACGTCCTCCCTCGCTTTAGTCATATTGAGAAGTCAAATTAAAAAGAATATTTTGGGATATGAACCTCCATTGGTCTAATATGAAATTAGTGCCTTTATTCAGAATTTGTTTTACAATCATGCCTAATGCAATATCGTAACTGACAATCTTTTTTCCACCACTGGCAAATGTAATGGACACATTAGTGTGTTTATATACTCATGTAGTCTAGTAGCTTCCAATGAGATTTAAGAAAAGTGGACACTCGAACAATGCAATACCTTCTGTTGTGATATTTTTGTACCACCTTAGGTAGATGTATGCAGGCCGCCGCCCCATCTCTGTAATGTGCGTCAGGGGCGACGCCGCTGACGCTGACATTGACACGAGGCTGATGTATGGGTGCGTGGTCAGTGTTACTACCCCTCCGGGTCGCATGGGCGGCGACACCGGCCTCATCGAATGGACTTGGACTCTGTGGAGCTGGGACTATCCCGCCAATGTGGACTTGGAAAACCCATGGCATCCTTTACCCGCCGACGCGATGCACGGGGACTCCAAGGAGGTTCACCTAGACATACGCATTATCAAGTTAAATGTTGATCATTAGTCTTCGCTCAATGTAATCCGCTGGCTAAGCATGCGGAGACTTCCATGCAGGATCTTGCTCTATTGGAGTATCGCGCATGAATAAAAGTGTATCCGTTTATGGTTTAGTCTAGAATCTTCCATGTATGAATTTTTACTACAGTACTGGTGAAAGACTTACGATGAACCATTTCTTACATCTCCTCTGCCCGCTTGCAAGTCATCCTGATTTAATCCCTCCGTCTAGGTGTATAAGGGCATGGTTAATATTAATTAATAGCATAGCCAACTGTTGACTATAAGAAAGTGCCATGTCATCTGTAGCCAACATGTATAACAATCGATACTCAAAAACTAATTCTTAAAGATCATTTCTTGCAAAGAACAATAAGTGTTGTTTCATCACAAGTTTTGGATGCAGGTTGAACAGTTGAACGCTTTTGTTTGCAAAAGATACCATTTTATCTATTTCACCCGGATGTTTGTGAGCTCTAGAGATGAAATAATATCCGAAGAAACCTATCGATACCCGTTACACATGAGATGACCCCCACATCCTTTGTCAAAATAAACAACTCCCCGATCAATGCATTTCACTCTTCGATGCAACGCACAGGCACCTGCTACCTCTTGAGCACTGCGTTGGATTTCCCCGAAGAGGAGAGGATGATGCAGCAAAGTAGCGTAAGTATTTCCCTCATTTTTTGAGAACCAAGGTATCAATCCAGTAGGAGACCACGCACAAGTCCCTCGTACCTACACAAAACGATAGCAACTCGCAACCAACGCGATTAGGGGTTGTCAATCCCTTCACGGCCACTTACGATAGTGAGATCGGATAGAGATGATAAATAATATTTTTGGTATTTTTGATAGATAGATGCAAAGTAAAAAAGTAAAAGCAAAGGAAAAACAAAGCAAGTAAATAAAGTGATAGAGATTGATATGATGTGAATAGACCCGGGGGCCATAGGTTTCACTAGTGGCCTCTCTCAAGAGCATAAGTATTCTACGGTGGGTGAACAAATTACTGTTGAGCAATTGACAGAATTGAGCATAGTTATGAGGTTATCTAGGTATGATCATGTATATAGGCATCATGTCCGAGACAAGTAGATCAAAACGATTCTGCATCGACTACTATTACTCCAGTCATCGACCGCTATCCAGCATGCATCTTGAGTATTAAGTTAAAAACAGAGTAACGCCTTAAGCAAGATGACATGATGTAGAGGAATAAATTCATGGAATATGATAAATATCCCATCTTGTTATCCTCGATGGCAACAATACAATACGTGCCTTGCAACCCTTTCTGTCACTGGGTAAGGACACCGCAAGATTGAACCCAAAGCTAAGCACTTCTCCCATTGCAAGAACTACCAATCTAGTTGGCCAAACCAAACGGATAATTCGAAGAGACTTGCAAAGATAACTCAATCATACATAAAAGAATTCAGAGAAGATTCAAATATTATTCATAGATAAGGTGGATCATAAACCCACAATTCATCGGTCTCAACAAACACACCGCAAAAAGAAGATTACATCGAATAGATCTCCATGAGAGAGGGGGAGAACATTGTATTGAGATCCAAAAAGAGAGAAGAAGCCATCTAGCTACTAGCTATGGACCCGAAGGTCTGAAGTAAACTACTCACACTTCATCGGAGGGGCTATGGTGATGATGTAGAAGCCCTCCATGGTGGATGCCCCCTTTGGCGGAGCTCCGAAACAGGCCCCAAGATGGGATCTCGTGGATATAGAAGGTTGCGGCGGTGGAATTAGGTTTTTGGCTCCTGTTCTGATCGTTTGGGGATACGTAGGTATATATAGGAGGAAGGAGTACGTCGGTGGAGCGTCAGGGGGCCCACGAGGTAGGGGGGCATGCCCAGGGGCGCGCGCCCTCCACCCTCGTGACCGCCTCTTGCACTTCTTGGAGTAGGGTCCAAGTCTCCTGGATCACGTTCGGTTGGAAAATCACGTTCCCGAAGATTTCATTCCGTTTGGACTCCGTTTGATATTCCCTTTCTTCGAAACACTGAAATAGGCAAAAAAAACAGCAATGCTGGGATGGGCCTCCGGTTAATAGGTTAGTCCCAAAAGTAATATAAAAGTGGAAAATAAAGCCCAATATAGTCCGAAATAGTAGATAAAGTAGCATGGAGCAATCAAAAATTATAGATACGTTGGAGACGTATCAGGCATCCCCAAGCTTAATTCCTGCTCGTCCTCGAGTAGGTAAATGATAAAAAAGAATTTTTGATGCGGAGTGATACTTTGGCATAATTTCAATATAAATCTTCTTACTTGTGATATGAATATTCAGATCCGAAAGATTTAAGACAAAAGTTCATATATATTGACACAGAAATAATAATACTTCAAGCATACTAATCAAAGTAATCATGTCTTCTCAAAATAACATGGCAAAAGAAAGCTCATCCCTACAAAATCATATAGTTAGGCTATGCTTCATTTTCGTCACACAAAGATGTTTCCAACTTCTATACCCCCGATGACAAGCCAAGAAATTGTTTCATACTCAAATAATCTCAAACTTTTTCAACCTTCACGCAATACATGAGCGCGAGCCATGGATATAGCACTATGGGTGGAATAGAATATGATGATGGGATTGTGTGGAGAAGACAAAAAAGGATAAAGTCTCACATTGACGAGGCTAATCAACGGGCTATGGAGATGCCCATCAATTGATGTCAACATGAGGAGTAGGGATTGCCATGCAACGGATGCACTAGAGCTATAAGTATATGAAAGCTCTACAAAAGAAACTAAGTGGGTGTGCATCCAACTTGCTTGTTCACGAAGACCTAGGGCATTTTGAGGAAGCCCATCATTGGAATATACAAGCCAAGTTCTATAATGAAACATTCCCACTAGTATATGAAAGTGACAAAATGAGAGACTCTCTATCATGAAGATCTTGGTGCTACTTTGAAGCACAAGTGTGGTAAAAGGATAGTAGCATTGTCCCTTCTCTCTTTTTCTCTCTTTTTTTGGGCCTTTCTTTTTTTTGGCCTTGCTTTTTTTTCGTCAGGAGTCTCATCCCGACTTATGGGGGAATCATAGTCTCCATCATCCTTTCCTAACTTGGGACAATGCTCTAATAATGATGATCATCACACTTTTATTTCTCTTACAACTCAACAATTACAACTCGAAACTTAGAACAAAATATGACTCTATATGAATGCCTCCGGCGGTGTACCGGGATGGTGCAATGAATCAAGAGTGACATGTATGGAAAATAATGCATGGTGGCTTTGCCACAAATACAATGTCAACTACATGATCATGCAATGGCAATATGACAAAAGTAATGTATGCCATAATAATGATGATGGAAGTTGCATGGCAATATATCTCGGAATGGCTATGGAAATGCCATGATAGGTAGGTATGGTGGCTGTTTTGAGGAAGATATAAGGAGGTTTATGTGTGATAGAGCTTATCATATCACGGGGTTTGGATGCACCGGTGAAGTTTGCACCAACTCTCAAGGTGAGAAAGGGCAATGCACGGTACCGAAGAGGCTAGCAAAGGCGGAAATGTGAGAGTGTGTATAATCAATGGACTCAACATTAGTCAAAAGAACTCATATACTTATTGCAAAAATTTAGAAGCCATCAAAAATCAAGTACTACGCGCATGCTCCTAGGGGGATAGATTGGTAGGAAAAGACCATCGCTCGTCCCCGACCGCCACTCATAAGGATGCACAAACCAGGTACACTTCATGTTTCAAATTTGTTACACAACTTTAACCATACGTGCATGCTACGGGACTTGCAAACTTCAACACAAGTATTTCTCAAATTCACAATTATCAACTAGCACGACTTTGATATTATCACCTCCATATCTCAAAACAATTATCAAGCATCAAACTTATCTTAGTATTCAAATCACTCAAAAAGAAAGTTTCACATATCTTGAACACTAAGTATATTATCATTAAGCAAATTACCATGCTATTAATGACTCTCAAAATAATCTAAGTCAAGCATGAGAGATCAAGTTTCTTTAAAACAAATCCACCACCGTGCTCTAAAAGATCTAAGTGAAGCACTAGAGCAAAAATTATCACGCTCAAAGATATAAGTGAAGCACAATGAGCAAAACAATCAAGCTCAAAAGATATAAGTGAAGCACATAGAGTATTCTATCAAATTTGAATTCATGTATGGCTCTCTCAAAAGGTGTGTACATCAAGGATGATTGTGGTAAACTAACAAGCAAAGACGCAAATAATACAAGACGCTCCAAGCAAAACACTTATCATGTGGTGAATAAAAATATAGCTCCAAGTAAATTACTGATGGAAGTGGACGAAAGAGGGGATGCCTTCCGGGGCATCCCCAAGCTTTGACTTTTTGGTGTCCTTGGATTATCTTGGGGGTGCCATGGGCATCCCAAATCTTAGGCTCTTGCCACTCCTTGTTCCATAATCCATCAAAAGAATTTACCCAAAACTTGAAAACTTCACAACACAAAACTCAACAGAAATCTCGTGAGCTCCGTTAGAGAAAGAAAACAAAAGACTACTTTAAGGTACTGTAATGACCTCATTCTTCATTTATATTGGTGTTAAACCTACTGTATTCCAACTTCTATATGGATTATAAACTATTTTACTAGCCATAGATTCATCAAAATAAGCAAACAACACACGAAAAACAGAATCTGTCAAAAACAGAATAGTCTGTAGTAATCTGTAACTAACGCAAACTTATGTAATCCAAAAAATTCTACCAAACTTAGATGACCTGGAAAATTTGTTTATTGATCAGAAGCAATTGAATCAGTATTTTGTCATGTTCTGGTGATTTTTATGTTGGAAATATGCCCTAGAGGCAATAATAAAAGTATTATTATATTTCATTGTTCATGATGATTGTCTTTTATTCATGCTATAATTGTATTATCCGGAAATCGTAATACACGTGTGAATACATAGACCACAATATGTCCCTAGTGAGCCTCTAGTTGACTAGCTCGTTGTGATCAACAGATATTCATGGTTTCCTGACTATGGACATTGGATGTCATTGATAACGGGATCACATCATTAGGAGAATGATGTGATGGACTAGACCCAATCCTAAGCATAGCACAAAGATCGTGTAGTTCGTTTGCTAGAGCTTTGCCAATGTCAAGTATCTCTTCCTTCGACCATGAGATCGTGTAACTCCCGGATACCGTAGGAGTGCCTTGGGTGTATCAAACGTCACAACGTAACTGGGTGACTATAAAGGTGCATTACAGGTATCTCCGAAAGTATCTGTTGGGTTGACACGGATCGAGACTGGGATTTGTCACTCCGTATGACGGAGAGGTATCTCTGGGCCCACTCGGTAATGCATCATCATAATGAGCTCAAGGTGACCAAGGTGTTGGCCACGGGATCATGCATTACGGTACGAGTAAAGTGACTTGCCGGTAACAAGACTGAACAAGGTATTGGGATACCGACGATCGAGTCTCGGGCAAGTAACGTACCGATTGACAAAGGGAATTGCATACAGGGTTTTAATCGAATCCTCGACATCGTGGTTCAACCGATGAAATCATCGAGGAGCATGTGGGAGCCAACATGGGTATCCAGATCCCGCTGTTGGTTATTGCCCGAGAGTTGTCTCGGTCATGTCTGCGTGTCTCCCGAACCCGTAGGGTCTACACACTTAAGGTTCGGTGACGCTAGGGTTATTAGGAAGACTAGTATGTGACTACCGAATGTTGTTTGCAGTCCCGGATGAGATCCCGGACGTCACAAGGAGTTCCAGAATGGTCCGGAGGTGAAGTTTTATATATGGGAAGTTATCATACGGACACCGGAAAGTTTCGGGGGTCTATCGGTAATGTACGGGGACCACCAGAGGGGTTCCGGGGGTCCACCGGGAGGGGCCACCCCTCCCGGAGGGCCACATGGGCCGCAAAGGGGAGGGAGCCAGCCCCTGGAGGGCTGGGCGCGCCCCCCACCTTGGGCCCATGCGCCTAAGGTTGGGGGGGAAACCCTAGTGGGGGCGCCCCCCTTGCTTGGGGGGCAAGCCCTCCTCCCTTGGCTGCCGCCCCCCCTCTAGATCCCATCTAGAGGGGCCGGCCCCCCTTGCCCCTTCCCCTATAAATAGAGGGGTGAGGGGAGGGCTGCATACACATCTCCAAGGCGCAGCCCCTCCCCTCCCCAACACCTCTCCTCCTCCATAAGCGCTTGGCGAAGCCCTGTCGGAGTACTGCTGCACCAACACCACCACGCTGTCGTGCTGCCATTGGAGCGAGCTTCCTCAACCTCTCCTTCCCCCTTGCTGGATCAAGAAGGAGGAGACGTCTCCCGTCCCGTACGTGTGTTGAACGCGGAGGTGCTGTCCGTTCAGCACTTGGACATCGGTGATCTGAATCACGCCGAGTACGACTCCATCATCACCTTGCAAGCTTCCGCACGCGATCTACAAGTGGTATGTAGATGCAAACTCTCTCCCATGACTCGTTGCTTAGATGAACTCATAGATGGATCTTGGTGAAACCGTAGGAAAAATTTTAATTTTCTGCAACGTTCCCCAATAGTGGCATCATGAGCTAGGTCTATGCGTAGTTCTTTAATGCACGAGTAGAACACAATTTTGTTGTGGGCGTGGATCTTGTCAACTTACTTGCCTCTACTAGTCTTTTCTTGCTTCAACGGTATTGTGGGATGAAGCGGCCCGGACCAACCTTACACGTACGCTTACGTGAGACCGGTTCCACCGATTGACATGCACTAGTTGCATAAGGTGGCTGGCGGGTGTCTGTCTCTCCCATTTTAGTTGGAGCGGATTCGATGAACAGGGCCCTTATGAAGGGTAAATAGAAGTTGACAAAATCACGTTGTGGTTATTCGTAGGTAAGAAAACGTTCTTGCTAGAACCCAATTGCAGCCACGTAAAAGATGCAACAACAATTAGAAGACGTCTAACTTGTTTTTGCAGCGATTGATCATGTGATGTGATATGGCCAGAAGTTGTGATGAATGATGAATTGTGATGTATGAGATCATGTTCTTGTAATAGGATTCACGACTTGCGTGTCGATGAGTATGACAACCGGCAGGAGCCATAGGAGTTGTCTTTATTTTTTGTATGACCTGCGTGTCATTGAAGAACGCCATGTAAACTACTTTACTTTATTGCTAAACGCGTTAGCCATAGAAGTAGAAGTAGTCGTTGGCGTGACAACTTCATGAAGACACGATGATGGAGATCATGGTGTCAAGCCGGTGACAAGATGATTATGGAGCCCCGAAGATGGAGATCAATGGAGCTTTATGATATTGGCCATATCATGTCACAACTATATATAATTGCATGTGATGTTTACTATGTTTATGCATCTTGTTTACTTAGGACGACGATAGTAAATAAGATGATCCCTTACAAAAATTTCAAGAAGTGTTCTCCCCTAACTGTGCACCGTTGCTACAGTTCGTCGCTTCTAAGCACCACGTGATGATCGGGTGTGATGGATTCTTACGTTCACATACAACGGGTGTAAGACAGTTTTACACAGCGAAAACACTTAGGGTTAACTTGACGAGCCTAGCATGTACAGACATGGCCTTGGAACACGGAGACCGAAAGGTCGAACACGAGTCGTATGGAAGATACGATCAACATGAAGATGTTCACCGACGATGACTAGTCCGTCTCACGTGATGATCGGACACGGGCTAGTCGACTCGGATCGTGTAACACTTAGATGACTAGAGGGATGTCTAATCTAAGTGGGAGTTCATAATTTTGATTAGAACTTTATCATCATGAACTTAGTCTAAAACCTTTGCAAATATGTCTTGTAGATCAAATGGCCAACGCTCATGTCAACATGAACTTCAACGCGTTCCTAGAGAAAACCAAGCTGAAAGATGATGGCAGCAACTATACGGACTGGGTCCGGAACCTGAGGATCATCCTCATAGCTTCCAAGAAACAATATGTCCTAGAAGCACCGTTAGGTGACCCACCTGCTCTCCCAGCACTGCAAGACGATTTGAACGTTTGGCAGACTCGTACTGATGATTACTCCCTCGTTCAGTGCGGCATGCTTTACAGCTTAGAACCGGGGTTCCAAAAGCGTTTTGAGCATCACGGAGCATATGAGATGTTTGAATAGCTGAAACTAGTTTTCCAAGCTCATGCCCGGGTCGAGAGATATGATGTCTCCGACAAATTCTATAGTTGTAAGATGGAGGAAAACAGTTCTGTCAGTGAGCACATCCTGAAGATGTCTGGGTTGCACAACCGTATGACCCAGCTGAACATTAACCTCCCAGATGAGGCGGTCGTTGACAGAATCCTCCAGTCGCTCCCACCAAGCTACAAGAGCTTTGTGATGAACTACAACATGCAGGGGATGGTGAAGACCATTCCTGAAGTGTTCTCGATGCTGAAGTCAGCAGAGGCTGAAATCAAGAAAGAACATCAAGTGTTGATGGTCAATAAGACCACTAAGTTCAAGAAGGGCAAGGGTAAGAAAAACTTCAAGAAGGACGGCAAAGATGTTGTCGCGCCCGGTAAGCCTGTTGCCGGGAAGAAGTCAAAGAATGGACCCAAGCCTGAGACTGAGTGCTTTTATTGCAAGGGGAAGGGTCACTGGAAGCGGAACTGCCCCAAATACTTAGCGGATAAGTAGGCCGGCAACACCAAAGGTATATTTGATATACACGTAATTGATGTGTACCTTACCAGTACTCGCAGTAACTCCTGGGTATTTGATACCGGTGCCGTTGCTCACATTTGTAACTCACAGCAGGAGCTGCGGAATAAACGGAGACTAGCAAAGGACGAGGTGACGATGCGCGTCGGGAATGGTTCCAGAGTCGATGTGATCGCCGTCGGCATCTGCCTCTACATTTACCCACGGGATTAGTTTTGAACCTTAATAATTGTTATTTAGTGCCAAGTTTGAGCATGAACATTGTATCTGGATCTCGTTTAATACAAGATGGCTACTCATTTAAGTCTGAGAATAATGGTTGTTCAATTTATATGAGAGATATGTTTTATGGTCATGCTCCGATGGTCAATGGTTTATTCTTAATGAATCTCGAGCGTAATATTACACATGTTCATAGTGTGGATGCCAAAAGATGCAAAGTTGATAACGATAGTCCCACATACTTGTGGCACTGCCGCCTTGGTCACATTGGTGTCAAGCGCATGAAGAAGCTCCATGCTGATGGACTTTTAGAGTCTCTTGATTATGAATCGTTTGACACATGCGAACCATGCCTCATGGGCAAAATGACCAAGACTCCGTTCTCCAGAACAATGGAGCGAGCAACCAACTTGTTGGAAATCATACATACCGATGTGTGCGGTCCAATGAGCGTGGAGGCTCGCGGAGGATATCGTTATATTCTCACTCTCACTGATGACTTAAGTAGATATGGCTATGTCTACTTAATGAAACACAAGTCTGAGACCTTTGAAAAGTTCAAGGAATTTCAGAATGAGGTGGAGAATCAACGTGACCTAAAGATAAAATTCCTACGATCAGATCATGGAGGAGAATACTTAAGTCACGAATTTGGTACACACTTAAGGAAATGTGGAATCGTTTCACAACTCACGCCGCCTGGAACACCTCAGCAAAACGGTGTGTCCGAACATCGTAATCGCACTCTATTGGATATGGTGCGGTCTATGATGTCTCTTACCGATTTGCCGCTATCATTTTGGGGATACGCTCTAGAGACAGCTACATTCACTTTAAATAGGGCACCGTCTAAATCCGTTGAGACGACACCGTATAAATTATGGTTTGGGAAGAAACCTAAGCTGTCATTTCTAAAAGTTTGGGGATGCGATGCTTATGTCAAGAAACTTCAACCTGAAAAGCTCGAACCCAAGTCGGAAAAATGCGTATTCATAGGATACCCTAAGGAAACTGTCGGGTATACCTTCTACTTAAGATCCGAGGGCAAGACCTTTGTTGCCAAGAACGGATGCTTTATGGAAAAAGAGTTTCTCTCGAAAGAAGTAAGTGGGAGGAAAGTAGAACTCGATGAAGTACTACCTCTCGAACGGGAAAGTGGTGCAGCTCAGGAAAATGTTCCTGTTATGCCCACACCAACTGAAGAGGAAACCAATGATGATGATCAAGGTACTTCGGATCAAGTTGCTATTGAACTTCGTAGGTCCACAAGGACACGTTCCGCACCAGAGTGGTACGGCAACCCTGTCCTGGAAATCATGTTGTTAGACAACGGTGAACCTTCGAACTATGAAGAAGCGATGGCGGGCCTAGATTCCAACAAATGGCTTGAAGCCATGAAATTCAAGATAGAATCCATGTATGAAAACAAAGTATGGACTTTGACAGACTTGCCCGATGATCGGCGAGCGATAGAAAACAAATGGATTTTTAAGAAGAAGACAGACGCGGATGGTAATATTACCATTTATAAGGCTCGACTTGTCGCTAAGGGTTATCGACAAGTTCAAGGGATTGACTACAACGAGACATTCTCTCCCGTAGCGAAGCTGAAGTCCGTCCGAATCATGTTAGCAATTGCCGCATACTATGATTATGAGATATGGCAGATGGACGTCAAAACGGCATTCCTTAATGGACATCTTAAGGAAGAGCTGTATATGATGCAGCCGGAAGGTTTTGTCGATCCTAAGAACGCTAACAAAGTATGCAAGCTCCAGCGATCCATTTATGGACTGGTGCAAGCATCTCGGAGTTGGAACATTCGCTTTGATGAGATGATCAAAGCGTTTGGGTTTATGCAGACTTATGGAGAAGCCTGCGTTTACAAGAAAGTGAGTGGGAGCTCTGTAGCATTTCTCCTATTATATGTAGATGACATACTCTTGATGGGAAATGATACAAAACTTCTGGACAGCATTAAGGCCTACTTGAATAAGTGTTTTCCAATGAAGGACCTTGGAGAAGCTGCTTATATATTAGGCATCAAGATCTATAGAGATAGATCGAGAGGCCTCATAGGTCTTTCACAAAGCACATACCTTGATAAGATTTTGAAAAGGTTCAAAATGGATCAGTCCAAGAAAGGGTTCTTGCCTATGTTACAAGGTGTGAGATTGAGCTCAGCTCAGTCACAGACCACGGCAAAAGATAAAGAAGAGATGAGTGTCATCCCCTATGCATCAGCCATAGGATCTATTATGTATGCCATGCTGTGTACCAGACCCGATGTAAACCTTGCCGTAAGTTTGGTAGCAAGATACCAAAGTAATCCCGGCAAGGAACACTGGACAGCGGTCAAGAATATCCTGAAGTACCTGAAAAGGACAAAGGACATGTTTCTCGTTTATGGAGGAGACGAAGAGCTCGTCGTAAAGGGTTACGTCGATGCTAGCTTCGACTCAGATCTGGATGACTCCAAGTCACAAACCGGATACGTGTATATGTTGAATGGTGGAGCAGTAAGCTGGTGCAGCTGCAAGCAGAGCGTCGTGGCGGGATCTACGTGTGAAGTGGAGTACATGGCAGCCTCGAAGGCAGCGCATGAAGCAATTTGGGTGAAGGAGTTCATCACCGACCTAGGAGTCATACCCAATGCGTCGGGGCCGATCAAACTCTTCTGTGACAACACTGGAGCTATTGCCCTTGCCAAGGAGCCCAGGTTTCACAAGAAGACCAGGCACATCAAGCGTCGTTTCAACTCCATCCGTGAAAATGTTCAAGATGGAGACATAGAGATTTGCAAAGTGCACACGGATCTGAATGTCGCAGATCCGTTGACTAAACCTCTCTCGCGGGCAAAACATGATCAACACCAGAACTCTATGGGTGTTCGATTCATCACAATGTAACTAGATTGGTGACTCTAGTGCAAGTGGGAGACTGTTGGAAATATGCCCTAGAGGCAATAATAAAAGTATTATTATATTTCATTGTTCATGATGATTGTCTTTTATTCATGCTATAACTGTATTATCCGGAAATCGTAATACACGTGTGAATACATAGACCACAATATGTCCCTAGTGAGCCTCTAGTTGACTAGCTCGTTGTGATCAACAGATAGTCATGGTTTCCTGACTATGGACATTGGATGTCATTGATAACGGGATCACATCATTAGGAGAATGATGTGATGGACTAGACCCAATCCTAAGCATAGCACAAAGATCGTGTAGTTCGTTTGCTAGAGCTTTGCCAATGTCAAGTATCTCTTCCTTCGACCATGAGATCGTGTAACTCCCGGATACCGTAGGAGTGCCTTGGGTGTATCAAACATCACAACGTAACTGGGTGACTATAAAGGTGCATTACAGGTATCTCCGAAAGTATCTGTTGGGTTGACACGGATCGAGACTGGGATTTGTCACTCCGTATGACGGAGAGGTATCTCTGGGCCCACTCGGTAATGCATCATCATAATGAGCTCAAGGTGACCAAGGTGTTGGCCATGGGATCATGCATTACGGTACGAGTAAAGTGACTTGCCGGTAACGAGACTGAACAAGGTATTGGGATACCGACGATCGAGTCTCGGGCAAGTAACGTACCGATTGACAAAGGGAATTGCATACAGGGTTTTGATCGAATCCTCGACATCGTGGTTCAATCGATGAAATCATCGAGGAGCATGTGGGAGCCAACATGGGTATCCAGATCCCTCTGTTGGTTATTACCCGAGAGTTATCTCGGTCATGTCTGCGTGTCTCCCGAACCCATAGGGTCTACACACTTAAGGTTCGGTGACGCTAGGGTTATTAGGAAGACTAGTATGTGACTACCGAATGTTGTTCGGAGTCCCGGATGAGATCCCGGACGTCACGAGGAGTTCCGGAATGGTCCGGAGGTGAAGTTTTATATATGGGAAGTTGTCATACGGACACTGGAAAGTTTCGGGGGTCTATCGGTAATGTACGGGGACCACCAGAGGGGTTCCGGGGGTCCACCGGGAGGGGCCACCCCTCTCGGAGGGCCACATGGGCCGCAAAGGGGAGGGAGCCAGCCCCTGGAGGGCTGGGCGCGCCCCCCACCTTGGGCCCATGCGCCTAGGGTTGGGGGGGAAACCCTAGTGGGGGCGCCCCCCTTGCTTGGGGGGCAAGCCCCCCTCCCTTGGCCGCCGCCCCCCCTCTAGATCCCATCTAGAGGGGCCGGCCCCCCTTGTCCCTTCCCCTATAAATAGAGGGGTGAGGGGAGGGCTGCATACACATCTCCAAGGCGCAGCCCCTCCCCTCCCCAACACCTCTCCTCCTCCATAAGCGCTTGGCGAAGCCCTGTCGGAGTACTGCTGCACCAACACCACCACGCCGTCGTGCTGCCATTGGAGCGAGCTTCCTCAACCTCTCCATCCCCCTTGCTGGATCAAGAAGGAGGAGACGTCTCCCATCCCGTACATGTGTTGAACGCGGAGGTGCTGTCCGTTCAGCACTTGGACATCGGTGATCTGAATCACGCCGAGTACGACTCCATCATCACCTTGCAAGCTTCCGCACGCGATCTACAAGTGGTATGTAGATGCAAACTCTCTCCCGTGACTCGTTGCTTAGATGAACTCATAGATGGATCTTGGTGAAACCATAGGAAAAATTTTAATTTTCTGCAACGTTCCCCAACATTTTAACAATTCGGGCACTGAGCGCAAAGATTCTGGAAATTACAGCAAGATCAAATAACTATCACCCAAGAAGATCCAATAGGTTTAACTTGGCACAAACACTAATTAAAAGATAAAATCACATCTAAACAGAGGCTAGATGGATTATTTATTCCTAAACAGAAGCAAAAACAAAAAACACAAAATAAAATTGGGTTGCCTCCCAACAAGCGCTATCGTTTAACGCCCCTAGCTAGGCATAAAAGCAAGGATAGATCTAGGTATTGCTATCTTTGGTAGGCAATCCATAAGTGGCTCGCATGATATATTCATATGGTAATTTTATTTTATTTCTAGGGAGGTGTTCCATGCCCTTCTTTAAGGGAAATTGGAATCTAATATTCCCTTCCTTCATATCAATAATTGCACCAATCGTTCTAAGGAACGGTCTACCAAGAATAATAGGGCATGAAGGATTGAAATCTATATCAAGAACGATAAAATCTATGGGCACATAATTCCTATTTGCAACAATAAGCACATCATTAATTCTTCCCATAGGTTTTTTAATAGTGGAATCCGCAAGATGCAAGTTTAGGGTGCAATCATCAAAGTCGCAGAAATCTAGCAAATCACACAAAGTTTTGGGAATAGTGGAGACACTAGCACCCAAATGACATAAGGCATGAAACTCATAATCTTTAATTTTAATTTTGATAGTAGGTTCCCATTCATCATTGAGTTTCCTAGGGATAGAAACTTTCAACTCAAGCTTTTCTTCATAAGATTGCATCAAGGCATCAACAATGTGTTCGGTAAAGGCCTTATTTTGACTATAAGCATGAGGAGAATTTAGCACGGATTGCAACAAGGAAATACAATCAGTTAAAGAGCAATTTTCATAATTAAATTCCTTGAGATCCAATATAATGGGTTTAGCAACATCTAGATTTTTATTTCTTTCAATCCCACTTTTATCAATTTCATCATCAAGATCTAAAAACTCCGAATTCTTAGAACGCCTTCTAGGTAAAGGAAGATCATATTCAGTTTCATCAAGATTCATATTGCAAAATAAAGATTTAATAGGGGACACATCAATAACTTTTACATCTTCATCTTGATTTTCATAGGGATTCGGTTTAGCAGCCATCTTATTGACTAAGGTAGCTTGCATATCTGAAATCTCAGCGGTCATCTTTTCAAGACGAGCAATTTGGGCCCTTATACCATCAAATTCTTTAGACATATCATTGAGTTCTTTATTCATATAGCTCATAAAACTTTTTTGTTCCTTAAGTTCGTTTCTAAAGAAATTATTGTGCTCAAATTGCAAAACCATAAACTTTCTGACATTGCTTTCAATCTCCTCTAGCCTTTTAAGGTGAAGGTCACCAAATCTAGGTAGAGCCATCGCAACAAATAAGAAAACTAACACACGAACAAACAAAAAGGCAACGGGAAAAAGAGGAGGAGAAAGGGAAAGAGAGGGCGAATAAAACGGCAACGGTGAAGTGGGGGAGAGGAAAACGAGAGGCAATTGGCAAATAATGTAATGCGAGAGATAGGGATTGCGATGGGTACTTGGTATGGTTGACTTGCTTGCGTGAGCCTCCCCGGCAACGGCGCCAGAAATTCTTCTTGCTACCTCTTGAGCACTGCGTTGGATTTCCCCGAAGAGGAGAGGATGATGCAGCAAAGTAGCGTAAGTATTTCCCTCAGTTTTTGAGAACCAAGGTATCAATCCAGTAGGAGACCACACACAAGTCCCTCGTACCTACACAAAACGATAGCAACTCGCAACCAACGCGATTAGGGGTTGTCAATCCCTTCACGGCCACTTACGATAGTGAGATCTGATAGAGATGATAAATAATATTTTTGGTATTTTTGATAGATAGATGCAAAGTAAAAAAAGTAAAAAGCAAAGTAAAAACAAAGCAAGTAAATAAAGTGATAGAGATTGATATGATGTGAATAGACCCGGGGGCCATAGGTTTCACTAGTGGCTTCTCTCAAGAGCATAAGTATTCTACAGTGGGTGAACAAATTACTGTTGAGCAATTGACAGAATTAAGCATAGTTATGAGGTTATCTAGGTATGATCATGTATATAGGCATCACGTCTGAGACAAGTAGATCGAAACGATTCTGCATCTACTACTATTACTCCACTCATCGACCGCTATCCAGCATGCATCTAGAGTATTAAGTTAAAAACAGAGTAACGCCTTAAGCAAGATGACATGATGTAGAGGAATAAATTCATGCAATATGATAAATATCCCATCTTGTTATCCTCAATGGCAACAATACAATACGTGCTTTGCAACCCTTTCTGTCACTGGGTAAGGACACCGCAAGATTGAACCCAAAGCTAAGCACTTCTCCCATTACAAGAACTACCAATCTAGTTGGCCAAACCAAACGGATAATTCGAAGAGACTTGCAAAGACCCTTTCTGTTACTGGGTAAGGACACCGCAAGATTGAACTCAAAGCTAAGCACTCTCCCATTGCAAGAACTACCAATCTAGTTGGCCAAACCAAACGGATAATTCGAAGAGACTTGCAAAGATAACTCAAAGATTGCTCGGGTTCAGTAACGCGTAGCCTGCAGTGCAATCGCTCGGGTTCAGTTAGGCAAATGCCTCGCTCGGGTTCAGTTAGAGCCCAACGCTTCGCACCCACGCGCATACGTGTACGAGAGAAACGCACATCGCTCGGCCCCCGACCATCCACCATCACCGGGAACTCCCCGATATTGTCCTCGCCCTCGCTTCTACCATGGTTTTTCCGTCATGGAAGGCCCAAAGAATGTCATGCAGCTGCGTCTCCGGTCCGCCCAGGAAGAAAAGCCCATTTTCTGTCATGATTGTTAATCATAGAAGTAGGACCCCACCACATGTATGATGATACCGGGTTTTGTCACAATTATCGTCATAGAAGTGTTATAAGCAAGACAGAAAAAATCGTTCGGCCCAAAATGTCACGGATGTGTCTTTTTTTGTAGTGACATCCCACACGGTGAATCCCAGACAAACGTATCTGTTCGCATGTACATCACACACAATTTTCCCAATCAAAATTGTATGTGATAGCGTTGCCATTGCGAACGATATTAATAATTTTATCGTTTACATTATTAAATGCATCACGCACGGTGCCTATAAGAAATTATGTTGCATAGGCTGTGTATCACACACACTTTTTATGTGGAAAACGTTTGGTGTAGGTAGCCTAATGCAAAGAGTTTTCTAGAGGAAGTCGTGTGTGATTGTTCATTAATCCAAGACGTTTACTTCCTAGAAACTATGTGGGTTGTCTGAGGTCATCGCCCACGGTGTTGTCTAAATAATCGTCTGCAATAGAAAACCCCAATGAGCAGGCAAATTGGCCTATTATTATTAATACGTTAACAATCAAATTCACATTTCGTATTAAGCACACAATATATTTGATTTTCGTATTACAGAACCAGAATTTCATAATTGAAATACATCAGAGTATAGGATGTTGATAATGCGACACTACAATGAGAGATCCTTCAACGAAACTGTGTGTGATGCATTAATCACAAACAGTGATGTAATAAAACCGTCAAAAATATACAAAACGTTTGCAATGGCGTAGCCAACAAACATGTTTCAGATTATAGTTGCATGTGCGATGTGTGGCATATGATTCACTCGAATGAACTGTTTGCGATGAGCTTAACAACAAAAACGGGCAGCCAGATGAAGGTGTTTGCAATACACGGCATAGATGAACTGTTTGTGATAAGCAAAGATAACAGAAACGGTCAGCCAATTCAAGGTGTGTGTGATATACGGCATACGGTTTACTTGATTTAATTGTTTTCGATTAGGCAACAAAACATAAATGGTCAGCTAAATCAAGGTGTGTGCGATAGAGGGCATACAGTTCATTCTGATGAACTGTTTGCATTCAGCGAAAAGAACAAAAATGGTTCAACTTGACAAGATGTGCGTGATACGCGGCAAACAGGACTGTAATCAGAAATGTCATTTCGCACACATAGGTGGCAAGTTTCCTCGCAGAACCATGAGGTTTTTTGAGAGAACCTCCGGTTTGTAAGAAGTTTATACCAAAACTTTTCCTAACTTTGATTAATTTTTACCACAGCATGTTGGTGCCATGTCATTGTACCATGCCAAGTTTCATGATTTTCAGGTGAGTTTTGGATTTAAAATAATTTGAAAACCAGGTTTCTCAATGTTTACTGTCGAGTCGACACTGCCTTGGATAGGTTTTTTCCTCGTGGGTCGTAAATGTCAGAATCCAAATATGACACTACCATGCAACTTTTCTTATTAAGAATTACATCTTATTTGGTGTGCTAGCTGAAAATAAGTTTGTGGGTGTTGCGGGCGCTAAGAACTTGCAGGTTCTGTACCTCATACTAAAAATCATATATAAATAGAACAGTCTTGATACTTCAGATTTCCAAACAGTCATAAAGGGAAGATTTTTAAACACCCATACTACATGTATTCTAAGTTCACACTGAATTTATTCTACCCTTGATTATTTTCTTTCTTTTTCTGCCTCATATCTTCTATGCTTCTTTGCACATGAACCCTTCTTTGTTGCACAAATCTGTTGCACATCCACATAACAAGCAAGACACATGTTGTAGCACATATATGTATAGAAGATAGAAAGACAATATGCATTTAGTTTAGAACAGAAATATGAGAAATAACCTTAAATAAATTCAGGGATAGTAGTTTAGCAGACAACATAGTAAGACAAGAACTCCGGCAACATCATGTCAGACGCGTTGTTAGTGACATTGACTAAGCCGGGGTCGCCGAGGTCCTTCCACACGACCAACATGTGCTTCACAGCCCCGATCAGTCGGTGCATGGGAAAAACCTGAACCAGGAAGAATTCAGGGAGATTTGATGGTCCTATCCATGGCCCTGCTATTGCTGTTCTAGATGCAAATTATGAGAAAAGCCCGTGGCTGCAGCTACTACCGCCTGTGCACCACGCACAGAGCCAACAGACAACCTGTGCGTACCACACGCGAAGCCCCGGCCGCCTCCCCGTGACCCTGCTATGCCTCCGCCACTGGGGGAGACACACGAGACACCATAGATGGAAGGGGTACAGCGAGATGAAGATGAGGCACAGCAGGGGTGTGGGGAGGAACCCTAGCACGAGGCAGCTCCTGGTCAATCCGCCAATGCGCCGCTAATCCCCGCCTCTCCGGACACCCCACAACCACTATCGAAGGAGTAGTGGAGTCACCGGCGTCCCCTTGAAGACCACTCGATGGCAAGGACAAAATCAAGTGAGGAGGGGATGGAGGATCACACCAATGGGAGGTCATGCGATGGCAAGCCGGATGTCCAGTGCTCGGTTGAGGGTGAGGCGATCCGAATGAGATCTGTTTCTCTTTTTGTGCATGATTGTCAGGGTCGTGGCCGCTGGGCGCATGGGGATGGCAAAGTTTTCATCCGTCTCCTGAAATTGCTAAATGCACCTTTGACGAGGCCTATTGTTATATTTGACAGTTAGATATAAATTACTGAATCTAATCATGTGGCTCTAATTGCTGCGGGTTGTTGTGTGTACGTTAGATGGGGTGCATTTAGAGAAGAATATATTTGCTTGTTTAATAGTAGTAGAGACGAATCTGCTTTTTTCACATGTTCTGCTTTATGCGAGGACAATAAAACATAAAGAAAGTTATTTTTTCTTCCTGGAAACTTAGAAAAAAAGCAAGCACAATGTGAACCCAAAAGCCAAGAAAATAAATCCAGTAGCATGTGTAAAGAAAGGGAAAAAACGTGTTTCCAACAGGTGCGCCCAACATGCGATATATGGTGGTGCTAGGGCGCACCACATGGCGCCCGAATAGAGCTCGATGGGAGACAACCTGAAGGGTTACCCGCTGATTAGGCTCTCCCATGCATGTACGTAGTCATTGTTTTTTAAGTGCGATAGGCCTGACTAATTGTAATGATTTACTAAGGCTAATTTTCTCAACCTGACATGAGACAGAGATACATCGGAAGATATCATTTTCATGATAATTATATGATGGCATGTCATTTTTTTACTATGCCATCGTGCTCATTTTTTATTACATGCATTGCACCAATATTTCATTAGTGGTCATAGGATATTATTTGATCTACCATGAAAAAAAGAATACTATTTGATCTAATATTGACGATATTAGTGCCACTTATAACTATTTTGATTTATAACAATATTAGAATAATTTTAATTTGTGCCATCATTAGAATCCCATCATTGGTGACGGCACTTGAATCCCATCATGGGGTCGGGAGCCCAAATTTTGTACTCGCAACATATTGGGTTGCCCTGTTTTATCTACCGAAATGGCATAGGCACTTGAATTGAGATGATCCTATATCCCTAAAGAAATAAAACATATTTTCACATCCTCCCTCGCTTAGTCATATTGAGAAGTCAAATTAAAAAGAATATTTTGGGATATCAAACTCCATTGGTCTAATATGAAATTAGTGCCTTTATTCAGAAATTTTTTTACAATCATGCCTAATGCAATATCGTAACTGACAATCTTTTTTCCACCACTGGCAAATGTAATGGACACATTAGTGTGTTTATATACTCATGTAGTCTAGTAGCTTCCAATGAGATTTAAGAAAAGTGGACACTCGAACAATGCAATACCTTCTGTTGTGATATTTTTGTACCACCTTAGGTAGATGTATGCACTTTAATGTACATATATATACAAAACTATTCTTAGAAAGAAATGTTGATTTGTGGTTTTATAATTTCTCTGTCTCTCTCACTGTCTATCTCTCTATCTACCGCTTGGTCTTCTTCTTGCTAGTAACTATACTCTCCACCTTAACATATGGATCGTCATGTAGATTACGGCACTCAGTCGGGCGATGATGCTGGGGGTACATCACATATTTTACCACATGCTAGCATATTAATTGATCACTAGTAGTAATTATAAAATCTAACTAACTTGATATGTATTGATATGTAGATGAGATGAAGTCAAATGATTTATCTTCAGCTTCATCTGCATCATCTTCTTCTACGGAGAATCCGAATGGTCCTCATCTTCTCTTGTTCTTTTTTTTAGTAAAAATTCTCATACATCTTACCTGCAAACAAGTGATTTACTTATATTCTAATTTCAGAGAGTCATGTGCAACTCAATATCACCAACGAGAATGTAGATGATGAAATTATAACAAATCTGAGTTCACCTAAGACAGACAGCCCAAAAACTGACAAGGAAGCACAACTTAAGATGGCGAGGAAGATTGCGAATAAAAAGAAAAAGAAAAGGCATGAAGAATTAGACGAGGAAGAGGAGGATGGGGAGGAGGAGGAGGACGACAGTGAAGTAGAGGACGACGAGAAGAGGAAGAGGAGGAGGATAGTGAAGACGAGGATGAGTGAAGAAGTATAATTTCCTCTATAGTATTTCCTTTCTAGTGGCAACCTTCCTTTTTGCTCCTGGGGAAAGTTTAGTATTAGCCACTTAGTCGTTGTGTGAAGAAGCAATGGTGGGCTCTCAATAGCTGCCTTGTGAGCAGTCCGTGTACACCATTACACTATCTAGGGTAGCATTTAGGAAAAACATTATTTTTTGTCTTCTTTGCTATTTGGACTTTTGAGTTGTAGTCTTTCCATGATATCATTGCAGCTATAAAGAACCACCTCCAGAAGTTGGTTATGGTATCCCGACATTAATCCTCAACAACGCCTAAGATCATAAGCATTAGAAGTAGCAACACCCGTGCATCCATGGAGACACCGATAACATCCTTTTGTCCAACCATCTACACAACGTTCAAAATGTCACGACTGTTTCTTTTTTTTGTAGTGACATCCCACACGGTGAATCTCAGACAAACGTTTCCGTTCGCATGTACATCACACACAATTTTGGCTATCAAAATCCCCTGTGATAGCGTTGCCATTGCGGACCATATTAATAATTTTATCGTTTACGTTATTAAATGCATCATGCACGGTGCCTAGAAGAAATTGTGTTGTATAGGTTGTCTATCACATACACTTTTTTCTGTGGAAAACGTTTGGCGTAGGTAGCCTAATGTAAAGAGTTTTCTAGAGGGAGTCGTGTATGATTGTTCATTGATCCAAGACGTTTACTTCCTAGAAACTGTGTTGGTTGTGTGAGGTCATCACCCACGGTGTTGTCTCAATAACCGTCTGCAATAGAAAAACCCAATGAGCAGGCTAATTGGCCTATTATTATTAATACGTTAATAATCAAATTCACATTTCATATTAAGCACACAATATATTTGATTTTCGTATTATGGGACCAGGATTTTATAATTGAAATACATCAGAGTACAGGATGTTGATAACGCAACCTAATTGCAAACGGTTATGTAATAAAACCATCAAAAATTATACAAAACGTTTGCAATGGCGTAGCAACAAACACGTTTCAGATTTTAGTTGCATGTGCGATGCGTGGCATACCATTCACTCGAATGAACTGTTTGTAATGAGCTTAACAACAGAAACGGGCAGCCAGATGAAGGTGTGTGCAATATACGGCATACAGTTCACCCCGATGAACTGTTTGTGAGGAGCAAAGATAATAGAAACGGTCAGCCAGATCAAGGTATGTGTGATATACGGCATACGCTTTACTTGATTGAATTGTTTTCGATTAGGCAACACAACATAAATGGTCAGCTAGGTCAAGGTGTGTGCGATAGAGGGCATACAGTTCATTTCGATGAACTGTTTGCGTTCACACTACTAGAAAAAGGGCTACTAATGGCGCACTTAATTTGGCCATTAATGGCGCATTAGAGGTGCGCCATTACTAGCACGCCATTAGTAATATTTACTAATGGCGCACCACTGGTGCGCCATTAGTATCTGGTATACTAATGGCGCACCAACAGTGCGCCATTAGTGTAGGGCATGGTGCGCCTTTAGTATGCCTCCCAGGGGCCATGTATAGCCAGGTGCTTTGGCATACTAATGGCGCACCACAACGTGATGCGCCATTAGTAACCTCGGCATACTAATGGCGCACTGCTTAAGGATGCGCCATTAGTATCCTCTGGAATACTAATGGCGCACTGTTATGTGATGCGCCATTAGTATGAATATTAGGTTTTTTTAATTTTCTAATTTTCTGTTTTTTTTCACAGGTTACAAAATGTATAATTGGACAAAATATAGACAGCACACATCAACAACAGATTCATCGAATACAACAGAAGATTAGTCTCTGAATACAATTCATCATATTAGTCTCCGAATACAATTCATCATATTAGTCTCCGAATTGAAAAGACCGAACAAAGATAGAACATTATATTACAAGTCTCGAGACCGCGAGTAGCGAGTTTGTCTTCACATTACAAGTCGATATCGATCATCTAAACTACCATCACATAGAAGACAGCTGCGGTCATCACGATGAGCATCATCACGATGAAACTCGTCTTCATCCGGTTCCTCCAACGCTCCCTCCCCTCTCGCGCTAGATAGCGGGCGTATCTAGATTCGGCCTCGGCCCTAGTGGTGTACCCTTTGTAACTGTTACCGCTGAATCGGTGAACCTGTCTCCGACACTCCTCCCAGTCGTCGTAGACTCCGGGAACCTTACCCTTGTACACGACATACGACGGCATCGCTATGCACTAGCCAAATGAAACGTTAGTACCAATTCACAGACAATACATAAGCAATATATAAGTATGCAACAGAACGATCGGAAGAGAAAAGCAAGACATTAATAGCATCGATTACATCTAAGTTGAACGACTCTCGAAACCAAAGAGACATACTACAAGTTCATTAAAGTTTAATTACAACATGAGCCAATCGATGTTTCAGAACTAGACACAGCATCACTGCTTTCGACTCGACTCAAGGGACCGGAGCGTGGATGAAGCCGCCGTCTATCATGGGAGTCATGAAATTACGGGCGTTGTCAGCCTGCATTTGTAGCATTCCGTCTATCTCACTGTTGGACGGTTGATTTCTGAGGTAGAACTGCCCCGAGGTACGAAGGACATCTTGATGGATGATTTCCGCAAACTCCGACTGGATGCGAAAGAATTCTTGTCTGATGTCCGCGTCCTGGATTGCCGACACGCTTGCGGCCCAATCTTTGAGTTTACTCGGTAGCAGAAGTTGATGATGGTCCCGTACGATCACCCGCATGTGATGGATGGTGTAGTAGGCACCCTTCTGACCGCCAGGCGGCTGCTTGACGCAGCAGAACGTCGTATTGTGGGAGAACACGTGCTTGCCGTACTTACGAATAGGCCTGTTGAAGGTGCCTCCAGATTGGGCGTAGCCGGGGAGAACATCATCAAGAACCTTCTTGACATTTGTGTAGTCTACGTTCGACTGACGGTCCGGGTCGAAATACGTGGCCATGGAATATTTGGGGCTTAGGAGGATGAGCGTGCAATGTGTGTCACTGCAGAAAACACGAAATGTTAAAAGAAAAACGATCGAAATCTAAGAATTCGTATGTTACGGGACGGTTGAGGGGAGGACTTACTCGGGAAAGTAAGGCACGAGGAAGTTATCCTTATCTGGGTTTGCCAGAATGACGCCTTCGAGGTAAGAACTCGCGACTTGCCGGTCCCCAGCGCTGCCCAAGATCTTGGCACGCATGTAGAAGGGGTCGACTATCAGGATGTCTGGGGTCTTGTCGCGAATGATCCGCATCTCCATACTCGACGAAAATAGCCGAACGGAGGTGTAGTGCAGCGGATGAAGGTTCAACATAGCGTGGATGTCATCAAACCGCAGGACGATCGTACCCCCGATGGAGTTATCCACAAAGCCCTTGCCCTCTGGCACCTTGGCCACGAAAACCGGGTATGCCACATCCTTCTCTTTGAGACGCCGCTTCTCCAAAGAAAGAACACTGTCATGCAGACTCCGCATAGAACCGGCTGCAACATCGAGCATATTTCTCGGTAGCATCTGCCTACCCGCCACATGCACCCTCCTCATTAAATCCTCAGGTGAAGGTGGCCCGTCCTGAGCACGGATCGTACTCGGTGCCGGCTGGACCGCACCCTTGTTTGTCTTTCTTTTGCGTGCCTTCTTCTTCTCCTGTAATGGGACCGAGTTCTGCTCACAGACCGCCTTCTTGAGTGTGTTGGGGCTGAGAATATTTTGCACCTCGCCTATCTGAGACTCGGTGAAGTCGGCAGCTGGAGGCGTCTCCTGAGAGCTGAACGGCAGACGACGCCTGTTGCAACTTGGCTTCTCCGCGGTACCAGCTAGATCGCGCACGTCTTTTGTTGGGTTGGGTTCTTGAGAAGGAGGCCCCATGAAGTCGCCACCGTACCCATGATCGGCAAAGTACTGATCGACGTTGCCGAATGTATCGTCGTCGTCGTCGTTCTGATCCTGTGCCATATGCATGTTTGGATCCAGTGGCATAGGGATGTCCGGCACCATTGCGGCGGTCTTGCCATGGGGCCGACTTGGCGCCGGCACGACTGGCGGTGTTGTCTTTGGGGTGGTGTCCCCTGCCCCCAAACGAATCTAGCTCTTCGGCCAAAGCAGGGGCCAGCCGATCAGGCAGGCGCTGAGGGTCATCACGTCATCATCGTCAGCCCCGACGGGTCGAATCGGAGGTAGCAACTCGTCGCAGCCTGGCAGCACCCGAACCAGTTGAACCCTAAACAAGTTGGGTGGCATCTGGGTACCGTGGAACAAGGGTTTGCCCGGTTGAACGATTTTGCCCTTGGCGACATCGACCAACTCGTTGTTCATGAAGTGCAGGAGAGTGCACGGAACGTCGGTGGCGCCCTGCGAAAACATTTAGGGCGTCAGGGATGCCCAGTCAAAGGCAAGGAGATGAAGTCCTCGGCCGAGAGAGGCTTAATTAGTTACAGTGATGATGGCGTCGAGCTCGGCTAATGTCGAGGCACCGCCAACGGCGGGCGTGCAGTTGACGGAGGGGCCGCTTGCTGCAGAGGTGCCGGCCGGCGTACACACGGGTGCATTAAGCTCCCGTGCCGGCGTCGGTGATACCAATGCCGCCTCCGCCGGAGACACCAATGGCCCCGGCATCGCGTTCTGCGAGTTGCTGGCCGTGAAGCTAGGAATCGGGGGCGGCCCCTGTTGGCCGCCCACAATCCACGCACTCAACCCCGAGATCAAGGTAGGCACAATGGCGGTGATCGCCGCTCCGAGTTGTTGTTGCACTTGCTCATGGACAATCTCCGGAATCCGCGCCACCTGTGCCTTGAGTTCTTGAACCTCGCGCGCCTGGCTTTCCGAGCAGGTCTTTTTCTCCTTTCGCCCACCAGTGTTATAGTATGACCCCCATTTTGTCGACAAGCCTTTGCCGGCCACACGACCAGCTGACGTCGGCTTACTGAGCTTATCCTTGTTCTTCATTACATTCAACGCCCTATTTAGAGTGGTGTCCCAAGGGTTGCTCTTAGTCGACCCCACGCTACTGCTTTCAGTCGCCTGTGGAAGGAATGTGAACCATTTAGAAATTTGGCTTCATTAATTAGAATGCAACCATATGGAGCTAATTACGCGGGGGTGTATTCCTTACCAGAACAAGCTCAAGCGCCCTGGTCTTCGGATCCGTGGTAAGCTCCTTTGTTTTCGGGTCCTTCTTGTACCGGGCCCTGACATAGTTCCTGGTCTGCTTGTCACCGTATTTATCGAAGAGGGGCGATAGGCCTTGCTCGGCACGGTCCGCCTCCTCCTTGTCCCATATAGGCTCCGCCACTCTATAACCGCCGAGACCGAGTGTGTGTTCCCCTAAGTTCAGCTCCCGCATTTCTTTCCCCCACTGACTTGATTGGGAGTGTGCGGTGCTCGAGCAATTGATCTTGAAGTCGTTGTAGTCATCTTCGGTGATCGAAGGATTTTTCTCCTTGATCTTCTCATAACTCTCACCTTTCTCGATCATTCTCTTCACATTGCTTTTCCAAGTAGACAGGGCCTTGCTCATCTTCGTGAGGGCAGCATTGTTCACTTTATTCCCTTTGAGGCTTGTGTTTTCAAATTCAGCGGGGAACTTGTATCGTTCGTGCAGCTTCGTGAAGAGGAGGTTGCGCAAATTCCCTCGGTCAGGATGCCTCAGGTTCTCGGTGTTGATCCAGACGGTGCTCCGGAGAATGCACCCGAGCTGAAGCGAGTACCCCTTGACTATTCGTTCGGGCGCCGTTGGATTCCCCTCGGAGTCCACTTTAGTAACTTCCTCCTTGAGGGTGCGGAGCACGGTCGGGCGCCGGTCCTTCCGTTGCCTCTTCTGGCTGCCATCTGTGCATGCGCTGCCATCATCAGTGGTGGCATCCTCGAGGCACCATCAGTGGTGGCATCAGTGGGGTCATCCTCGGCGGCACCATCAGTGGTCTCAGGATCGGTGGGGAAGGCGGTGTCCTCATACAAGTGAGGTTGTTCCTCCATCTCCTGGGACAGCTCCCAGAATGCCTTGCTGCCCGAACCCCTGGCCTCATCGTTGTGGGCCATGTTTCTCTCTAAATAGAAACAAAGTTTGGTCAAAAGGTTGGTTATTGTCAAGGAACAAGATCATGGTCTCATCATTTAGGGTTTGTCGACACCGAGGCATCCTAAAATCTAAGCTTTTATCATTGAGGGTTTTTCGACGCCGAGGCACCCTAAAAGCCTAAGCTTTCATCATTTCGGTTGTTATCGACACCGAGGCACCCTAAAAGCCATGCATTAGTCACAAGTACGCCGGGGCACTTGATCCTACTTAATTAACTACTAAGATACCCCGGCCCATGCATTAGTCACAAGTACCCCATATGTCCTATTTTTAGCAAAGTCATGCTAAAATTCACGGAAAATTTCAGCATGACCTTTGCTGAAAATAGGACATATGGAGTACCCGAATTTGCCGGAACAGAAGTTAATCGACATTCCGGCAAACTCAAGGGCCTCTCGGGGTACCTGCAAAATCATTATCCCAGGTGGACAAGGCAATGTGCTACTTGCTTAAATATCATTTGGCCAACTATCTGAAACGTTCGTGCACACTTGTCCAATCCTTCCAGAGCAGTAAGAGCATTATGCATATATAAGTAACATTTCCAGGGTCTCACTACTTCACAACAATTTAATTATTGTCAAATGTTAATCACAAACCAAAACACCAACTATCATATGACTTCAGAATCATATTAGTGTCCAATTACCACTTGAGTAAATCATCACTATGACATACAAGATGCGGGTGAACAGTTACAACTATCAAATCACAAACAGGCAGATGAAAGAGTGTATAGTTTTTTCCTTCAAGTGCTGAACATAAATTCAGATTGCATGACTATATACCCATGAAGGCATTTTCATAAAACCATTCATCAGATAAGAGGTAGAAACTCTAGTGGAGCAATGAATGCTTAGTGTTTGGCTGCAGCAGAATGTGGCATTTCCATAAATAACTTGATTTGACCAATATGAACACAACCTTTGAATTTGACCATTCATTTATCGCCCGGGGTCACTAGGCCCTCCTACTTGTAATTATTGTTAATTTGCAGTTCCTAGCTAGACATAATGTTGTCCCTAACTGTCCCTAGTCTGTTCAAAAGCTATGATGGATCATTTTCTGATTGACTAATATTGGTGCAAATCAGGTTAGTCCTCAGCAGTTACCAACTAAGTCTTTTTGTCCTTCTTTTCTGCAAGTTCAGGTGGGATCTTGTTCAGCAATCACCGCACCAATAAGAAAGAACAGAGGACAGTACACAAAATCGTTTGCTAATTCTCAGAATCTCTGCAACAATGCCTTAGTCAATATTCTTGCTTGATACAATTGTTCTTGGAATAATATATCAACAAAGAGAAACTCCCCACACATTTGATCTTGGTACAGACACAAGTGAAAGAATCTGTTATATATATTGGCCATAGCTTACACCAGAACAGTAGCAACTAAACTCTGATTACTCATTTGGTTGAACCAAAAGTCAAACTGATAAAATCGGAACAAGGATCGATAGTACGCTCAGTTTCACTTAAGATATAAAGTATGGAAACTCCATGTTTACCAGCTTTGCAGTATAGACAGAGCATATTGAAATTTTGCAGCATAGACAGCACAGTTGATAGAAGCTAAATCCAAAGACCAATGCTCAGACCGCTAGATACTGATACTCTTAATACAATAAAAATTGGGAGTGCAAAGCAGAGTAATTGGATACAGACCAATGCATCGAAATGATCTGATATTGTATCAATGGAACAAGAGAAACAAAGAATTTGCTAAAATGGCGTGTCACACGCAGACCAGATGATACAGTTTCCAATTCAGCAATTCAGCAAACAAAGAATTCTGCATCTAATCAACTACTCTAGGTATGTACGTACATGGCAGACAAAAACACCTAGCAATAGCAACAAGAGAACATAGTTTCGTCCCTTAGGAAAAAAACACGCCAGAGCATGAGAGTTGGAGAGAGCAGAGAGAGAGAGGGGGGATGATACCTTGATGAGCTCCCCTGATGGCGTGGGTAGTAGGGTCGGGGCAGCGTCCCGGGAAGAACTAGGCACACGCGGTCCGAGGTGCGTGCAGCCTGCGCGCGAGAGGAACCAGCATCATCAGGGAACCTTGACGGCGGCACAATCGAATCGAACAAAGGGGGAGGGGGAGGAGAAGAGGACCTTGCGAGACATTCAATGGCGGGGTTGCGGGAGAGAAGAAGCACGCGAGCAGCGGCGTGGTCGATGGGAGCAGCTCGAGCAGAGGTGGCGGCGGATCTGGCCGGCGTCGAGGGCGGCGGGGCGGCGGCGTCGGGAGAGGAGAGGGGAAGGGGATCGAGGGCGAGGGCTCGGGCGAGGGAGAGAGAGGGGATCGAGGGCGAGGGCTCGGGC
>NC_041389.1:447811031-447811613 GCF_002162155.2 Triticum dicoccoides | reverse complement strand
GACGGTGGCGTCGAGGGCGGCGGGGCGACGGTGGTGTCGGGGCGGGGCGACGGTGGCGTCGAGGGCGGCGTGGCGACGGTGGTGTCGGGGCGGGGCGGCGGTGGCGTCGGGAGAGGAGATCGGGGAAGGGGATCGCGGGCGAGGGCGAGGGAGAGAGAGGGGATCGGTACGAAGTAGGGGCGCCACAATACTAATGGCGCACCACCCCTCGGTGCGCCATAAGTACATACATACTAATGGCGCACCAGGGTGAGGTGCGCCATTAGTATTATTTTTTTTATTTCTGCTCGAGCCAACAGTTATCTACCACCTGACCTGATACATGTCAAGTCTTCTCTACTAGCTCGACTGGTCAGCAGCTAGTTCTCACACCAGGAGGTCCTGGGTTCGATTCCCAGGCTCCATAATTTTTTTTATGCACTTAAAATGTTGTTTGATACTTATTTGTGTTTAAATATGTTCAAACTTGTTTAAATCATAACAGTAATATTTTTTTATAAGACAGTAATAATTTTTAAAAAATATCATCAAACAGTAATGCCGGTGGAGAGGGGGAGGGTGCGGGGGTGCGGGGGGTCGGCG
>NC_041389.1:447798059-447810320 GCF_002162155.2 Triticum dicoccoides | reverse complement strand
TCAAACTTGTTTAAATCATAACAGTAATTTTTTTATAAGACAGTAATAATTTTTTAAGAAATATCATCAAACAGTAATGCCGGTGGAGCGGGGGAGGGTGCGGGGGGTCGGTGGCGGCGGTTGAGTAGGGGAGGGGTGCGGGGGGTCGGCGGCGGCGGCCGATGGACCGGGGGGTGCTCGGCGGCGAGGGGGACCGGATCTGGCGAGGTGGGATAGCGATCGAGATGGAGGGGGGTCGAGATCGAGTGTCCATGAAATTTAAAAATATTCATGATAGTTCAAAAAGTGCCCATGAAATACAATCGAGAAATGAAGGCTACGATTTAAATACAATCGATCTTAGCTAGCTATCTGTTAACAATCTTCTTGCCCTTCTTTTTCGCAAATGAAGTTCTTCTATGGAACGGACGTCCTTTAGGTAGGGTGGTCCTGCTTCTTCTTGTGGTGTATGCTGCTACTTCATCATCGTCGTCATGTTCGATCCTCGGGTCGCCGTACTTGTCGAAGTCTTGATCATTGGCTACTCCATCCATTCCGATGATCTTCCTTTTGCCTCTCCTCACGACAACACGACTGGTCTTTGACGGGTCGGTAATGAAGAAGCATTGGTCCACTTGGGAAGCCAGTACCCATGGCTCATTTTTCGCGGTGACGTTTGCGCCCGCGGTCTTGGATTTGGCTTCGGGTATAACCATGGTGGTGAAATACCGGTCTTCTTTTAGGACGCTCTTGGCCCATCTGACACGGAACATCGGGACCTTCTCTCCAGCGTAGCTCAGCTCCCAGATCTCCTCGATCCTTCCGTAGTATCTGTCCTTGTCGTTACCGGTGTAGGATTCCATCGTTACCCCGGAGTTCTGATAACCATCGCTCTTCATGTCCTTGGCCTCGGTGTAGAATGTGTAGCGTTGATATCATACGCCTCATAGGTCATCAGGTTGTGCTCGGCGCCCTGTGATAAGGCGAATATGAGTTGTTCTTCCGCGGAAGAATCCTCATGTAAAGGGTACGACAGAAACTTCTGCTTGAACCAACGCGTGAAACATGAGTTGTGCTCTTTGAGTATATCTCCGTCCGTCCTCTGTTGGCCTCGGTCATTGTACGTCTTCTTAATAAAGGTTTTGTGCTCTACCACCCAAGGATCGACCACGTCTATGTGTTGTAGCGCGACTAGGTTTGCTCTTTCAAAGTCGGCGAGTCGACCCTTGAAGTCGACATGCATTTCGCGGCGACCCTCACGGTGACCCCATCCAGCGAGCCTGCCGAGGTGCCTATTGACGGGCAGACCAACGGGGTTCTCGATGCCTAAATAATTCGTGCAGTACGAGATGCACTCTTCGGTCAGAAAGCCCCTGGCTATGCTTCCCTCTGGACGTGACATGTTGCGAACGTATCCTTTGATGACACCATTCATCCTTTCGAACGGCATCATGCTGTGCAGGAACGTCGGCCCGAGTTGGATGATATCCTCCACTATATGGACCAGCAGATGCACCATAACGTCGAAGAATGCGGGCGGGAAGTACATCTCAAGCTCGCATAGTATCACCACGATCTCTTCCTGTAGCCTTCTGAGTTGCCTCACGCCAATCGACTTCCGAGAGATGACGTCGAAGAAGTTGCATAGGCCAAATAGCGTTTCACGGACGTGCGCGTCCATGATCCCACGGATTGCAACTGGAAGTATCTGCGTCATCAGCACGTGACAGTCGTGAGACTTCATCCCGCTGAACTTCTGCCTCGCTGGGTCTAGGTATCTGCTTATCTTCCCCGCGTAACCGTAAGGAAGTTTTACTCCTAGGAGGCAGGTGAAAAACTGCTCGATCTCCTCCTGACTTAGAGTGAAGCACGTGGGAGGGTAGTCATTTCCGGTCTTCTTGGCCTTTTTGCCTTTGCGACGACTTTCTGTGTCCTGCTTCGCCTCATCATCATCATCATCATCATCATCAGCATCATCATCATCATATATAGCGTGAAGCTCCTGCCTGATGCCCATTGATTTCAAGTCTGCCCTTGCTTTCGGCCCATCTTTGGTCCTCTCTGGCATGTTGAGCAGGGTACCAAGCAGACTCTCGCACACGTTCTTCGTGATATGCATGACATCAAGGCTGTGAGGCACACGGTGGATCTTCCAGTACGGCAAGTCCCAGAAAACAGACCTCATTTTCCATACCTTCAGCAGCGGCTCTGGCGCCTTTCGCTTCTTTCCCGGCTCTGGCGCCTTTTGCTTCTTTCCCGGCAGTGGGCAGTCTTTCCAATTTTTCAACAACTTGTCTATTTCCTCGCCGCTCCTCGTACACGGGCATTTTCGGGGTTCGGTTTCACCATCGAACAGATCCTTGCGTTTCCTCCACGGGTCATCGTCGCGAAGCCACCTTCGATGTCCCATGAACACGATGTTCCTTGGATCCTTCCCAAATTCTGGGTATTCAAAATTCAACGCTTGCCACTGGCTCGCATCCTTAGGGTGACTCAGCATCTTGTCTTTTTTATCTATCTCCGGATCATTTGCGTCATCTTCTAGCTTCTTCTCCTCCCTATCCGCGTGCCAACGCAGGAGCTTTGCTACCTTAGGATCCGCGAAATACCGTTGCAGACGAGGAGTGATCGGAAAGTACCACACCACTTTTCGAGGAGCTTTCTTCCTCTTCTTGTATCGAGTGACGCCGCACACCGGACATATGGTAGACTCCGCGTGCTCGTCCCGATAAATGATGCAATTGTTCATGCAGACATGGTATTTCACGTGCGGTAAATCCAGAGGACACACGATTTTCTTCGCCTCCTCCAAACTGGTCGGGCACTTGTTCCCCTTTGGAAGACGTTCGTGCCAAAATGACATGTTCTCGTCGAAGCATGCGTCGGTCATTTTGTGTTTTACCTTCATCTCCAGAGCCATGAGCGTTACTTTCAGGCGGGTATCCTCGGGCCTGCATCCTTCATACAATGGAGTAACCGCGTCTAACTCAAGTTGATCCACCTTGGCTTTCTCTCGGGCGGCAGCTCTTGCGTTATCCGTCTGCTTGAGAAGCAGCTCTTGAATATAAGGGTCCTGCACCCAGCCCATCGATGGTCCCCGTCGTCTGCTCCGTCGGCATCATCATCTTCATGATCATGCCCGTCCTCTGCTCCGGCATCTTCCTCATCATCATGTCCTGCATCTTCTACATGATGACTGTGTACAGCATCACCGTCGTGATCATCTCCTGGGGATTCTTCGTCTTCTCGCCTGCCCGAGCCGCGGTGGTTGTCTTGCTGCCCTTCCTCATTTCTTGCCCGGCCCCCATGAACGACTTCGTAGTCATCTTCATCACCTTGCCACCGATAGCCATCCATGAAACCACGCAAGAGCAGGTGGTCCCGCACCTGCCCGGAATCCGGGTCCGCAATAAGGCTCTCCAGCTTGCATCTTCGACACGGACATCTTATCTCCGTCTCGTTCTTTTGAAGCATCTCGGCCTTCGCGGACCTCAAAAACCTATTCACGATGCCTTCGGTCATCGTGCGGACCATGGTTGCCTGCGGGGTAGAGCAAAACAATATTTTAGAACCAAGAAAAAATTTGGCATGACTTTCCCTAAAAATAGGACCAAAAAGAATGCTTAATGCCAAAATTATCGCCGAAACAGAAATGAATCAACATTCCGGCAAAATATTGGCAACTATCGCATTTCAAATACCGGTACACCTCCAACCACAAACACATATGCAACACCACAAACATATGCAACACCACGAACATACATAGATCTAGCTAGGCCATAAAAAGTGCATGTGCACATTGTTGTAGGGAGAACAACATAAATATAGCTTCCCTCTTACTTACCTATCAAAACAAGGTAATTTACCACTTAATTTGAATGAATCTATGGTGGAAATGAGGTGAAAAAGAGGAGGCACCCGAGACAAGGAGGAGGTGGAGAGAATGAAGTGGGGGAGAAAGTGAGTGTGGGTAGGAGAGGCTGCCCAAAATATCTTGTTGCTGCCCACTTACTAATGGCGCACCAACAATAAATGCGCCATTAGTAATCCAGGTTACTAATGGCGCATCTACATCTCATGCGCCATTAGTAGTTTTGCAAAAAAAAAGAATAAAAAAATATCATACTAATGGCGCACTGCTTCACAGTGCGCCATTACTAGTTTGAACTAGTAATGGCGCACGGTGGAGCAGTGCGCCATTAGTAGTTTTGCAACAAAAGGAATAAAAAATATAATTAAAAAAACAACATTAGTGGCGCACTGTGGGACAAGTGCGCCATTACTAGTTGCAACTAGTAATGGCGCACTGTTCCCGGATGCGCCATTAGTATGTTTGGACAGGCGCGCTAGTTCAAAAAAAAATTTGATACTAATGGCGCACCCTTGACTAAGTTCACACTGAATTATTCTACCCTTGATCATTTTGTTTGTTTTTCTGCCTCATACCTTCTATGCTTCTTTGCACATGAACTCTTATTTGTTGCACAAATCTGTTGCACATCCACATAACATGCTAGACACATGTTGTAGCACATACTAAGAAGTCTAGGCCCGTAAGGGTTTGATTTTTCTGGATTTTTTGGATTTTTTTTACCCATGTTGTTTGAGCAACACGTATGTGCCCTTGTCTATTCTGCGTGTGCAGTGCATCCTATGAAAGAGTTCCCTTTTTTATTAATATTTGTTTGACTGCATGTTTTTGCATGGTCAAAGTCATGTGGCCACTCCAGATTTTTTTTGGGTTCGCTTCATTCCACGCGTCGCATGCATGTCTTGGTCCAGTTTCACATGGCCCTTCTAGATTTCCTGAGTTGGTTCTGCTCCATGCTGCATGGACCATGCACTAGAGGCATACGCGCGCTTTGCCGCGCCAAATTAGAGTTGGATAGCCCAAGTAAAAAACATACCAAAGCCCCCAAACAAACAAACAGAATGGCATTAGGGTGACTATCGCCCACATTCCAACAGATCAAACACCCAATAGTCTAAAGAGTGTGTGGACGTGTACATGTAAATGTAGTGAAGTTTTGCAAACTGATAAAAATAGTTATTAATTAACATCATAATTAATCTTAAAGTTGTTCTGAAGCACAGATAGAGTACATTGAGTACATATACAACACATGGTTCACAGATTATACAACAAAAATATAATAGCAGTCTCATGGCTTGGGGGCATACGGAAAGCAAGGTGGACATGTACATAGGAGCAAAATAAGAGGAATCATCCGCCACTTTGTATGTTGGCACGCAAATTCGAATGATCTCCAAAAAATAAGCTTGATCTCCATAGGCTTGTGTTGTTGCTGCCGAAATCCGCGGTGGATGTGCGTCATCAGTGGCTGAAGCAGTAGCATGCAGTGTTTGATACATCCACAGCCATTGGTCACCTTTTCATCTGCCTCACTTGTCTGGACACTGAGGTGCTCTAGGTTTGTAATCGCCCAAAGAATGAACGAACAGAAAGCATGATTTTTTTTTACAATAGAGAAAAAAAGATGATGGCAATAGTAACCGGGATCATATAGAGATGATCAATGAACACATAGAAATGCAGTTACCCGCGAAGGAAACACATGGAAAAAAGAAGCATGTGTAATACCTTATTCATAGTTGAAATATTCAATACACACGATTAGTTCACCTCAGTCAAACTTTAACCAGTTCCAAGTAGCACCAAGGGAACATAATCATGCAACACCATTATATGCATAAAAAATAGGAATTGCCTGAAAAGAAAATGCTTGAATTGGAGGTGATAAAACTTAGCTAATATGTGGAATAAATAAATAAAATTAACTCCATTTTCAGAAGACATCCCCAATGAAATCACAAAATAAATAATAGATCGGATAAAGAGATGGATCAACAAAAAAGAATATACACTACCATTTCCGATCATGCTATGGTCCCCGATCAATAAGATTAGCTAGACAAAAATACACATTGGTGTGTTATAATCCTATGCCACCAACATTGCAAAATAAAGTAGCTAGCACTGTGGTCGTAGTAGCAGTTCTGACAACCAAAGGAACATACCAACAAAGTGAACAATCTGGTAAACTAATGTCTTTAGTTCTTCAGATGCATCATTGTTACCAGCATTAATATAACGCTAATATCATGGGTACCACTTGGATAACTTGTCCAACAATACAAAATGTAGAAAATATTCAAAGGTGTTCTTCGAAATATATTGCGTATTTTAAATATGGAAAACCAGAAAATTAACAATAGAAATAAAAATCTCAAACTCCCACCCCCAAAGGTAATCTACCAAAATGCGTACAAAGTACCCCTATCATTTCAAATAGCGTGTATAGAATTAGTGAGAGTTATTGAGTAATTTAGCCATGAAAACTACAATGGCATTACTCCTTGAGAAAGAATAGTCTAGGTCATATTGTTATGAAATATCTCAAAAGTTACCCACCATCGCTTCAGGTTGAATAGAATAATGTTAGTCTTATTAAAGACAGAATAATCATGAGGGATACATGACGAAGGGAACAATTTCTTACATGAAGAAAAGGCAGCTGATCCGCATCTAATTCAAGCTCGTGCAACCTGTAAACTAACACACTCAAGCTAATGTGTCGAGCAAACATATTGTGTAGGTGGAGCACATATTTTGAACGCAAAAATAAATTCCACTAAAGATGAACCAAGTGCAGTAATTCAAAGTAATCACGCAAACCCATATGGGTGGAATAATTAATATTCTTTAGCTTGACCATCTCACCGTTCGTCCGATTATTTGTCCCTGCAGCAGTAGCAGCACTGACAGAAAAATCATACTACAGAGTTAGCAGAGCTATCCAATTCTAACACGAGGTGTTGGCAGCTCAACTGCTGTAGGCTGGACACATAAGAACTGGTGGCATCGACGCAGGTGGCGTGGTCGTCTCCATCTGCAAGGAAATATAGTGGCGGAGGGAAACAAACCTGGCCGTTCGGAGGGCCTTCAGCGTGTAACCCCATGCTCATCTTCTGCCCCTTCCGTTCATGACGGCACCGTGCTATGGGTCGAATCCAGCACTGCCCTGCTCGCCTGACACTTTCTACCCCTCATCAGGCCAGGACAGGACAAAATTACTGTTCTGACCCTTAAGGCAAACTAAATCCCGATTTGACCTCGTTCCAAAAAAAAATTCGTTTCTGACCTTTTTCGGTGACGCCAAGGTCCCTGGCGTCTGGGTTACGAAGCAGACGCCACGGTCCCTGGCGTCTGGCCCCTGGCCCGCACTGCCCGCCTGCCCGTTGACCTGCTGACGTGGCAAAGGGGCCAGACGCCAGGGTCCCTGGCGTCTGGCCCCGGTAAGTGGATAACCCCACCGGAAGAGTGTGTGGGTCCCACCCCACACACTTTCCCCAATCCAGCCCGAGCTTGAAGAAGAGCTGCTGCCTCCCCACTCTCTCTCACCCCTCAAGCTCCCCCTCAAATCCTCTCCAAAAGGTACATCCCTTAGGTGGATCTTTCCATCACTTTGTTGCTCTTGTTAATCTCTCCCAAATCATCCAATTATTTTTTGTTAAGTCTTGTCCTTTTGGTTGCATTTTATACATGTTGGTGGAACCCTAGTTCATGTTTTCTCCCCCTTATGTTAGTGTGAATGGCTTGGTTAACTTTGATAATATAGTGCTATGCATGGTGTGTAGTAGGAATATATGTTTGTTGAGTAGAAAGATTGGGGGTTAGGGTTAGTTAGTGATTAGGGTTAACTTTGCTTAGTGTGTTAATTAGTGATTAGTGATACTTTTGTGGTCATCACCAATAATTTAGTGTTGATATAATTTGGATATAATAAGATGTATTTGGATAAACACCAATTCTCATTGAGGTCTTAAATGCATTCATGTAATTTTTAGATGGAGAGACTTGTTAATGTTCATTACATTGACAAGGAGGCATTCTTGAGTAACAATGCCGACACGGGTGAGGAACCATTGGTTTTTGATAGAAGCCCTAGCTATGAGGATGTTGTTGCAAAAGTGAGACAAGTCTTGAAGTGGATGGACACCAATGTTGATGTTAAGTTAATAGGAAGGTATGATGTTGGAGTTGGAGCCAAATCTCGCTTGAAAAGTATGCCTATCACCTCGGATTTGCATTGGGATGTATACAAGGAAAAAGTATCCCAATCGGAAGACAAGTCACTTGAATTGTTTGCCACCACTGAATCTCCTCGGTTTACCTTTGATTTGAACCGGCATGTCTCTTCCCCAATGGATGACATGAGCGAGAGGACAATGGTGCCACTTGTTGAGCATAGGGTTGTGGTTGATGCCCCCAATGTTTATCCCCCACCATGTCCCCGTGTACCAACTATCAAGCAAATGAGGTTGAGTTGTATGCCCCCAATGCTTCTAGCCAACCACCAACTAGCCAAGCAAATGAGGCTGAGTTGTATGCCCCCAATGCTTCTAGCCAACCACCAACTAGCCAAGCAAATGAAGTTGAGGTGATTGCTAGTGACGGAGTAATTCAAGAGGATGAAGATGCTTATGATGACGATGAAGAGCAAGAGGAAGGGTTTCATGGCAATGATGTTGGTGACTTGGATGTGTACATAGCGCAAAAGGACATGGATCGTGACTTGCCTTTTAGGCGTCAATATGCGTATGACTCGGATGACGAGGGTCCAGTTGAACAGTTGGACGAGGATGGATTCACAAAGGAGGAGAACCAAATCCACTTTGAGCTGACGGGCTTACAAAAAAGAACTCACTTATTTAAAGATCTCGGCCTTGCCCATAAAGCTGTTGTTGACGGTGGAATGAGAATGACGGCGATTGAGCCAACACCATGCCCGGATCCAGGAGAACCAAGGGTGGAGAATGAGGACGAGAATGCTTATTTGAAGAAAGGATTGAAGTTTCTGAGCTTGCCTATGCTGAAGTTTTGGTTGGCTGACTATGCCATTCGAAACCATAGGCCAATTTATGTTGAGCACTCTGACATGAAATTGCGTTACACCGTGGTGTGTGAGCAAAAGGAATGCACATGGAAGGTTCGTGCAAGAAAGCTTAAAGAAACCGAAGAATGGGTGTTAACAAGTTGTGATACCACTCATAGATGCAAACCGCCATCGAAACGACTTAGAAAGACACACCGTCAACTCACATCTGAGTATCTTGGATACAAATGGATGAAAGACATAGCCTTTGATCCCACTGTGAAAGTGAGGTTTCTCATGCGGACGGTGAAAAAACAATTTGGTTATGAAGTCAAGTATGGGAAGGCATGGAAGGCAAAGGCAAATGCTATTAGGATGTTGTACGGTGGTTATGAAGAAGCATACAACCAGCTCCCAAGGTTGTTGGCCGCCATTGCACATAGGAACCCGGGCATGTTTCATGTGGTCGAGGATCACGAGGGAGTGTTCCACCGTGCCTTCTGGAGTTATGGACAATGTGTGGAGGCGTTTCAGCATTGTCGTCCGGTCTTGTCTATAGATGGCACGTTCTTGACCGGTAGATATAAGGGCACACTAATGGTAGCAATGGCGCACTCATCAAACGACAACGTGTTGCCATGTGCATTTGCTTTGGTGCCTTCCGAGCACCAAGACAACTGGGAGTGGTTCATGGGTCATGTTAGGCACAACATGATTGGGGCTAGGGAGGTATGCATCATATCGGACCGACATCATGGCATACTCAAGGCAATGGACATTGTTATTCCAGGATTTCCAAAGCTTCACCACAGATGGTGCATGAGGCATTTCGTGGCCAACTTTTACCGGGCATGTAAGAGCAAGGAGCTCAGCAAAGACCTTACCCATGTATGTGTGGCCTTCACCACCCAAGGTTTCGATGCTCGGTACAACAAACTCTTTGCAACGGTGAACGAAGGGGGAAAAGACTTCTTAACTAGGAATTTAAGTGAGAAGCACAAGTGGGCACGCGCTCATGACGATGGTGGTTGGCGATATGGCGACATGACGAGCAATCTCGTAGAATGTTTCAACAATGTGTTGAAGGGTGCTCGTGCTTTGCCGGTGACTGCAATAGTGGAGTACACCTTCTTCAAGCTTAATGAGTACTTTCAGAGGCATTCTGAAGAGACTGCAAAATGGATAGGTGAAAAAAAGGATTATCCGGAAAAGGTTGATGAATGGTTGCAGTTACAAGCAAGCAAGTCTTCACGACAACAAGTTATCGTATTCGATAGACTTGAAATGATCTATCAAATTGATGAGCCAGGTGGCACAACACGAGATGGTAGACAATATGGTGGTGCTGCATTCGAGGTGAAACTGAAGACTCGGTGGTGCCAGTGCGAGAGGCCTAGTAAGTATCATTGGCCATGCTCGCATTTGATAACGGCGGCGAAGGCGAGAAACATACATGTTAATGATGGAAAAACCGTGAGGATGCAAGAGTTCCATGTGGAAGCTACTAGGTTGACATGGGCGCCAAGATTTCAACCTTTCTTGGACCAATCACAGTGGCCTGAGTACCATGGCCCTCATATTAGGCCAGACCCTCTTCTGAAGGTGGAGACGAAGGGTAGAAGGAGAACTAAGAGGTTCAGGGGTGATATGGATGACCTGGCTGGATACACTGGCATGAAACAATTTGGTAGCGGTCATTTCATGGAGGCTCCTGACATTATCAACTGTGGGGTGTGCGGTGAAGGGGGACACAATGAGCGGACATGCAAAAAAAAGAAAACCAAAAAAAGAAAAACAAGTCGTGGAGGCGGCACCGATGGTGAAAGAGGTGGAAGAGGTGACGGTGGTGGTGGTCGAGGAAGAACGAGTGTCAGAGGTGGTAGTGGTGGTCGTAAAGGGAGCACAAGTGCTAGAGGTGCTAGTGTTCGTAGAGGGAGCACAAGTGCTAGAGGTGGTGGTCGAGCTAGCACAAGTGCTAGAGGTGGTGGTCGAGCAGGCACAAGTGCTAGAGGTGGTCGTGGTCGAAGAGGAAGCACAAGTGCTAGAGGTGGTCGTAGAGGAATGGTTGATAATGGATCGGCCTTCGGTTATTTGTTTAATCCAGATGGTTGATCTAATAATAATGGTATATTATTTGTTCATACAATTCCTAGCATTTATGCATTTGCTCTCTTAATGTCTTGTGCTAACAATTGTTCTTTTTGTAGGCATGGCTTCGTCCGGTTCCAGGACGAGGCCACCGTGCGCGGACCAAGAGGACATGCCGAAGACGTGGTTGGAGGCCAGTTTGGACAAGAAGAAGGAGAAGGATGTGCCCACACCACCATGTTGGTGTGGTGATGTTTGCAAGATGAAGGTGTCCACTGACCGCAACAAGTCATGGACAGAAGGTAGAAGGTTTTTCGTGTGTCCCAACTATGCACATGATCGTCGAAGGCCAACTAACGCATATGACATACCACCGGTATGTTAGGTGTACATATAAAAAACATCAACAAGTTGTCACTCATATGTCTAACAAAATCATGGTTTATATGTAGTCCCCTCCTCCACTTTGCAAGTACTTCACTTGGATAGATCACGAGGTACCAAAAGATATCCAAGAGGACCAACGTGCAGATTGGTTACGGAGGCAGCGCCTATTCGAGGAGTCCTATGCACGGGGATTGGAGCGGGAGCGTCGTGAGAAGGAGGCTCGTGAGCGCAAGAAGCGTGAGCAAGAGAGGGCACGCAAAGAGAAGGCGGCTCGTCAAGAAGAGAGGGCAAGCAAACTTGCAAGGGCTCGCGATGCACGAGAGGAGGACGAGGCACGTGACAAGAAGGGAAAGTGGCCCCGGACTACTCAGTAGACAAATGGAAAGGCACCGGCGTCGATGATGAACTGTCGAGACTTTGTTTAATGTATGAACTTATTATTCGAGACCTTGTGTGGTCATGAACTATTTCTGTCATTCGAGACTATTTGAGATTATGTGCAAACTATGTTCGTCATTCGAGACTAGTTGATATGCTTTGTTCATATTTTTGGTTGAGAGTAGCATGCTTTGTTCATATTTAACAGTGTTTGCTAGTTGTTGCTAAGCAAAAACTTTAACAAGCTGTGTGCAAAAACACCAGGCCCACACCCAGACGCCAGGGTCCCTGGCGTCTGCCTCCCACACCCAGACGCCAGGGTCCCTGGCGTCTGGCTTGCTTTGCTCACGCAGGTGACCAGACAGGCCGTCTGGTGTGTCTGATGGACACCCAGACGCCAAGGTCACTGGCGTCTGCCTCCCACACCCAGACGCCAGGGTCCCTGGCGTCTGGCTTGCTTTGCTCACGCAGGTGACCAGACAGGCCGTCTGGTGTGTCTGATGGACACCCAGACGCCAAGGTCACTGGC
>NC_041389.1:447794979-447797318 GCF_002162155.2 Triticum dicoccoides | reverse complement strand
CTCAGATCTCTCACAAATCGGTCCGGTTTCACCGTTGGATCTTCAGGATTTCGAGACTAGAAGGTAAATCAACTCCACCCCCATTTTTTGGTTGGTTTAATTTATCATACTTTTGTGAAAACCCTAGTTTGTTTTCCTCTTGGTTTAATGTATCATAGGTTAGCTACTAAGAGATTTGTGTGCTATAGATGGCTAACGAAACTCAGTGGGTGCTTAGCCCTGTTGTTCATGTGCATGGCTTGTCTCCATGTATTGTGCAAGTTAGTCAAGTGGACCTCACTTTCGATTGGTTGAAGACTAAATTCATGTTGAAGCAAGGGTTGAAGGAAGAGGATTTTGTGTACTACGTCAGCAGGAGGAAGTCAGATGGCCCCGGGGAAAGAAAATTGGTTGACATAACTGATGATGACAAGATTCAAGAAATGCTGGAAGAATGGAAATGGAAAAGGGTTGTTGACTTGCATTGCTACAGGAAACCGAGTTATATGTGATGTTCATGTCGTTTCAACCATCGTGGTCATGAACTACTTATGTCATTCGAGACTATTTGTGTAATTTGAACTATGTTTGTAATTTGCATTGTATCGTAGACCATCGTGGTCATGAACTAAGTTTGTAATTTGAACTATGTTTGTCATTTGTCAACTATAGTGTTATGAAAAGACTATGCAATGCTTATGTATGTATGTTATTCGAAACTACAAGTGAAAAGACAAAACTACAAGTGAAAAAGCAAGTATTGTCTGCACCAGGACCAGACGCCAAGGACCCTGGCATCTGGCTCCCCTGCTTTACCCTGTTTCTGGTGTCAGTAGACTGCCAGACGCCAAGGACCCTGGCGTTTGGTCCTCTAACATACATCCAGACGCCAAGGACCCTGACGTCTGGTCCCCTGACATACAGCCAGACGCCAAGGATCCTGGCGTCTGGCTCCCTGTGCATATAAATGACTAAATACAGATTTCATCATTCATGTCAGACATTCATATAAACATTCATTTAAATGACTAAATCACAGGAAACAACAATTACCATAAATCACATCATTCATTCATGTCAAACATTCATAGCAACTTCACGAATCCGGTACAACTTAATTCGAACGGCAACAAGTTCATGAAAAGAAACGACAACAAGTTCATGGAAAGAGACTACACCAGGTTCGTCGAAACAAACTAGAACAAGCTCATTGAAACAAACTACAACAAGCTCACTTCTTCCTTCCTCTCTTCACGATATCTGCAAGTGTATGCTCCTCCTCTTCGCTAGCCTCATGCCCGGTGTCTTAGCTATGGCTTTGCCTTTTCTAGAGCGGGCATTGCCTTGTGTCGGTTGTGTAACCTGTGATGGTTGTGGAGCATCAACATCATACTCATGATCCTCTTGATGTGTTGCATCATACTCATGCTCATCATGATGTGTTGGCTCCTCTTGATGTGCTGGCTCCTCTTCATTGACCTCCTCCTCTATGTCCTCTTCGTTCTGGACATAACGCCATTTATTAGCTCTGGCGGCGCGGCTACCTGGTGCATACACGTCACTGGACTTAGCACCATGGCAAGAAAGCATAGCTGCCATCTTATGGAACCGCTTCTTGAACTTCTGCGACAACACAAAAGATGCTATGATATGAGATCCAAATAACTAATCCGCGAAAAAAACTTTTATAATATATTGCGACTAACCTCCATCGTGCTCCTAAGAGTCCTCTCAGATAATGCACCACCAACTGGATGACTCAGTGCAACATTGGCATCGTTGACGCACAGAAGCAACTCTCTGCCCTGCAATTCATGAACACACCAAACTTATGTATTTGAAAGAAGACAACATGATACAAGTATGTTAGAATAGGTCAAACAGACTACCATTTCGTCATGCATCGGTGCGTAGTCAACATGAGCCCCTCTGGTGTCTCTCACAGCCGTGTTGAAGGTATGATAACCTTCTGCAGTCTCCGGGTCTTCAGACACCAACTCCGACCACTCCTCGTGAGTCCAACCTGGCTTCAGCTTTAACCGGTAACGATCCGCATACCACACTTGATACTTCTGATATGCTGACTGATTGTGAGGTCTATTCTCTGATTGCACTAACGTGTCTCTTTGATTCCAAATTTCTATCCACGCACGGTGTTTGTTTGCCCAATCCGATATATCCTGATTGTTCCTTCGATCGAACCTACAAATGATGCACGGGACAAAGCATTAGCAAACACTGACTTATTCAATGCTCTACTACATACTCAAGGCATGCTTGCTTACCGATGCAGAGATAGCATTTCCTCCTTGCTCTCCTCAATTGGAATACCTTGTCTTTTTCCAAATTGTCTTGCCACA
>NC_041389.1:447793309-447793795 GCF_002162155.2 Triticum dicoccoides | reverse complement strand
TGCCAACAATAGGATTATCTACACATACACACATCATCTATCAAACCAAATATAGTATGCCAAAGTCTATTTTACATACACAAATCATATATTCATCACCCCTCTTAATTCAAAAAAAAATCCTATGGACAACATATACACAAAACCGAATTGATTTTACCTACATGTTCAACTACACATCATCTACTGCATACCTAATCATCTATCAACTACACAAAATTTTCTAAAAATAAGAAACCATCTACTCATCTAACATCACCTAGTGTTGAATAATGCATCCAACCAAAGAGGGGAAAACAAAAAAAAATTGGAGGGAATGGGGGAGAATACCTCAAAGAAGCTTGGGGGGGTCCGATCTGTGAGTTTGAGGGGTTGATGGAGTAGATCAAGGGGGGTGGTGGTGGGAGGGAGAGAAGGGGCGAAGAACAGAGCCCTCTGTTCGTCGTGCGCCGCCAGGAGAAAGATGGGGATGGGTGGGCTGGCCCG
>NC_041389.1:447755881-447793299 GCF_002162155.2 Triticum dicoccoides | reverse complement strand
CTATCAACTACACAAAATTTTCTAAAAATAAGAAACCATCTACTCATCTAACATCACCTAGTGTTGAATAATGCATCCAACCAAAGAGGGGAAAACAAAAAAAATTGGAGGGAATGGGGGAGAATACCTCAAAGAAGCTTGGGGGGGTCCGATCTGTGAGTTTGAGGGGTTGATGGAGTAGATCAAGGGGGGTGGTGGTGGGAGGGAGAGAAGGGGCGAAGAACAGAGCCCTCTGTTCGTCGTGCGCCGCCAGGAGAAAGATGGGGATGGGTGGGCTGGCCCGCGCGGTTATCCACTTACCGGGGCCAGACGCCAGGGACCCTGGCGTCTGGCCCCTTTGCCACGTCAGCAGGTCAACGGGCAGGCGGGCAGTGCGGGCCAGGGGCCAGACGCCAGGGACCGTGGCGTCTGCTTCGTAACCCAGACGCCAGGAACCTTGGCGTCACCGAAAAAGGTCAGAAACGAAATTTTTTTTGGAACGAGGTCAAATCGGGATTTAGTTTGCCTTAAGGGTCAGAACAGTAATTTTGTCCCCCCTGATCTATCCGCCATCGCCACCCAGATCGGATCCACTCGCCCCACTCCTCGATGTGGCGGTCATTCCACCTCACCAACGCGTCTCCCCTCAGCAGGCTGCCGGAGTGCCGGTAGGATCGCCCGGCGGCTGGAGTACCAGCAGCTGCAATAGGCACCGAGTTGGACGCGGTTGCGGCAGCTCGGCACCGGCGGCACTACGTGCGGCAGACTCCACCTACTATTTGCATGCGTCCTCAATTTGCATGCCCTAGGTTCAATTTGTTTTTCATTATGTACGTACAATCCTGCAAACATAGCCTGCTGCTAGAACGTACTTTTTTTTTTTACTGAAAGCAATGTCTACCATATCATGGTTCATCCCAGATCAAATTGATGTAGAGACACAAAATTCCCTTTTTTATGCTGGATGATAGTTGTCACATATTTCAGCACCAACATGCACCTTTGCTACAAGGATGTTAATTTCCGGCTTTAGATTTCTATGCTTCCATTAGGTCTCACATGTGTGGTGATTTCAACGGAGATTCGGTGCTTCATATATATCAAATACGTGCTTCTTATGTGTAGATGGATTGGCACTACAATAATGCTTCGACATCTTTCGGTTGTAACCACTGCCCCTTTGGTTGTGTTGAATTGCTTGAATATGATGCTTCCAAATATCAATCATTCATATGTTTCCTACATGTGCTTCTTCACTGCATAGAGTTTCTGGCATTTCAACCATGCTTCACTGCGTAGATCCGGAGTGACGAATCCCACGCCGGAGGATTTCAGGCGCGCAAGGTCTTCACGACCTTTCTCTAGCCACCACACTCCATCTACCTCGGCATGCTGCCCCATCGACGACCATCCACGGTGCCCTTCACCAGCGGCAAAGAGCACTCCGCGGGGAGCCCCTACTGCATGTTTCTTCGCAATGTCGTCTTCACTGCTCGTGGCCGTAGTTTCCACGCCGCAGCCGCCTACACAACAACCCCTATGTTTAATCATGGTTCAGCTGGCATATCCCTCGCGCATTTGACATCGCCATTGAGGTGGACCATGGTGGCATTGTGGCGAGAAGAAGCAAACCCCGCGACCATTCTTGTATACAGAAGCAAATGCTGATATCACAGGAAGCAAATACTATTTCTGTTGGAAGCATTGTTTTGTAAGAACAAAAAATCAACAATGTTTCTTTGATATTATTATGGACTTAGGAAGCATTGTATTATCAGCGATTTGAAGGAAGCACGAATTTGTGACACGTCTGAAACGTGCTGTATGAACGGACGAAGTACAATAACTAACTTATGTTTGGTTATAAGAAAATCAGTTTTGTGATGGAAACACTTTTGTAATGGATGGAAGAAAAGTTTTCTTGTGTTGGAAACTTAATAAAAAAAATATGGGACTCAATTTTTTCCATGTGAAAATAAAATCTCAGAAGTAAATTTTTATTACATGGAAGCAAGGTTCCTTGCACAATTTTTTGTTAGATTGCATTTGAAGAAATTGTGTTGTTAGTGGAAGCAAATTTTTGGTATGTTGGAAACAAAAATGAAGTCACACTGGATACATGTTTTCGTTACATCAGAGCAATTATAAAGAATAATAGCATCCAAAAATCATAGAATATATTTTTTGAAAAGAAAAAAGTATGATTTCCTTTTACATGAGAAGGTATGAAATTTTACTAGTACCAGATGAGATATCCTCGCTTGATTGAACGATGGAAAAAGCAAGGCTCGTACAAATTAACTGGATACTAGGGTGGGAGCGTTTAAAGGAAGCATCGTAATAAAACGAGGTCGTAATAAAAGGAGGATGTTACCTAATCTAGCGAACAACCTAGCGTGCTTTCCGCAAAGGATCTAACGGTTTGTGTGCTACTAATCCAACAGCCACAGACTAGTCTGATGGAACGCTAGGGATCCCTAGTGGTTCCCACACCCTTAAGTTAACTACTACTGCAAGAAAAAGGTTTTAGGCTTAGGTCTTGGTGGCAATAGAAAAAACCACCAAGTACTCTCTTCGATTAAGACTTTGACTAATAATTATAACATTAACATGTGGTTTACGTGACAAAAAATTGATATGACCATATCCATATCCTTACCTATGATTATGGTTTTGTCTCTTAGAGTACATGTATTAATAGAGTAATTGTAAGTCAAAAACTTGCCCTAGCAAATCAAACTACACCATAGAATTTAGAAGTGGATAGAGTAGTGGCGAAAGTTATAATTAGAGACCTTGCAAATGTCCAAAATGCCATCATCTAAAAAATTGGAGGCATTAATATGGTGGCCCAGTCATGCGTTACATCATTTAATCACCTTTTTTTGAAAAGGAGAAAGACCCCGGCCTCTGCATCTGGACGATCGATGCATGCAGCCACTTTATTAATTATTCATAAAGACCTTACAAAATAGTACATCAGTAAGTCTAAAGCCACCATCTGTCACTACTTCTATCCACTTGATGAAGGGATGCCAATAGCCCGATCCTAATACCAAACAGACCTTGCACCTAAGCCTAACATCTAAAACCGGAGGCCCCAACCAAGACATATACCTGGTCTGGGGCACACACCGGTCCGGCACTCTCAGAGCCTGCCGCCGCCATCTTCCACCGAACCATCTTCAGAGCAGGTATTGACGCCATGACCTTGCCAGGTTTGCCATCGACGCCACCATGACGCTAGACAGCGCATCCTCCTGCGTGAGTCCGTCTACACACATCGAACGCCGAGACTCCACTGCGCCACGCGGCCGAGTTCCACAGTCGTCGATGCGTAAGACGAAATACCACTCCACCAAAGATGTTGTCCGCTGGTCCCTCGAGCCCATGCACACCTCCAAGACTGACGTCCCCAAGGGGGAAACGATGCAAGAGCGCCGCTGTCATCCAATCTACCGATCTAGGGTTTCCCCCGGAGGTAACAGATAGAGGTCTATAACTTCTTCATGGCGATGTCTTCAAGAAGAGAACGACACAAAAGAGCGCCACCGTCGCCAGACTTCGCATCTAGCCGAGCAAAAGGTTTTCACCCAGCTGTTCGAAGAACTTCCATCAAGCCTTGTGTACGGATCGCTGCCATCTCTATCTGGGACTGGAAGTAGGATCCAGGCCGCCGCCGCCGCCTGACCAGCAGCCGCACCGCGCAAGTCGCAGCCGCGCCACGGGAGAGCCCGACACCGGACCCCGCTGCCAGCCCAGGAGAGGAAGACGCCACGTACGCCCAGCAACCACCGCCGCCAGCCCGTGTCGTCAGGCCGCCGCGCCCCAAGCCCGCGCCGCACCGCTACCAGAAGAAAACGTCCCGCGCCGCCATCCTCGGGCAGAGGAGAAGAAGGCCCCGCCGCCGCCTGGGCCAAGCAGGCTTGCCCGGCGAGGGCCAGCCCTGGGGTATGGCCCGAGGGGCGACGGCCCAGGGCCCAGACCAGGGAGGGGGCCCATGATGTAGTATGCATATATGGTATACCCCAGCAGAAAAGGTAAAAACAAATAATTACCAGAGAAAAAAATGAATGTAGCGATTAGCAAAGCGTCACGTGACGTGATTCAGGTCTGATGCAAGGCACAGCTGCTCGTTTCCCTTGTAAAACAAATCAATCAAAGATCTCAAGCCTTTCCCTCGTCTTCGTCTTCTCGTCGGTTCGTCCTTGACTATGCTCTTCCTCCTCTCTCGTTGGTCATCGTCGGTCTGCCTGTTGCTCGGCGCCTCGGCCGAGGTTAGTTGTCGCCGCTGCGCGCACCGCGCGGCAGTCCCTAGCCCGGCCATCGGGCATCCATTAAGGCGGCAATACATTATACGTATGTGAGCCGTGAGCGCACCACAGTACGTACTACTAACTTACAGGGTACGTATTCATTCATGTTCCTGATCCATCCCCCAAACCCCAATTTCAGTAGTTTATTTTATTCTTTATTTAGTATGTATGTATTCAACTATTCATCCATGATCCATACTTAAATTTCAGTGTACACCAAGTTTTAAAATTCTAATGTATAATTTTTTTTAATTCAATCTTTCACGGTATGTATTCAACCATCTTAATGTTTTGTCAGTCTGTGTAAATGTCTAGGGTCCAATCATCCGATGTATAAATTTCTGCATTGAGAAGGATATCTTGAACAATGTTGATCTTGATTGTGCCCTTTATGCCTTTGCATCAAGAAATGTCCGAAAAAACTTTTCTGAAGCATTGAAGTACTATTGTTGTCGATGGAATCAGTCAAATTTGGTTCTTATTTGAGGTAATCATGTTAGTTTGACTTTGCTATCTTTCTAGTATTTCTGTTGTAATATGGCATTGTCCAACAATTATTATAGTCAAATCTTAAACTAAAGATACGTGGTTGAAAATTTACTGAAGTTTATGTATCACGCATATTGTAATGCCGCGAGAGTAGACCTCTTATTGTTTTTCTTTTAGCCGCTTTGCGGCTTTTGTCTGCAACTTCCTTCTTAATCAATGAAATGGCAAATCTTTTGCCTTGTTTTAATATATATATATATATATATATATATATATATATATATATATATATATATATATATATATATATATGTGGTCCTAGGATATAGGGGCCCATGTCGTCGAGTTCGCCTAGGGCCTCCCCAAACACAGGGCCGGCCCAGCCGGCGACCTTCGCCGGCGGCAGCGAGGAGGCACTACTAGGGAAAAGGCTAGCAACAGCGCGGGTTTTAGGCCTATCAACAGCGCTGGTGCCCGCGCTACCAATAAGGCGCTACAGCTAACTCTTAGCAGTAGCGCTGCCTGTACCCGCGCTACCACTATTGACTATAGCAGCAACGCTTTTCAGGAACGCGCTGCTATTATTTAGCTGTAGCGAGTTCCCTGTCCAGCACTACTGTTATATCTTTCACCATTTCATAAACTGCAATTTCCATATACTAGGTACTACTAGATATCAATTTCATAAAGCATTATAGGTACTAGGTAGTACTCCCTCGGTTCGAAATTACTCGTCGTGGTTTTAGTTCAAATTTGAACTCAAACCACGACGAGTAATTTGGAACCGAGGGAGTACTAGATAACAATTTCATATATACTCAACATGCATCCTCAAGTAGTACAAGGTGACATCGACGACAATCATCATATTTAGTTCTAGATGATATCGACGACGATCATCATATGTAGTTCTACATGATATCGACGACGATCATCATATGTAGTTCTAGATGATATAGCCACACACACATATGTAGTTCTAGATGATATAGACGACGATCATCATCCTCAAGCCTGGGCGGTGGGTGTTCCTGATAGTAATTAGGATGGCCTGTCCAGCACGAAGATTCTTGCCAACGAGGAATCTCTTCCACCCAACCGAGTTCAACTGTGTGCGACCATCTGTGCCCATGCGGTAAGTACATGTGGTGACGGAGCCCCTTGCGGTAAGGCGTAGTCCAACTGAGCCTTCTTCATCAGGCTCGATACCACAACTCACAGATAGGTTCTTTGGCAATCTCTGAATAAGAAAAACATATCAATTAATAAATAGCCTCACACATACTCTTGCAAATATATTTCTATTAAGTCTAGATTTCTACACTAATAAGCATGTGATCAGACTCTACACTAAAGTATATCATCGACTAGATTCCACAAAGCATATCATTGGACTCTACACTAAGCATATCATCGGATTCACTAAGCATATACGTATAACATACCATTTCATGCCGATCGACCATGGTACTTGTCAGGCGGGTCACGAATGGCACCCCGACAAAGTCATCACGTGGCGGAATTATGTCCCATAGGTTGCACACCTCCTCCTCGCTCAGCCTCATTCTTTAAGCTATGATGGCTTCATGAAGTGGGTTCTCATCATCTTCATTGAGTGGGTCCTCATTATCTTCATCATCTTCATCATCTTCCACCAGGTTGATATAAATGACAACCAGTTTGGGTCTTTCTGCTCTGAAGGAGAATCTGATCAACTCACCACCAGTAAGACGCATACGAGCGAGGAAACGGGCCCATCCATCTCCTCCAATCTGCGACATATTGCGTCCTTTCTCGACCTCCATAGTGTACGGCCCCCCAGGAGCCTCAAATGTCACAGTGTCTCCTGTCAGCTTGTTGAATTTCAACCTCACATTGCATGGGACGATCTGTGTAAGAAAAGCAAAATGACACAATGCAGTAATGCCAACACTAAAAATAAAATAATTGTTACATTTCATCTAATTTCTTACCGCCGCATGACGAAAACTCGGATGGAAGTAGATGCCGAACAGCTTGCCAGTTGCAAGGCTGCTGGCGCACCTTGACTTGCACAGTCGACATAGTGGTGCTGGTGGTGGCGCCATTTTCCTAAAGCAATATGAGCAAAGGATTAACGATTCACTTCACGGGAAACAAGTGGCAAATTTAACTACATTGGCACCTACATTTTGCCAAAAAATAACTTATTACAAAAAAACTAAATCGAGCATACTCAATCAACTAAATCAACCAACATTCTAAATCCACTAGCATACTAAATCAACTACATCAAAATGTTCTAAATCAACTAGCCTACTAAATAAACTAAATCAAAATGTTCTAAATCAACTAAATCAACTAGCCTACTAAATCAACTGAATCATATCAACTAAATCAAAATGTTACATATGAAATCCTACTAAATCAAAATGTATCAGGGAGGAGGGACAAGGAGGGGCGACTTGAGGAGGGAGAAGATAGTAGGACGGAGGAGGAAGGCGGAGCGAGGAGGGGCCGGCCGGCGGCGAGTGGAGGGAGGACGGATCGAGGAGGAAGGCGGACCGAGGAGGGGGCGGCCAGCGGCGAGTGGAGGGAGGACGGAGGAGGAGGCCGGTACCGAGTCCAGCCAGGAGGATGAGGCGACATCGGCGCAGATCGGGGGAGGGGCGACGGGGAAGGACCGGCGGCGCGGGGGGTGAGGAGGAGACCGTGAACGAGTGTGTGTGAGTGTGATCTGTGGATGAGGCTAGCTAGTGGGAGGAAGATGCAACGGCATAGCAGTAGCGCGCTATAGGTAAACGCGCTACTGCTAAGCAACCTATCAGTAGCGCCTTTCGGCCTGAACGCGCTACTGCTATGTGTCAGTATGTAAAAATAGACATAGACATAAAAAATACATTGATCGTTAATGGTCTTTTTGTGTACAATCTGATTTGTCAATAGGAATCCTCGCCGGTTCGTTTAAGAACTGACGAAGACTCCTATTGCGGCCACGGATCCTACACATAGAGTTCAATGAAGACCAAGTGCTTGTCAAAGTTGTAGAAGAAACATATTTAAGGTGGGTAAAACTCTCTTCACGGAGCGAGGTGGGACTAAATTTTTGTAGTTAATTTAGCAGTAGCGATTATTGTCTGAATGCGCTGCTACGTTACGTAGCAGTAGCGTTGTTTACTTTAAAGCGCTGCTGCTATAACTGGCCTCGCGGCGGCGTCGTGAGAATTTTAGCAGTAGCGCTTCTTGGAGTGCATGCGCTACTGATAAACTTGTTTCAGCAGCGAGTTTCTATGGCCCGCGCTGCTGCTAGTTAACAGCAGCGCCTGATTTTAAAGCGTGCTGCTGGTAAGATTCTGTGTATAGGCTTTTCCCTAGTAGTGAGGGGCGGAGGAGGGAGGAGGGGCGGCAGATCTGGGCTCCCCCGGCCGCCCACAGGGACGGCGCGAGGAGAGGAGGGAGGAGGGCCGGTGGAGATCTCTGCACCGAGCACCCTAGCTATCTTCTTTTGCTCCGGATCCGATGTCTTTGCTGCTAATCTTTTGCGCCCGCCCCTCTCACACCATTTAATCACCTGTGTCACCTTTTCTTATTAACGGTAGCTTGTCAAGAAGAACAATGTTTTCTTTATTTCACATCTTGTAACATTGTCAAGAAGAAGAATGTATTTTTTTAATTTTATTTCAGTGTTTTCTCTTCACATTAAAGCCACACAAATATCACTCATAAATCCAGGTGCATCTACTTAATCGTCATTGATGATATACGCCAAAAATAAACATGTGAGGTCATTAAGTATGCAATTCCCCATGACCAGTTCTGTTAAAATAATCAGCACTACCACATGTGAAGATGTGGCTGATTCATGTGGGTCATCTTTCGATGGCCATATTTACAATATAAGACCAGCTGATAAGATGCATTCCAGACAAATATTTCATCGATGATTATTCAACTCGAAAGACAGCCGCCATTGCTCGAGGAATTTTGTTTACTGCATTTATGAGGGGTGCGAGAAAGAGGTGATGTTTGAAGCACAGGATCCATGCCCAAGTTTGAAAATGCTCTGCACAATTGAGGCCACAAAGGTGGCCCTGGAGAGAGCACTCAGCACAAACCCCAGGTTCCCTACTCTGGATTTCGTTAAGCGCTAAGCTAGCCTCTTAATCCAGGTACATACTCTACTTGGCTAATTCTTTCTCCCTAGCTATATCTATAGCTCTCCTTGTTGCCTGCTCAAGTGTTTTTTCTTCCAAGTGCCATATTAATTATTGAGTGACCATTATTTATCGTTTTATTGGCATTTTCCTTGAACAGAACTGTCTGGCAAACTAAAGAGCTCAGAATCTCTTATCAGTTATAACTGGTTTCGACAGTTTGACTTACCATTGCTTGTGGTCATATGCAGTGCTATTCTCCAGAGATTGCTAGAGCACCAGAATCTCTTACACTTGTAGTCTGCACATTCTAAGCCTTCATCCCCGCCATAAGTTGATTCAGAAACTTATCTGCACCTGCACGAAGAGAGCATCCTTGGCTGTGCACATATGGTGAACATGATCTAAAAAGGGGAGTTAACAGCTAATGTAACACTTATTTGTAAGAGCAAGCAGTACTGTGCATCAGTTAGAACTTATATGAAACCTAATGAGATTCATTCTGCCACCATATTTATTACATCCATAGGAAGCGGAACTAGCAGGACTAGCACGGAAATAAAGTTCATATTTTCCTTTCTTTTAGGGAACATATATAGCCATTAAATATGCATGACATAACAGAAAAAGGGGTGATGGACAAAATTGTCTCTGACCAAATTTCAACAACACATCACACTGTTTAAAAGATACAGCTACATTTGCTGACCGTCGATCAAATTAGCAGGCTTATTATGACTCCAAGGTGCTCACAACCTTCTGAACCACAAAGGCGAAATTTAACAGAGCAGGGGTGACCAGCAACTTTCGTCACACAGTTAGTTAAAGCATCATTCATTTGTATTTGCTATGCTGTTCATAAAGATCTGCTAGATATAGCTGGCAGTGGCAACAGTTCCAGCAAAGTGTGAGAAAAAAGCAAGTATCATCCTTCCTAGTAACCAAAATTGAAGAAACATCACCTCCTATGAGTCGAAAGTATTTAACACCCAAAATTCCTAGTAAAACCACTCAAAAACTGAACAAAAACAAGTGGGAGTAAAGATGCCATAATCTGATACCTTAGTTTGTGTCTCTGTACCAGAAGATCAGTTTACAAGAAGAGAACTGGGACAAGTTAAGACTTATATGTCATTAAAGAGAGACAACCTTGTTTACACATATTATACGTACTTCCCTATATATAGATCAAGAAAAAAAATGGTCTATATGACCTTTGATCAGTTCGCCAAAAAATATAGTTGATAACATATCCAATGGACCCGATGAATAATCATGTGACAGATATGTTGATCATTGTTCACCAAAAAATCGTCTATACTGCATGTTCCCATTCAAATGTAAAGAAGAAAGGGAATATAGAAACTAACTTGCTGCTGGCAACTTCAGTGAGTCCACGGGCACAACGCGGTCATCATATCATGATCAGCTGTAAACACCATGGTTGGTGGCTATTGACAATGGTTGCCAAAGGTCTTCTCACATTATGAAGTGGTGAATATCTAGTATATGTCCATCATTACAGTAGACAAGGAAAAGGGCGTTGAGAATTTACTAGGTGAAATCGAAGACTAACAAAACTAATATAAATTGCAGCTTAGTGGAGGCCAAATGAACAGCTCCATTGAAGTAGAAGGCAGCCATATAGAAACACAGATGGTCGTTCATCAGACATTCACTACTAACAAGTTCCTCCCAGAATTATTAGTAAGAGTAGTGACCTTTAATTTAGACATACTACAAAAAGAAAAGCTTGGGGGATGCAAGCTACAAAGAAACGTTGAGGCCTCGATTAGCAGTCCAAAGTAAATAGGCAAAATCTCTAGAAAAGGTTTCAATCAGTGCCCTGTTCCAGAAAAGAGTGGTACTTCTCAGGGAGTAACTCTTTATATTCCTGGCCTTTCCCCCCTGAAGCAAGTGCAGTCAACAAGATAGCTGTGGAAGCTTCAAGGGTGAAGCTCCTCTCATCAATTTTAGACAGATAAGTCCCAGCCCTGGGCACCTCCCCTTTCCGAAATAAGCTTCTAACTATAGCATTTATTATATGGGAGTCGGCAGCACATCCATTCTTCTCCATAGAAACAAATAGATCATCAGACTCTTGTAGAGAACCTTCTTCTATAAGTTTTTGTATCATTAAGCTATATGTAACAACGGTGGGCACTAACCCTTTAGCCCAGATACCATCAAACAAATCTTTAGCCTCTTCCTTCCTGCCACCTTTAAGCAACGCACCAAGCATAATATTAAAAGTGATAATGCAAGGCTTAACCTTCCCGGCCAACATTTCTCTGAAAACAACAAATGCATCATCTATCCTTCCATTCTTAGAGTAACCATCAATCAGTATGTTATAGGTGATAACATCTGGTTCCATGCCAATTGAGACCATATTGTCAAGTAACTTGCTCACTTCATCCATCTTACCAATGAACAAGTATCCACCTATCAGTATGTTATAAGTACACACATCAGGCTTCACACCCATGTGTACCATCAGGTCGAAGAGATCTTGGGCTTCCATAACCCTTCCATTTTTGCAAAGGCGGTCCATAATTGTGGTGAAGAACACTATGTTGGGACAGATGCCGCGATCCAACATCTCAGAAAATAGTTCATCAACCTTCTCCCATTTGCCACAAGAACAGAAACCCCTAATAAGAGGGTTAAAAACTACGATATCAGGAACTAACCCTTCAGTTATCATTTGATTGAACTGGGACATAGCATCATCCATTCGGTCAATCCTGGAAAGTAAGTCTATTACTGTTCCATAGCTCACTGCATCAGGGTTCAATCCTTGCTGCCGCATTTTTGTAAATATATGCATTACTTCATCAACCATTTTTTCTTCAGCATATGCAAATATAAGTATGTTGTATCCATAATGATCTGGTGAAATACCATTATCATCCATCAAATCAATGAGACAATTCATATCATGAAAAGATCTTTCCATAGCATACCCATGAAGCATAATGTTGTAGGTAGTAACAGTCGGTTTCTGGCCCAAACTGATCATGAAATCAAAATTCTTCCTAGCTTCTGTGCATCTTCCATTCTTGCAAAGATAATCCATCTGTATACTATAAGTTATGATATTTGGTTGAACACCATTTCTAGACATTTCTATGAAAACCCGATCCACCTCCTCGCACTGTCCTAATGAATAATATCCATGTATTAAACTAGTATATGTGGTAACATCTGGCAGAATTCGTCTATCAAGCATCTGTTGAAGAACCTCCTCAGCCTTGTCCATCGCGTGAAGCTTGCACATGCCAGAGATGATTGAATTACAGGTCACAACATTCGGTGATACCCCCTGACGCAGCATTTCAGAAAATAGGCTGTAAGCTTGGTCCACCTCATCCTCTTTCAACAAGCCATCAATTACAGTGCTATAGGTCACCACATCAGGTCGGCAGCAACCTCCATCCTCAACCATAATTTGAATCAGCTCGAGAGCCTCTTGGCTTCTCTTCTCGTTGCAGAGACCCTTGAAAAGAATGTTATAGGAGAAAATGTTTGGTATGCAGTTAAACTCAGGCATTATCCGGAGTACGATGTCCATTGCATAACTGGTCTTCTTCTCGGCGCAGATGGCCTTGAGTAGGTGGCTGAAATTGATGATAGCTTCTGCTGTAAATCCCAACTTAATGACGTGTCCCATGGCAGCGTGTCCAAGGTCCAGGCGGCCAGCACGGCAGCAGCAGTCGACTAGAATGCCATAGGTGATATTGTGGGGAGGCACCTTGGCTCTTGCAACATGGTTGAAGAGGGAGACGCCGAGCGCGGGGCAATCACGGCCAACAACAGTGAGGAGGCAGTTGATGGCAGGGATCGAGGAAGGCCCAGCAACCTGGAGCAATTCGTCGAACAGGTGGAGTGCGTCCTCGGTGCCAATGCATCCGGCATGGTACCGATCCTTGATGTTCCTCTCCAAGATGCGTCTGTCGACGGGGACAAAGCGGCGGCTCATAGTTCCAGCTGGCCTGAAGAATCCCTCGCCGCCGCCGTTCACCACCTACAGAACCTGGGGTTAAAAGGAAGGAAAAGCAGAGGAAGAAGGACGAGCTGTAGGAGGTAAAAATGCTCCATGGTCGTCAGGATGCTCACCGTCGAGCTGCAGCTGCCGTAGGAGGTAATGCGATGTACTGCAGGAGATCTCCGCCACAGCGTGTCAGCGTTGAGGGGGGCGAGGACGAGATCTCCGCCGCTGGGCCCTGAGGAGAGGGCCTCCACCGCCGCAGGTCCAGACGCTCACTGGCCTTTGGTTTCCCCTATCCCGACCGCGGGGGAGAGGGCCTCAACGCCCGCCGCCACTCCCGTATTTCCGCCGCCGCCGCCGCCGCCGCCGCCGGCGCTGGCCTGAGACGAGACCTCGGCTCTCTCAAGAAGAAGTTGTATCTGTATCGTGAACTAACTGAAAAAAGAAAAAGAAAAAAACTTCACACCATACGTACTTGAAGGACTGCTCTTTGTTTTATTTTTGGGTAGGAATTGGGAGCACCCACTTACAACTTATTTATTCCATTTTTTTCCGAATACGCATGAGTGTGTACATATTACACGAACCCAACTCCACCCGTGTACGTTGGCTAGTCTAACTCCTCGTCGCAGCCCGTAGCCCACGATGATAACGCTCTCAGGAAGGAGGCAACATCTCCTTTGATGAGCCCGGCCCGCTTCCACATCTGGCATTCTCCTTCGATCCTATTGAATAGATGGTTTATCGATGGCACTACACCATCAAATACAATCGTATTTCGGTGCTTCCATATTTCGATGCATGCCTTGCTTTGGCTCCCCTCCTGAAGCTTCTCTCCCCTTGATGGTATCCATCCTTGCTTCCCGGGAGCGTGGCAGACAACCGTCCATACCTCACGCGTGAACACACAATCTAGCAGGAGATGGTTTATCATCTCCTCTTCCCGTGCGCAGAATGGGCACGCCTCTTGATGACCTAGCCCCCTCCGAGCTAGGTGGCCGAAGTCCACCACCTGTTCTGGAGAGCAAGCCAGGTGAAGAATCTACATTATAGGGGGGCCCTGGACTTCCACGTGAACGTCCATGTTGGAGCCACCTCCCAGCTTCAGAACTTTGCCGTGTAAGCTGATCTGGTCGAGAAACATCCTTCCATCTCCCAGGCCCAAGCAATGGAGTCCTCCCGATCATCATCGTGTAGCACTTCCCTCGCAACTGCATTCCAGAGGGCAAAGTACTCCAGTAGCAAGGCCGGCGTGAGATCCGGCCCAATATCTCTCACTCAGTCGTTGTCTGAGATTCCTTGTTGCACAAGTGCGCACGCCACGTACTATTTGTCTGACTCGCCCCGTACAGGCTTAGTGCAAGCTCTTGTATCCGTTGTCCCAGCAACCATCTATCCTCACAAAATAGCGTATTCCTTCCATTCCCAACTTTTGACAGGGTTGTAGCCCTACACAGCTGCAGTGATTCCTTTAGCATCGTAATGTTGAACTCCGCCCATGGCCTGGAGGTGTCAGATCTTTGTAGCCACGGTCATCTTGATTGCATTGCTATATTTAGCCATCTGAGGTTCAGGATGCCCAGACCTCCAGCCCACATAGGCGTACAGATCGTCTCCCAAGCCACAAAGCATTCCCCACCATTTGCCTCCGCCCTAGCACACCAAAGGAAGCCCCTGCAGATCTTGTTCATCGCCGAGATCGTGCTTGTGGAATGTCCAGTGCAACCATGGCGTGAAGTGGGATTGCACACGACACCGATTTGACCTAAAGGGGTCACCCACTATTGGGCATGTTGGCCGCCTTCGATCAGGGCAAAGCGGCTGCGAGTTGATCTACCATTCCCAAAAGCAGAGCAGCCGATTGTTTGCGGATGGTGAGTGAGAAGTCGAGATATTTGCAAGGAAAGGTGCCGCTCGGGTAGCCGATTATGGCCACCAATCTTTGCCAAGTATTCGAGGGGCAACAAATTGGGTAGGTCGCGCTTTTGTTGAGATTTACATGCAGCCCCGAAGCTCCACCAAAGATCCGCAAAAGTGATGAGCACGGTTGTAGGTCTTGGTCATATGGTTTTATGAAAATCGTGACGTCGTCGGCGAACATTGAGAGGTGGTGCTTCATTCCCCTCCTTGCTAGCATGGCCATGATTCCACGTCAGGTAGCAAGCTCAAATATCCGTTGTAGCGGCTCCATGTTTAAGATGAATAGCATCAGTTATAGTGGGGCTCCTTGCCTCAAGCCCTTGCAATTGTATATTGGTCATCCCATGGCGTCGTTGACCATAATCCTCGTGGAAGATGTCGATAGCAGTCCACAAATCCACGCAAGCCATCTAGCCCCAAAACCATGCTTTGCATTACTTCTGGGAGAAAAGGTTAATGCACTGAATCGAACGCCTTTGAGATGTCTAGTTTCAACATTACGGCGGCCTTCTTTAGTGCGTGTAGACGGTGTGCCATGCATTGCACGAGCGAAGGAGCTTGAGAACCTGCTAAAAGATGAGAACAAGAAATTCAAGGTGGTATCGGTTGTGGGATTTGGAGGTCTAGGCAAAACAACACTTGTGAATGTGGTATATGGGAAGATCAAGATCGGATTTCAGTGTTGTGCTTTTGTGCCTGTCTCCCAGAAGCCATACATACCAAAACTTATCCATGATTTACTGTCCCAACTTGGGTGTAAACCATCTTCTCATGATTGCGGCTTAAATATCATGTTGGACCAACTTAGGGAACATCTACACAACAAGAGGAATCCATTTTACTTTGTGCATGTTGTTATTTGCCAGTGTCTATGGTATGTTTCAAAATGCTATATATATTTAGCTTCGTCGGTTATTATTTTTTTGCAAGAAGCTTTGTCCATTAATTTAGATGAAAGTGTATATTCTTTGAGTATTAGAACCTTGGAGAAAATAATAGTTGTTCCTGAAGAAATGCAAACAATAAAAGAAGTGCTAAGAAGAATATGAATGCATATTAGTCAACTTAATTAGATACTTCTAATTTTTGTGTCTTATGGCTGCAACGTGTGGGTTGAAATTGACTGGAGTTGAGGAGTGTTGGGGAACATAGTAATTTCAAAAAAATTCCTACGCACACGCAAGATCATGGTGATGCAAAGCAACGAGAGGGGAGAGTGTTGTCTACGTACCCTCATAGACCGACAGCGGAAGCATTATGACAACGCGGTTGATGTAGTCGTACGTCTTCACGGCACCTCCGAGTTTTAGCACACGTTCAGCTCGATGACGATCCCCGGACTCCGATCTAGCAAAGTTTCGGGGATGAGTTCCGTCAGCACGACGGCGTGGTGACGATCTTGATGTTCTACCATCGCAGGGCTTCGCCTAAGCACCGCTACAATATTATCGAGGATTATCGTGGAGGGGGGCACCGCACACGGCTAAGAGAACGATCACGAAGATCAACTTGTGTGTCTATGGGGCGCCCCCTACCCCCGTATATAAAGGAGTGGAGGAGGGGAGGGCCGGCCCTCTCTATGGCGCGCCCTAGGGGAGTCCTACTCCCACCGGGAGTAGGATTCCCCCTTTCCTAGTCCAACTAGGAGTCCTTCCAAGTATTAGGAGTAGGAGACAAGGAAGGGGAAGAGGGAAGAGAAGGAAGGAGGGGGCGCCGCCCCTCCCCCTAGTCCAATTCGGACTAGTCAATGGGGGGGCGCGCGGCCTGCCTCTCCCTCTCCCCTAAAGCCCAATAAGGCCCATATACTTCTTCCCCCGTATTCCCGTAACTCCCCGGTACTCCCAAAAATACCCGAATCACTCGGAACCTTTCCGATGTCCGAATATAGTCGTCCAATATATCGATCTTTATGTCTCGACCATTTCGAGACTCCTCGTCATGTCCCCGATCTCATCCGGGACTCCGAACTCCTTCGGTACATCAAAACTCATAAACTCATAATATAACTGTCATCAAAACCTTAAGCGTGCGGACCCTACGGGTTCGAGAACAATGTAGACATGACCGAGACACGTCTCCGGTCAATAACCAATAGCGGAACCTAGATGCTCATATTGGCTCCCACATATTCTGCGAAGATCTTTATCGGTCAGACCGCATAACAACATACGTTGTTCCCTTTGTCATCGGTATGTTACTTGCCCGAGATTCGATCGTCGGTATCTCAATACCTAGTTTAATCTCGTTACCGGCAAGTCTCTTTACTCGTTCCGTAATACATCATCTCGCAACTAACTCATTAGTTGCATTGCTTGCAAGGCTTAAGTGATGTGCATTATCGAGAGGGCCCAGAGATACCTCTCTGACATTCGGAGTGACAAATCCTAATCTCGAAATACGCCAACCCAACAAGTACCTTCGGAGACACCTGTAGAGCACCTTTATAATCACCCAGTTATGTTGTGACGTTTGGTAGCACACAAAGTGTTCCTCCGGTAAATGGGAGTCGCATAATCTCATAGTCATAGGAACATGTATAAGTCATGAAGAAAGCAATAGCAACATACTTAAACGATCGAGTGCTAAGCTAACGGAATGGGTCATGTCAACCACATTATTCTCCTAATGATGTGATCCCGTTAATCAAATGACAACTCATGTCTATGGCTAGGAAACTTAACCATCTTTGATCAACGAGCTAGTCAAGTAGAGGCATACTAGTGACACTCCGTTTGTCTATGTATTCACACATGTATCATGTTTCCGGTTAATACAATTCTAGCATGAATGATAAAAATTTATCATGAAATAAGGAAATAAATAATAACTTTATTATTGCCTCTAGGGCATATTTCCTTCAGTCTCCCACTTGCACTAGAGTCAATAATCTAGTTCACATCGCCATGTGATTTAACACCAATAGTTCACATCACCATGTGATTAACACCCATAGTTCACATCATCATGTGACCAACACCCAAAGGGTTTACTAGAGTCAATAATCTAGTTCACATCGCTATGTGATTAACACCCAAAGAGTACTAAGGTGTGATCATGTTTTGTTTGTGAGAGAAGTTTAGTCAATGGGTCTGCCACATTCAGATCCGTATGTATTTTGCAAATTTCTATGTCAACAATGCTCTGCACGGAGCTACTCTAGCTAATTGCTCCCACTTTCAATATGTATCTAGATTGAAACTTAGAGTCATCTAGATCAGTGTCAAAACTTGCATCGACGTAACCCTTTACGACGAACCTTTTGACACCTCCATAATCGAGAAACATATCCTTATTCCACTAAGGATAATTTTGACCGCTGTCCAGTGATCTACTCCTAGATCACTATTGTACTCCCTTGCCAAAATCATTGTAGGGTATACAATAGATTTGGTACACAGCATGGCATACTTTATAGAACCTATGGCCAAGGCATAGGGAATGACTTTCATTCTCTTTCTATCTTCTGCCGTGGTCGAGTTTTGAGTCTTACTCAATTTCACACCTTGTAACACAGGCAAGAACTCTTTCTTTGACTGTTCCATTTTGAACTACTTCAAAATCTTGTCAAGGTATGTACTCATTGAAAAAACTTATCAAGCGTCTTGATCTATTTCTATAGATCTTGATGCTCAATATGTAAGCAGCTTCATCAAGGTCTTTCTTTGAAAAACTCCTTTCAAACACTCCTTTATGCTTTGCAGAATAATTCTACATTATTTCTGATCAACAATATGTCATTCACATATACTTATTAGAAATGTTGTAGTGCTCCCACTCACTTTCTTGTAAATACAGGCTTCGCCGCAAGTCTGTATAAAACTATATGCTTTGATCAACTTATCAAAGCGTGTATTCCAACTCCGAGATTCTTGCACCAGTCCATAGATGGATCGCTGGAGCTTGCATATTTTGTTAACATCCTTAGGATCGACAAAACCTTCTGGTTGCATCATATACAACTCTTCTTTAAGAAATCCATTAAGGATTGCAGTTTTGTTTATCCATTTGCCAGATTTCATAAAATGTGGCAATTGCAAACATGATTCGAACAGACTTTAAGCATCGATACGAGTGAGAAGATCTCATCGTAGTCAACACCTTGAACTTTGTTAAAAACCTTTTTCGACAAGTCTAGCTTTGTAGATAGTAACATTACTATCGGTGTCCGTCTTCCTCTTGAAAATCCGTTTAATCTCAATGGCTTGCCGATCATTGGGCAAGTCAATCAAAGTCCATACTTTGTTCTCATATATGGATCCCATCTCAGATTTCATGGCCTCAAACAATTTCGCGGAATCTGGGCTCACTATTGCTTCTTCATAGTTCGTAGGTTCATCATGGTCTAGTAACATGGCTTCCAGTACATGATTACCGTACCACTCTGGTGCGGATCATGCTCTGGTTGATCTACAAAGTTCTGTAGTAACTTGATCTGAAGTTACATGATCATCATCATTAGCTTCCTCACTAATTGGTGTAGGATTCACAGGAACAGATTTCTGTGATGAACTACTTTCCAATTCGGGAGTAGGTACAGTTACCTCATCAAGTTCTACTTTTCTCCCAGTCACTTCTTTCGAGAGAAACTCCTTCTCTAGAAAGGATCCATTCTTAGCAACGATTTTGCCTTCGGATCTGTGATAGAAGGTGTACCCAACAGTCTCCTTTGGGTATCCTATGAAGACGCATTTCTCTGATTTGGGTTCGAGCTTATCAGGATGAAACTTTTTCACATAAGCATCGCAACTCCAAACTTTAAGAAACGACAGCTTAGGTTTAATGCTAAACCATAGTTCATACGGTGTCGTCTCAACGGATTTAGATGGTGCCCTATTTAATGTGAATGCAGCTGTCTCTAATGCATAACCCCAAAATGATAGTGGTAGATCGGTAAGAGACATCATAGATCGCACTATATCTAATAAAGTACGGTTATGACGTTCGGACACACCATTACACTATGGTGTTCCAGGTGGCGTGAGTAGTGAAACTATTTCACATTGTTTTAACTGAAGGCCAAACTCATTGTCGGTGTCAAAACCGGCGGATCTCGGGTAGGGGGTCCCGAACTGTGCGTCAAGGTCGGATGGTAACAGGAGACAAGGGACACGATGTTTACCCAGGTTCGGGCCCTCTCGATCGAGGTAAAATCCTACTCCTGCTTGATTAATATTGATGATATGGGTAGTACAAGAGTAGATCTACCACGAGATCAAGGAGGCTAAACCCTAGAAGCTAGCCTATGGTATGATTGTTGTGTGTATTGTATATGATCTATCGACTAGCCTGGCCTCGGTTTATATAATGCACCAGAGGCCTAGGATAACAAGAGTCCTAGCCGAATACGCCAGTGGGGAGGAGTCCTTGTCTTGATTGCCAAGTCTTGTGGAACCTTCCTTGTATGCGGTAACTGTCCGAACTGGCCCATGAGTATACGGCCATGGGGGTCCTCGGCCCAACCTAATAGATCGGGAGACGACATGGTGAGTACCCCTAGTCCAGGACACCGTCAGTAGCCCCCTGAACCGGTCTTCGAGTTAGGGATGCTCCTCGATTCTTCCAAACTGTTCTTCATCTTCGGTCGCCGATCTTGAAAACTGGTTCAACAAATCTTCTTTATCTTCGATCTTGAGGATCGCCGAAATGCATTCGACGGGTTTACACATTGGGTATCCGAGGAGCCCCTTTAAGTTTCCGGCCTTTATCAATGCCTTGTTATTTTTATGCCACACCTCAGGTTTGAAGTTGTTCCCGGGAGGCAGTTCCCTCTTGCGTCCGAGCTCTAACGCCGGCTGCATTCGAGGTATTTTTTGCAGCCGAGCACCAATGTCGGACTGCTTCCCAGCTCTAACGCCAGACTATGTATCCGAGCTCCAACGCCGGACTATGTATCCTAGCTCCAATGCCGAACTGTATCCGAGGTGTCGTAAATCACCTTGGTTCAAAGAAGTTTGAAGGATTTTAGCCGAGCTTAATGCCGGAAATGCCCTCTATGGAGCCAGCCACTAGCGCCCGAGCTTTATGCCGGACTGCTTCTGAGGTGGTGCACCACCCTGAATGTGGGACGATTTTTGTCAATATTTTTTGTTGGTGCAATTTATTCTCTGCCGAGATACATAGCCAGTAGCCCTCAAGGTGGGTATCGGTCTAAAACCCGAGATGCCCATGAAGGATGACATAAGACCGCTGATCGTCATAGCTGCTGAGACTCAGGTTGATTTGCAAAATCGGTCTGAGGATCAAGTCCTAGCTCGACAGAATACTTCGGGACACAAAAAGCGGCGCGCTCAGTCCTCGAGACTCAGGTTGGGTGTGGCCGACCAACCTGAGGATCAAAATCTCCTCGGAAACTGTATTGCACTTAAAATTTTCTGCATTGGACATGCAATGCAGTAGCCCCCGAGACACTGGTCGGGTGGCAACACTAGATCAGGGGATCGATGTGCCCCTTTAATATTTGTAAATAATAAGCCTGAAGCCCAGTAGCCCCCGAGCCTTAATGCGGGCACAGGTGGCCGAATTGAGGATCGATATCCATAGTAAAATCACAAATTATGTGTAATGACTCTATGTATCCAAGTACTTTATGTCATTAATGCTCGGTTCCACATTGTACAAAACTTTGTTGACCGACCATCGGCTTCCACCTCCTCGGCCAGTAGCCGAGGAGTGTTTGTCTTACTTTATAAAGCCTTTATGAGGGCAAAGATTTACGACAAACAAGGCAATCTGGCCATACGGTTTTATAAACAAAGGTATCTTCAGGTCCACTGCTCTCGCTTGGCTTTCCTTTTTAAGAAGCTCATACCGGTCAGCGGCATCCTTCAGCTCAATACCCATCTTGGCTATTTTATCTTCGCTCTGGTAATGAGCAGCCTATTCGGCTCTTAACACTTCGACCGCTTTTAGGGTGGCCACATTACTTCTCCTGGCTTGTTCCTTGGATCGGGCAAGCTCCGCCCGAAGGGTCTCCACGGCAGCAGCTCCATCTGCAGTCGCAGCATATTATAGGTAATTGCATCATGCTCCTCCTAATATCTGTTAACCACCGGAGAATACATACCCTGTGCCTCGTCAAGCCGCTTGTTTACAAGCACGATGTCGGCATCTGCCGCATCAAGTTGCCGCCTCAATTCGGCAAACTCACCAGTCTGGCCAGCCACCGGACCATCAGCCGCCTGCACATGAAAGCAGCATGATCATCACCTGGGACTATGATTCTCTGTTTGCCGCCTTTGGATAGCAACCAGAGTCTCAGGGGCTACTATCTGTATAGGGCACACCTAGCATGCGCGGTACCGTCAATATATATATATATATATATATATATATATATATATATATATATATATATATATATATATATATATATATATATTACATTGTGTACCTCAAAGCCTCTTAGCATGCTCATAAAAGCTTCATGCAACCCACTTTTGGCAGATGAAATCCTCTCAACCACTGTACCCAATAAAGTATGATGCGCCTCTGATACAGCCGCTTGCTCCAGAAGACTCATCGGTGCGTCCGGTCGTGCACCGGACAGTCCCAGACTCTTTATGTGGCTCTCCTTAGGAGACGAATAGTCCGGACTTCCGGTGGCCGAAGGGTTACCTTCTGGCCTTGGCGAATCAGGAGAAATCCTCCATGACGACACCTCAGGGTCGTCCGCCTCATGAGGCAGGGAGACAGGGGGAGGCGTTTCTCACTCCATCATCTCGGGAAGAAGATCCCCTAGGGACGAACTCTATTTAGAAGGGCTACGATCCGAACTACAAGACATACGTCTCGGTTATTATCCTTAGAGATGAAGCAGGATATATTTAGTACTCTTGTTCACTTACAGATCGGTGGAGGGCTGATCCCCTTGCGGGCACTGTGCGGTAAGGATGCCCTCCGGGGCAGGGCCCCCTGGCAAAGGTTTCCTCCCTCGTTTGGAAACCCTCGTTTCCAAGTCTTCATAGGCGGTCCTCTTCCTTCCTTGGGGAGAGGGAATTTTAGATTCTTCTCCCCGGTTATCCTCCTTCGCAGAGACACTAATTCCCCCGGTTTGGATGAGTAATGAGTGAGGCCCGCTTTCGGCTTCTTTATTCCTCCCTTTATCTTCCCCTGATGGCGCTTGATAAGGTGCGAGCTCAAGCATCCTGGCTAGTACAGGATTCGGTGAGCCTTCGGGAAGGGGGGCCGAACACCTGATCATCTTCGTCTTTCTTATCCAGTCCTGGTCCAAGAGCAATTTTTCAGAATGATGTCATGACAAATGAAATAACAGCGTGTTCGGCCGTAGAATTACTTACGTGGGTATCTGGACGATTGCTGTTCGGACCCGCATCCTCGGTGGTGTCCGGACACTTTATTCATGATCCGAATAATATTCCATACATCTCTTCGAGCGTCACGCCGAAGAATTGCTGAATAGTTTGCGGTACTTCCAGGCTGAACTCCCACATACGGAGAGGTCGACGTTGGCATGGAAGGACCCGACGAACTAGCATGACTTGCATTACCTTGACAAGGCTGACATCTCTCTTGAGGAGATCTCGGATGCTGCTCTGCAATGTCGGCACACCATTAACCGGCCGCCAGTCCAGCCCCTTGTTGACCCATGACGCCAGTTGTGGCGGGGGGTGTCAGTGTCAAAACCGGCGGATCTCGGGTAGGGGGTCCCGAACTGTGCATCTAAGGTGCTGTACTGTCAAAAGCTGATGCATATAATGCTATAAGTTTGGGGTGCTGTACTGTCAAAAGTGTTCGGACTTCTCGCGCCGTGTTATGGGGTATACTGAAGCCCATGGCGCACTGGTCGTACCAGAATGTACAGGTGCAATTTGTCGTAAATAAGCAGACAAGGAAAAGAAAGAAAAAGAAAGTGGAATGCAATAATAGGCTAACGCTATGCATCGTTATTAAATAATACGTCAAAGCGTACGGATACAAGTAGTGCAATAAGCAAAAAAAAGGACCATTTGACATGTCCTATTCAAGGGCAAGCTGCGTACGGGTATGTAAAACATGTATTTTGATTGTTATCAGAGTCCACCTGGGCATTCCCTTGTACGTCAGACCGTCTTGCTTCCTTGGTATTTCCTTACCGCGATGAGTCCAACAATTAGACTGCCGGGAAGGGCTTCCAGAGAGTAAGGTCCTGAAAGAGAGAAAATGATAAAGGTATACAACCCCTGGGGCGGTTGAGCCGCATTATGGGACGTGCCGTAGTGGTGCCTCCGCCTATGCCCATGGTATCTTGAGTGCGTAGTTATGTATGCGCGGTGCAAATTTCGCCACTTGACTGGGACTAGGATGGAGGCCGAATTGCTAATCGATCCCAAAACATGCCTGCCAATCCTCCTGCGGGGTACTCCGGACTCGCTTGAAGGTGTCCGGGGTCTATTTTGCCGAATTGGCGGTTTGCCTAATAAGGCTGCTTTGCGCTTCTGCTGCGAGGGCTGCAGTGTGCTCCTCCGTGCGGAGCGAGCGCTCTGTGTTTCCATTAACTGTTATAACCCCGCGTGGTCCTAGCATTTTGAGTTTGAAGTATACATAATGTGGTACCGCATTGAATCTGGCAAATGCGGTTCGTCCGAGCTGTGCGTGATAGCCGCTGCGAAAGGGGACGATATCGAAGATTAACTCCTCGCTTCGAAAGTTGTCCGGAGACCCGAAAACCACTTCCAGTGTGATTGAGCCCGTGCAACAGGCCTCTACCCCTGGTATTACACCAGTAAAGGTGGTTTTGGTGGGTTTGGTCATCGAGGGGTCTATGCCCATTTTGCGCACTGTATCTTGATAGAGGAGGTTCAGGCTGCTGCCACCGTCCATAAGGACTCGAGTGAGGTGAAATCCGTCAATGATGGGGTCAAGGACCAATGCGGCAGATCCGCCATGACAGATGCTAGTGGGGTGGTCCCTGCGATCGAAGGTGATTGGACAAGAGGACCATGGGTTGAACTTTGGGGCGACTGGCTCGATCGCATAGACGTCCCTTAGTGCATGCTTCTGTTCCCTCTTGGGAATGTGGGTTGCGTATATCATGTTTACCATTTTCACTTGTGGAGGGAACCTCTTCTGTCCTCCTGTGTTCGGCGGCCGAGGCTCCTCGTCGTCGCTATGCAGCCCCTTGTCCTTGTTTTCGGCATTCAACTTGCCAGCCTGCTTGAACACCCAGCATTCTCTGTTGGTGTGATTGGCTGGCTTATCGGGGGTGCCGTGTATTTGACACGAGCGATCGAGTATGCGGTAGAAACTGGACGGGCCTGGATTGCTTCTTTTGAACAGCTTTTTCTGCTGACCGGATTTAGAGCCACTGAATCTGGCATTGACTGTCGTGTCTTCGGAGTTATCACCTTTGTTGCGGCGCTTGTGTCTGTTGCTACGTGGTCTGCCGCTAGTATCTTTGGCATCTGAAGTGACAGGATTCCTTGATGTGTTGTTGCTGCGAGCCAGCCAGCTGTCCTCGCCCGCGCAAAAGTGGGTCATTAGTGTCGTGAGGGCTGCCATGGACTTCGGCTTCTCTTGGCCGAGGTGTCAGGCGAGCCACTCATACCGGATGTTATGTTTAAATGCCACTAAGGCCTCGGCATCCGGACAATCGATGATTTAGTTCTTTTTAGTTAGGAACCGAGTCCAGAATTTCCTGGCCGATTCCCCAGGTTGTTGGGTTATGTGATTCAAGTCATCAGCATCTGGTGGTCACACATAAGTGCCTTGGAAGTTGTCAAGGAATGCATCTTCCAAATTCTCCCAACTGCCAATGGAGTTTGCTGGCAGGCTATTCAGCCAATGCCGAGCTGGTCCTTTGAGTTTTAGTGGGAGGTACTTGATGGCATGTAGATCGTCACCGCGGGCCATGTGGATGTGGAGGAGGAAATCCTTGATCCATACCGTGAGGTCTGTTGTGGCATCGTATGACTCAATGTTCACGGGTTTGAATCCTTCTGAGGATTCATGATCCATTACTTCATTGGTGAAGCATAGGTGGTGTGCAGCGCCTTTGTGCCGGGCTATGTCATGACGCAGTTCATACGAGTCTTTTCTGCTGTATTCGGGCCGGCCGGATTTACTTTTAGTGTATCTTGCGTGACGATCATCGTCACGCGTTGGGGCGCGACCCCGTGATCCGTAGATCGATCTTGTATGTCCTGCTATGTTTTCCAATACGTCTTGTAGGTCCCGCGTGTTGCCCCGGGCCTTGGTGTTTTTGTTTGTCTGGCGACGGGGTGCGGGCTGGACTTCGGGCTGATATGCCCCTCTGTCTCGGCCACGAGGTGGCCGATCAGCCGCATCATACGCTGGTAATGTAGGCTTTAATGCTTCCTCCTCGAGTTGGGGTAGCAACCTGGGCTTTGGGCAACTCTTGGTTGGGCATTCGAGTTCGTATTCCTCGGCCGCAAGGACTTCAGTCCATCTATCCGCTAGCAGATCTTGATCAGCTCGAAGTTGTTTTTGCTTTTTCTTCAGGCTGTTTGTTGTGGCTATAAGCCGGCACTTGAAGCGCTCCTGCTCGACGGGATCCTCAGGCACAATAAATTCTTCGTCGCCGAGGCTCACCTCGTCTTCGGAGAGAAGCATGTAATTGTCATCCTCTGATTCTCCGTCTGCTGCCTATTCCGGAGGGCTAGCTTGTTGATCCTCCCGCTCGAGGTCTGGCTGGAGGGGATTGTCGTCGTCTTCGGCACTATCTAGAGTGTTATTGTCTCTTGTGCCGGTATTGCTGCTTCTACTATGGCGGGACTTAGCGCGGCGCCGCTGACGTCGGTGCTTGGATTGCTTCTTGGAGGGATTATCCTCTGCCGTCTCATCGCCATCGCCTTCTTTGGGGGTGTCCACCATGTATATGTCATATGATGAGGTGGCAGTCCAGCGCCCTGTGGCGGTGGTTCTTGTTCGTCTCCTGCATCGTGGTCCATACCGTCGATGTCTTCGGGGCCGAAGTTGAGGATGTCGGTTAAATCGTCGACAGTGGCTACTAAGTGGGCGGTGGGTGGGGAGCGAATTTCTCCATTGTCCGCATCCCATTCTAGCCGGACATAGTTCGGCCAAGGATCACCTGACAGGGAGAGAGACTTCAACGAGTTTAGCATGTCGCCAAAGGGCGAGTGCTGAAAGATATCCGCAGAGGTAAACTCCATCATCGGTGCCCAATCGGATTCGATAGGCACGGACGCAGGCGGCTCAGAGCCCGTGGCCGGGGACGAATCCAAGTGTCCGGCAACACGCTTCTCATAGGAAGCAAAGTCAGCATTCGGCTCTATCACCGCTGAGTGCGCAGCCTCTGTGGCGGGGTCCATCCAATCGTCCTCAGACGGCGCAATTTGTTCTGGTTTGAGGGCCGGAGTAGTTGTAGGTGTGATCTCCCGAACACTGCCCGACGGCAGAGCTAAGTCACGCTCGTCGTGACTGTGCGGCGCTCCTGACATGGGCTCAAATCCGTCAAAGATCAAGTCTCCGCGGATGTCGGCAGTATAGTTCAAGTTTCCAAACCTGACCTGATGGCCAGGGGCGTAGCTCTCGATCTGCTCCAGATGGCCAAGCGAGTTGGCCCGCAGTATGAAGCCGCCAAATACGAAGATCTGTCCGGGGAGGAAAACCTCACCCTGGATCACATCGTTGCCGAAGATCGAAGGGGCCATCAAGCCTTGTGGTGACGGCATAGTGGAACTCTCAATGAAAGCACCAATGTCAGTGTCAAAACGGTGGATCTCGGGTAGGGGGTCCCGAACTGTGCGTCTATGGCCGATGGTAACAGGAGGCGGGGGACACGATGTTTACCCAGGTTCGGGCCCTCTTGATGGAGGTAATACCCTACTTCCTGCTTGATTGATCTTGATGATATGAGTATTACAAGAGTTGATCTACCACGGGATCGCAGAGGCTAAACCCTAGAAGCTAGCCTATGGTATGATTGTTGTTGTTGTCCTACGGACTAAGCCCTCTGGTTTATATAGACATCGGAGGGGGCTAGGGTTACACAGAGTCGGTTACAAGGGAGGAGATCTACATATCCGTATTGCCAAGCTTGCCTTCCACGCCAAGGAGAGTCCCATCTGGACACGGGACAAAGTCTTCAATCTTGTATCTTCATAGTCCAACAGTCCGGCTAAAGTATATAGTCCGGCAGTCCGAGGACCCCCTAATCCAGGACTCCCTCAGGGAGCCCGAACGGAAGGCGGGGGCAGCTACCCACTTAATACTTCGGGGAGCCGTGATGTAAAACCACTCCCGCTGCCATAAGTTGGACATTTCCAGGAAGGAACCCTTTGGCCATGGAGCATTGGCGCCTTTGTTTATTATGGCACCTCCGCATTCTGCGTGTCGCCCCTCGAACATCTTCGGCTTCACATTGAAGGTCTTGAGCCATAAGCCGAAGTGTGGGGTGATGCGGAGGAAGGCCTCACACACGACGATGAACGACGAGATGTGAAGGACGGAATCCAAAGCCAGATCATGAAAATCGAACCTGTAATAGAACATAAGCCCTCTAACAAAGGGATCAAGACTAAAGCCTAGCCCTCGGAGGAAGTGGGAAACAAATACGACACTCTCGTTGGGTTCGGGAGTGGGGATGACTTGCCCTTGAGCAGGCAGCCTGTGCGAGATTTCGGCGGTCAGATACCTGGCTTCTCTTAGCTTCTTGATGTCCTCCTCTATGACAGAGGAGGACATCCACCGGCCTTGAAGGTTGGATCCGGACATGATAAGCGCTTAGCCTGAGCCTTGGGTGTTGGAATTCGAGGTGGGGGAAGGGAAGGATCGAGCGTGAGAAGAAAAGGACAGGCCTTGGCCCCTTTATAAAGAGGGTGAATATCAAGCTTCCTCCGCGTGGCCGTTTGGAACTTGCCTAAAATCGAGGAGTCATACCAGCGGGCACGATTGGGTTACCCACACACTACTAGGAAAAGGGCTATAGATGAAATTGACACTAATGGCGCACCAGACATGTGGTGTGCCACTACTATATACTAATGGCGCACCATCTGCAGGTGCGCCATTAGTGTGGAAGACACTAATGGCGCACCAGGCACATGGTGCGCCACTAGAAACATTTTTTTTTCATTTTTCCAAACATACTAATGCCGCATCCACTAGTAGAAAAGGGGGCAACGGTCCAGGGGGTCAGCCCATTAGTGCCGGTTCAGACAAGAACAGGGACCAATGGGTGCATTGGTCCCGGTTCGTGAGCCCAGGGGGCCGGCCGGGCCACGTGGGCCATTGGTCCTGGTTCGTCTGGACCTTTTGGTCCCGGTTGGTGCGACGAACCGGGACCAATGGCCCTCGCTCCTGGCCCACCACCATTGGTCCCGGTTGGTGGATTGAACCGGGTCCAATGGCTGCCCATTAGTCCCGGTCCAAGCCACCAACCGGGACTAAAGGGTTGGTCCTTGTTGCTGCCAGAGTTTAGTCCCACCTCGCCTACCAAAGGGGAATCAGACCGGTTTATAAGCCCCTCCCTCTCTACCTTTTTGAGCTCCTCTGAAAATGAAAATAGATGCCCTTATACAGGGAATTTAGCCTAAATTCATACGAATTTCTCTGAAATTTGTTATGAATTTAGGTTGAATTTTCTCTATAAGCGCATCTATGCTCATTTCTGAGTAGTTTTTATATAGTTTTTTTCTTTTCTTCTATATTTATTTTTTCTTTTTATTTCTGAGTTGTAATAAGTCATTAAAAACAAGCATCTATGCTCATTTTTTAGTAAAGTTAATCATAAGTATTTAGTTCTAAGTAGAAATGAAAAAATAAATAGCAAAAAAGAAAAAAAATGCCTATCATATTTGTAAAGTTATTCATAAACTAGTGATTCACACAAATTTTAAAAAATTCAAATTTAAACTATTCAAATTTTAAAACTAATGGCACTAACAGAAAGTTTATATTTTTTGTGACCTAAAATAAAAAAGAAATCACTACAAGACAAAAAAGTGCCACCTACTATTAAATTTTTTAGTTAAAGCAATTATTCCCGCATCGACATGGACGATGCCTATCCCGCATCCTCGTCGTCGAGTCGGCGGAGGACGACACCTGCTTGACCAGATGGGCCATGTCCGGGACTGGGCTCCGCCGGGTTGGTACTGGGAGGCGCTACCTTTCGGGGGGCGTAGCTTGGTGAGGAGACAGCCCGTCGTTGACCCGATCCTTGTTTGGTGGCGGTCGCGTGGGCCAGTGACGGTGCCGAGGCTTCCAGACACCGCGGAGGTGGTACGTCACCTGTCAGTGAGGAGGACGAGCACGTCCGTCGCTACATGGTTGCGTTGGAGGGCAGGTTCGAGAATACCTGGCAGGTTCTTCAGGGATCTCACTGGAGCTATGATCCTGTGATGGTTCCTTCCCTTTGGGTGTCCACCGCCCGCGCCGATACCCGTCGGGCGCTACGGTTCTAGCTGTACTGGCGATATGTATGATATATAGTATTCGACGTGTATTAGTGATAATATTCGATGTACAGACACATGGAGATGATGTAGTTTTTCTTATAATTGAAGGCATCCTAATTTGAATACTACTTTATTTTGCGATTTGATTTTTCTTATTGAATGCTCAATTTGGAGAGCACTATGCAAGGCATATGCATATGATTAGTTGAATAATAATGATCTAATTTTGTCTTTGAATTATGAACGTATAGGAAATGTCATCATCGGACGACGAAAGTCTCCCGGGGGAGTGCGACTGGTGCCACGACAATCGAGGTGAGTGCGATAGGCCTCACCTGGACGATGGTCGGCGCTTCAGCATTAAGCTCGAGGAGACCTTCGAAGTTGAAACGGTACGCAACGACGACAAGTGTTTTTTTTCCATAATTAAGCATGACTTCAACTATTTCAACGTGTAATTTTCATCTTTTACAATTCGAGTATAGTTTATCCCATGCCATGCAAGACGCTATGTCTTGGAGAGGATGGATTTTGAAGACCATGAAAATTTTGAAACGAAGAAAATTCACCTAAGGACCCAGCATGATGTGGATTTTGAAGTAAAGTTGTATAATGCTGAGAGCATAACCCATTTTGGTTGCAAAAATTGGGAAGCATTTTGCAAATTGTATGGTTTTGATGAGGGTATGCTTGTCACCATGGATCTTGGTGATCCTGAAATCGAGCAAGACAATATGGACATTTGGGTCCTTGTTGATACTCCTCCAGTTCTACCGCTATGTGAGTTTCTCAAACATAGTTAATTATTAAATAATTTATATTGTTCATTTCAAAATAGTTGACAGCTTATTTCCATTGACAGCTTATTTTGAAGTATCAAAGAATGTGCAGAAGATGGTAGATAGAACTTACTACACCGATGGCTCTGAGTTAACTTACAAGGAGAAAACTCACCTGGTTGGATTTTGTAATGATCTTGAGAATTACAATATCTACAATCGAACTCCTCAACATTATGGTCAATACGTGCCACTAGTGCACGTGTTGAACTACGGTAACTACCATGGTGATACCCTGGTAAATTTTTTTACTATTAGGACATCCGTGCATCTTTTTGCATACTTCTAAAACTAGTACATCATTGCTAACTACGAAGTTATTACTATGTTTTTCAACAGAGAATCCCAGAGGAGTGTGTGCCTCATTTGATGTATCAGAATGGCGGCAGCCTTCATGTTTTGAACATATATCCAGGTCATCGTACGAATCTCAACTGTCCATACCGGATTTCTAAAACAAGTGGAGACATGACAATCAAAGGATGGAAAAAATGTATGGACAGTCGTAAGGAGCTTCTTGGAAGCAAAAGGAAGCGAGGCGCAAGAATTGGAGACAGGATGATCTCCATTCTTCATAATGGAGAGTCAGGGTCTATATTGTTTTATGCTATTTTACCTTAAGTGTGTTTAGGTCCGATCCTAGCTACCTGATACTGATGATCATGTGCTAAGAACAATCATGTAGGGTTGGGTTCCATGACTATGAGGATGATGATCGTATGACTTATTATTAATAACGAGTAGAAGTTGTATGATGATGCTTGATTAATTAGTAGGACTTGTTATTATATATGATGATGTATGATGCGAGCACACATGAGTTATTATATATATATCTGCGGGTGAAATGAACATATATAGCAGTAGCGTAGGTAAATTAACCAAGGACTACATATAAGAGATGACACTTCTCTCTATTAGCTAGCTAATAACAACCTAAAAATAATCCCCTAAACCCCTAAAACAGCCACTTTTTTTAAAAAAAAAAGAAAAACCTCGTGCTGACGCGTGGAACCCTTTTGGTCCCGGTTTATGTCATGAACCGGGACCAAAGGACCCCCTGCCTGGGCTGCCGGCAGCGGCCACGTGGAGGCCCATCTGTCCCGGTTCTGGTTTGAACCGGGACTAAAGGGTGAGGGTATTAGTAACGACCCTTTAGTCCCGGTTCGGGAACCGGGACTAAAGGCCCTTATGAACCGGGACAAAAGGCCGGTTTTCTACTAGTGATCCTCGCACAGTGCACCATTACTAGTTCTAACTAGTAATGGCGCACGAGCCAAACAGTGCGCCACTACTGTATTTTTTTTATTCTTTTTTTTGCAAAACTACTAATGGCGCACTATGCCACGGTGCACCATTAGTATATATATATATATATATATATATATATATATATATTTGCAAAACTACTAATGGCGCACCACCATCAGGTGCGCCATTAGTATGTATGGTTACTAATGACGCATGATTGTGTGGTGCGCCATTAGTAACCTGGGACCAGCTAGATATTTTGGACAGCCACACCTACACACTTACTTTCCCCACTTCATTCCCTCCACCTCCTTCTCCAAGCTTGTGACGTCTGCCTCCTCCTCCTCACCTCATTTGCACCATAGATTCATCAAAATTAAGTGGTTAAATTACCTTTTTTTGATAGGTAAGTAAGGGGAAAGCTATCTTTATGTTGTAGATCTACTTTTTTTCTCCCTAGCTCGCTCCAACAATGTGCACATGCACTTTTTGTGGCCTAACTAGATCTATGTATGTTTGTGGTATTGCATATGTTTGTGGTGTTGCATATATGTTTGTGTTTGTAGGTACCGGTATTTGAAATGCGATAGTTGCCAATATTTTGCCGAAATGTTGATTCATTTCCGTTTCAGCAAGAATTTTGGCACTATGCATTCTTTTTGGTCCTATTTTTAGGGAAAGTCATGCCAAATTTATTCTTGGTTCTAAAATATCGTTTTGCTCTACCCCGCAGGCTACCATGGTCCGCACAATGATCGAAGGCATCGTGTGTAGGTTTTTGAGCTCTGTGAAGGCCGAGATGCTTCAGAAGAACGAGACGGAGATAAGATGTCCGTGTCGAAGATGCAAGGTGAAGAGCCTTATTGCGGACCCGGATTCCAGGCAGGTGCGGGACCACCTGCTCTTGCATGGTTTCATGGATGGCTATCGGTGGCAAGGTGATGAAGATGACTATGAAGTCTTCCATGGGGGCCGGGCAAGAAATGAGGAAGGGCAGCAAGACAACCACCGCGGCGAGGGCGGGTGAGAAGACGAAGAATCTTCAGGGCATGATCACGACGGTGATGCTGTACACAGACATCATGTAGAAGATGCCGGACATGATGAAGAGGAAGATCAAGATGAAGGGCATGATCATGAAGATGAAGATGCCGGAGCAGACGAGATGGAGGCTGGGTGCAGGACCCTCATATTCAAGAGCTACTTCTGAAGCAGACGGATAACGCAAGAGCTGCCGCCCGAGAGAAAGGCAAGCTGGATCAACTGGAGATAGACGCAGTTACTCCATTGTATGAAGGATGCAGGCCCAAGGATACCCGCCTGAAAGTAACGCTCATGGCTCTGGAGATGAAGGTAAAACACAAAATGACCAACGCATGCTTCAACGAGAACATGTCATTCTGGCACGGACGTCTTCCCAAGGGGAACAAGTGCCCGACCAGTTTCGAGGAGGCGATGAAAATCGTGTGTCCTCTGGATTTATCGCACGTGAAAAACCATGTGTGCATGAACAATTGCATCATTTACTGGGACGAGCACGCGGAGTCTACCATATGTCCAGTGTGCGGCGTCACTCGATACAAGAAGAGGAAGAAAGCTCCTCGAAAATTGGTGTGGTACTTTCCGATCACTCCTCGTCTGCAGCGGTATTTCGCGGAACCTAAGGTAGCAAAGCTCCTACGTTGGCACGCAGATAGGGAGGAGAAGAACGGGAAGATGACGGAAATGATCCGGAGATAAATAAAAAAGACAAGATGCTGAGTCACCCTAAGGATGCGAGCCAGTGGCAAGCGTTGAACTTCGAAGACCCAGAATTTGGGAAGGATCCAAGGAACATCGTGCTGGGTGCGAGCACCGATGGAGTCAATCCGTTTGGCAGCCAGAGAAGCACACATAGCACCTGGCCTGTGTTTGTGTGGATGTACAACCTTCCCCCTTGGTTGTGCATGAAGAGGAAGTACATTCACATGAGTATGCTAATTGAAGGGCCGAAACAACCAGGGAACGACAGCAATCTGTATCTGGGGCTGCTGAAAGAGGAGCTAGACACGCTGTGGAAAACGCCAGCCAATACATGGGACGCCGCAGAGAAAGAATATTTCCCTATGAGAGCCGCACTTCTCACGACGGTGCATGACTATCTCGGTTACGGATATCTCGCGGGGCAGGTTGTCCACGGATTTTCTGGATGCGTCAGGTGCATGGATGACACAATGTATTGCCATCTAGATAGAGATCGTGGGTCTTCAAAAACATGCTCATGGGACATCAAAGGTGGCTTCGCGACAATGACCCGTGGAGGAAACACAAGGATCTGTTCGATGGTGAAACCGAACCCGAAGACGCCCGCGTACGAGGAGCGGCGAGGAAATAGATGAGCTGTTGAAAAATTGGAAAGATTGCCCACCGCCGGGAAAGTAGCAAAAGGCGCCAGAGCCGGGAAAGAAGCGAAAGGCGCCAGAGCCGCTACTGAAGGTATGGAAAACGAGGTCTGTTTTCTGGGACTTGCCGTACTGGAAGATCCACCGTGTGCCTCACAGCCTTGATGTCATGCATATCACGAAGAACGTGTGGGAGAGTCTGCTTGGTACCCTGCTCAACATGCCAGAGAGGACCAAAGATGGGTGGAAAGCAAGGGCAGACTTGAAATCAATGGGAATCAGGCAGGAGCTTCACGCTAATGATGATGATGATGAGGCGAAGCAGGACACAGAAAGTCGTCGCAAAGGAAAAAAGGCTAAGAAGACCAGAAATTACTACCCTCCCGCGTGCTTCACTCTAAGTCAGGAGGAGATCGAGCAGTTTTTCTCCTGCCTCGTAGGAGTAAAACTTCCTTACGGTTACGCGGGGAAGATAAGCAGATACCTAGACCCAGCGAAGCAGAAGTTCAGCGGGATGAAGTCTCACGACTGTCACGTGCTGATGACGTAGATACCTCCAGTTGCAATCCATGGGATCATGGATGCGCACGTCCGTGAAACTCTATTTGGCCTATGCAACTTTTTCGACGTCATCTCTTGGAAGTCGGTTGGCGTGAGGCAACTCAGAAGGCTACATGAAGAGATTGTGGTGATACTATGCGAGCTTCAGATGTACTTCCCGCCCGCATTCTTCGACGTTATGGTGCATCAGCTGGTCCATATCGTGGAGGATATCATCCAACTTGGGCCGACGTTCCTGCACAGCATGATGCCATTCGAAAGGATGAATGGTGTCATCGAAGGATACGTTCGCAACATGTCACGTCCAGAAGGAAGTATAGCCAGGGGCTTTCTGACCGAAGAGTGCATCTCCTACTGCACGAATTATCTAGGCATCGAGAACCCCGTTGGTCTGCCCGTCAACAGGCACCTCGACAGGCTCGCTGGATGGTGTCACCGTGAGGGTCGCCGTGAAATGCATGTCGACTTCGAGGGTCGACTCGCCGACTTTGAAAGAGCAAACCTAGTCGCGCTACAACACATAGACGTGGTCGATCCTTGGGTGGTAGAGCACAAAACTTTATTGAGAAGACGTACAATGACCGAGGCCAACAGAGGACGGACGGAGATATAATCAAAGAGCACAACTCATGTTTCACGCGTTGGTTCAATCAGAAGCTTCTGTCATACCCTTTACATGAAGATTCTTCCGTGGAAGAACAACTCATATTCGCCTTGTCACAGGGCACCGAGCACAACCTGATGACCTATGAGGCGTACGATATCAACAGCTACACATTCTACACCGAGAACAAGGACATGAAGAGCGATGGTTATCAGAACTCCGGGGTAACGATGGAATCCCACACCGGTAACGACAAGGACAGATACTACGGAAGGATCAAGGGGATCTGGGAGCTGAGCTACGCTGGAGAGAAGGTCCCGATGTTCCGTGTCAGATGGGCCAAGAGCGTCCTAAAAGAAGACCGGTATTTCACCACCATGGTTATACCCGAAGCCAAATCCAAGACCGCGGGCGCAAACGTCACCGCGAAACATGAGCCATGGGTACTGGCTTCGCAAGTGGACCAATGCTTCTTCATTACCGACCCGTCAAAGCCCAGTCGTGTTGTCGTGAGGAGAGCCAAACGGAAGATCTTCGGAATGGATGGAGTAGCCAATGAGCAAGACTTAGACAAGTACGGTGACCTAAAGATCGAACATAACGACAACGATGAAGTAGCAGCATACACCACAAGAAGAAGCAGGACCACCCTACCTAAAGGACGTCCGTTCCACAGAAGAACTCCATTTGCGAAAAAGAAGGGCAAGACGATTGTGAACAGATAGCTAGCTAGCTAAGATCGATTGTATTTAAATTGTAGTCTTCATTTCTCGATTGTATTTCATGGGCACTTTTTGAACTATCATGAATATTTTTAAATTTCATGGGCACTTTTTGAATTCATAAAAAAATATTGAATATTCATGAGTACACTCGATCTCGATCCCCCTCCATCTTGATCGCTATCCCCCCTCGCCAGATCCCCCTCGCCGCCGAGCACCCCCCGCACCCTCCCTCGCTCCACCGCCGCCGACGACCCCCGCACCCTCCCCCGCTCCACCGTCACAAATGAATGCAACTAAAAATCCAAAAAAACACAAAATTGATTATATTTTCAAAAAATAAATTTGATTATATTTTCAAATAACAAATTTGATGATATTTTTTATATTCATAAATATTTTCAAATAAAAAATCTGATGATATTTTTTAAAAAATTATTACAGTTTTTATAAAAAAATATTACTGTTTCATATTTCATATACATTTTCTAAAAAATTATTAGATGCAACAAAATAATAATAATAATAAATCTTACTTATGGCGCACGGCTGGCTGGTGCGCCATTGCTATCTAAAAAAGAATACTTATGGCGCACGGTCCCGCTGGTGCGCCATTGCTAAAAATTCTAATGGCACACCGCCAGGGGGTGCGCCATTAGTAATCTTCCCCCATCCATACACTTCGTACCTCCCTCCTCCCTCCCTCTCGCCAGACACTTCGTCCCTCTCCCTCCACCGTGCCGCTCCCTCCCTCGTCCCTCCCTCCACCGTGCCACCACCACCGCTGCCCCGACCCACTGCACCGCAGCCGCCCACGCACCCCCGCCGCCTCCCTCTCCCCTTCCTCCCCCTCGA
>NC_041389.1:447669993-447755556 GCF_002162155.2 Triticum dicoccoides | reverse complement strand
CTCGAGCGCCGCCTCCCCCACGAGCCATGCCTCCCCCACGAGCGCCACCTCCCTCGCCTCCCTCGAAACCCTAGAAACCCGCCGGAGATTTGGAGCCTCAGAGCCGCCGGAGACTTGGAGTCTCGGAGCCGCCCCACGTCCACCAGGAGAGGAGGCTCCACGTCCACAAGGAGAGCAGGCCCGCGACCTCCCCGCCATCTATCCCCGCCTCCCCCAAGCTCGCCGTCTCCGCCCTCCGTCGTCTTCGCTCCGACCACCACCTCATCATCGTCAGGTAACCCTCCTCCCTCTGCCTCTCTTCTCCTCTCTACCTCCTCTCCTCCCTCCCGGCCATGCCCTCTTCTTCTCTCTTTTTCTAGGTTTAGGTCAAATCCCTCTCGAATTTAGGTCAAATTAGGATCAAAAAATTGTGGGAGTAGTGCCTAGCAAACATGAATAATTAGTACTCCATGTGCATTGGAGTACTTGGTACCTGCAAGATTTGGACACACTGAAAAAATGCACTGGACACACTGAAGAAAAATGCACTGTATCATGTATTTGTCCATGGTTTATAGACAAAAAAATGCACTGGACACACTGAAGAAAAATGCACTGTATCATGTATTTGTCCATGGTTTATAGATGAAAATGAGTTATTTTGCACTAGAGAATATAGTTGTGTATGCTGTAACCTTTATTTAACTGCATCTTCACACCTGTGAGTTTTCCATCTTCTCTGCTACTCTATTGGACATTAACCATTGCAAGCAGTGTGCTGCTACCACTGTCCTGCAAGGTAAGAGACATGTAGGACTGAAACTGGATCTAGTCCTGTTTGCAACTAGATACAGACTAATTGCAAACTGTGCTCTTTATTATATCCCAGTAAAATAAAATATAGGATAAAGTATGTAGTGCTGGCTCCTGAGAATGAGTAGAGCTATCTAGTCTCTGCAAGCAACTTAAAGCCCCAGTATTCAGTTGCTGGTCTGTTTGAGCAGTGGCATCTTTAGCTAGTGATCATTATCAGATGAGCAGCTGCCTCTACTGAACCACATTCAGCTATGAACCACATATAGCTCACATAAAACTGTCGCTTGCTAGAACAAACTCAGTGATGTGCCTAGAAGCCCCACATAACCAAAACATGTCCTCTTAACTACTTCAAGTTCAGAACCAAAGGGGTTACAGAAAGCTGGACAACTCGATGATGAACATGTCCACAAGGAGCTAGCCTTGAAGGCGTTCCCTCAAGTCCCAAAGAAACTTGTCCACAAGGAATTAATACAGTTGTGTCTAAGAAACTCAACCATCCCATGACTGGGAAGTCCACATTGCAAATTCAATACATGCACTAGAAGTAGAACACAACAGTTGGCACACCACACATCAGAGGCATCTGCTGTGATACATAACACAAGATGGGTTTGGTGTGGTTCTAGTCAAGAGATATGTACTCTCAGTTACAAGTAAATATAGGGTTCAAGATGAGTATGTTCATTATCCAGGGCTGAATCTTAATTACAAGTAAATATAGGGTTTAATTTGTGTTTGGGGTTGGAGCTGGGAAAGAGAGAGAGGGATAGGAGGGGGGAGGGGAAAGAGAAATGTTTATTTTAGGGTTTAATTAGGGCAGTGGCATGGTGCCCAGCCCAGGTGATATGACTGTCACTGCATGTTCATGTTCATGTTGAGAACGTGTCACAATGCTTGACTTGAGTATGTTTAATCCTCATTTTCTATGCATGCAGAACATCTTATTCCAGTAGTAGTGCTCTTTTGACAAAAATGTTTTAATTACTTTTGTAAGGAAAAAAATAGGTGCATTTTAAGGAGAATCGTACTATCTGTGTACCTAAGTAGTACAACAACACTGCATGCCTAACAGAGCTGCACGATAATTAAACATTAACAAGAGGTTGATTTTCTTCTTTCTGTCCAACAAGCATGATGGTGCCAGGTAAAGGTATCTTTTCTATGAAGTCATGCAGATTCGATGAATCTTCTCATATGTGCTTCTATATGATTTTTTTCTTTTTTCTCCTGTTGTTCTGTTAATAACCAGATCTGATACTAGCGAGTTAGATGCCCACGCATGCATGAGCTGGCTGACAGACAGACACAAGTAAGCCAGGCCTCAAGACAATGCAGCTTAATCAAATTAAACTCAAGATTCTGGTGTTTAACCCTGTTGTGTTGCTTCTAGAAATAATATAAAAGCTGTGAAAAAGAAATTTGTGGAGTTGGCACTTTACATAAGGTTGTAGATCATTGTAGTGTCCTAATGTCTAAGACTGTTGCGTTGGAGGTTCATGTTGCAAACATATCAGAACTAGCAAACATTTCATTACTTGTTGCATTGGAGGTTCATCTTGTCTTGAGGCAAACAAATCAGCATTGGAGGCTCATCTTTATTACATATCAGAACTTGCAAACAAATCTGTGAAAGACTTGTAAAGTTGCTGGGTTTGGTCTCCGACCATTGTGTCGTGATTAATTTGCAGGTACCCCGAGAGTCCCTTGAGTTTGCCAGAATGTCGACTAACTTCCGTTCCGACAAATTAGGGTACTCCATATGTCCTATTTTTAGCAAAGGTCATGCTGAAATTTTCCGTGAATTTTAGCATGACTTTGCTAAAAATAGGACATATGGGGTACTTGCGACTAATGCATGGGCTGGGCTATCTTAGTTCTTAGTTAAGTAGGATCAACTGCCCCGCCATTCTTGCTGCATTAAACCATAGGTGGCAATAGAGCCAAGTGATTAGGCCCAACTTAGAATTCTCCTTAGCATCGATAAACCCTAGATGATAAACCCAACATAGGTGGCAATAGAGCCAAGTGATTAGTGCCAAGTGATTAGGCCCAACCTAGGGTGCCTCGGCATCGATAAACCGTAAATGATGAAAACTTAACTTGTCTTCTATAGGGTGCCTCGGTGTCGATGAGAACCTAAATGATGTACGCTTAGGCTTTTAGGGTGCCTCAGCGTCGACAAACCCTAAATGATGAGACCATGATCTTGTTCCTTGATAATAACCAACTTTTTGACCAAACTTTTTTCCTATTTAGAGCAAAACATGGCCCACAACGACGAGGCCGGTGGTTCGGGTGGCAAGCAATTCTGGGAGCTGTCCCAGGAGTTGGAGGAAGAACCTCACCGCTATGAGGACGCCGCGGAAGACACCAATCCTGACTACACAACCTGTCGTGGGTTTGCCACGGCAGATGTCCTAGCGAAAGGACTTAGTCATGGAGCCATCGCAACGGGTTAACTCGAAGGGGTTAAAGCGGACACAAGGACACAGGGAGTTTATACTAGTTCGGCCCCTTCGATGAAGGTAAAAGCCTACTTCTAGTTGTGATGGGATTGATGTGGTTTCGACGACTAGGGAGCAAATAAGCTTCGCCTAAGCCTCGAGTTGTTGTTGTCTATCCCAAACCGTCGTCGGGTCGTCCCCTTATATACACGGGTGACGCTCGTGGTTTACAGAGTCCCAATCTCCAGTTCATAATCGTAGCCGGGTTGGTCTCTTTACTCCTAACTTACAATACAAGTTTATACATCAGGTCGGTTTACGGCTACAGACCCTAAACCGACTATAGGCCTTGGGCCCTTCTATGCCTCTTTGGGCTTTAACATCTTGGGTCTACCGATGAAGTTAACCTGGGCCATGTAAGCCGGTTTACACCCAGTAGTAATATCCCCAACATTTGGCCCCAGATTGATTTGAACAGGTTCATGTCAATCCTTAGTGAAAATCTCTGTCTTCAATGTCTTCCGATAATTGTTAAACCGTCGTGTCGTCATCTCCTCTGGTTATTGTAAACCGGCATGACGTCAGCACGAAGATACCTTTTTTGTTTAATAGATCCGCAATAATCAAGGCGACAACTGGGCCTCCGAAATCTGCGGCTCCTGGATTCGCGCGCCTGACGCATGTACTGCGCCTCATAAATAGGACCGGAGGGTCATTTTTCTTTTCTCCCCTTCGTCCCTTCTCTATTTGTCTTCCTCGCGCCCCAGACCTCAGAGCTCCACCGCCGTCGCTGACCTCTGCACCAACCTGGGCCGCTGCATCAACCTGATTGCACCAGAGAACCGCGGCAACCTTCCGCGTCTCCTTGATCCCTGGTAAGGCTTCTGCTTCCTTGTCCCAGATCTGTTCTAGGGTTCCTCGTTCTTGCCATGTTCTTGCTCGCTGTTCATATCCATGGCGAGACCTATAGATAGATCCTGGCACTGTACTGCGATTACCAGCAGCTTTTAGCATTCATCTATAGATTCTTATTTGACCCCATAGATCTCATCCATTTTCCTGCTTGTTTGAATCCATACTGTTCTGCTGTAAGCTTAGCCATATTTTCACTTCTTTTCCGTACTGGCTTTAGATCCGTCATTGTAAAAAATCGGTGTGAAACCTGTTTCTGTCCACTTTATACAATCTCAATTGCTTTCAGCGCCTAGATCCGGCGGTTTAACTTGGCAGAGCAAACATACGAACTAGTATATACCATTAGTCCCCTTGTTGAACCGCCAGATGCTGTCACCTTAGATAGCCCCGGTTTAGGCAGAATTACCTCTGGTTTAAATAGATGCGCCTTCGGTTTATATAGCTGTTCCTTCGATTTAAGATCAAACATACTCTTAAACCGGAATAACTTTGTCTTGTAGATTTCATCATGGCCAAGCAGATATATGAGTGCAACTGGGTTCCCTCTCGTGTCACAGAGACACAACTGAATAATTTAGTTCTGACCGGTGCCTTAAGTAGTAAGAATACCATCCACTGGAGAGTTCTAGGTGAGGAATGTCCTCCCACACCACAAGAAGGAGAAGTCGTCGTTTTTGCGGATCACTTGGCCCGGGGTTTTAATCCGCCCGGTTCAAAATTTTATCGGGATGTCTTGGCCAACTTTCAATTGCGCCCGCAAGATACCGGTCCCAATTCTGTTACCAATATTTGTCACTTCCAAGTGCTTTGTGAAGTATATTTCCAGGAGGAACCCACAGTTGAACTGTTCCGAGACTGTTTTCACTTGAACCGCCGCACAGAATTCACTGATGGCCCCAACATGGAACTGGGGGGCATGGCAATTCAGAAAAGGAAAGAAGTCACTTATCCTCATGCCAAGCTGCACAGTCATCCCCAGGAATGGAATCACACATGGTTCTATTGCAAAGATACTTCCCCTGCTGACGAAAATCCTCTGCCTGGCTTCCGTCCGGAAAGACTTAGCAATACACACCCCTTCCCACCAAGGCTAACTGCCAAAGAAAGAAGTAAATACGCCCCTCAACTGTCCAAGCTCAGGGCTTTTATGGCCAACGGTTTGACAGGAGTTGATCTTGCCCGTTGCTGGATTTCATGGAGCATACTGCCTCTTAGTATACGCTCCGGTTTGATGTGCGAGTACACCGGCCGGGTTAGTGACCCACTAAGGCACTGTGACATTCAGCTGACTGATGAAGAAGTTACAGAAGCTGTAAAAAAGATGCTAAACAAACCAGAATACGCTTGTGCCCGAACCGGCCTGCTTCCCTTCTGCGCCACCAACAAACCGCCCGCTGTAAGAGTCTGACCTTGTTTTTATTGAATTTGTGATTGTCGTACTTTATATATCGTTAATTCCAATATCTTCTGAAACAGGGAGATGATCCGTTTTGGAGTAAGAAGCTTCCTCAAGAGCCATCGGAGAAGATAAACCGACCAAAAACGAGGGTCGTGAAGAAACCCGCCCAGAGGAAGAGAAACACCGCCTCTTCCAATCCGGGGGCCGATGATGATGATGTGGGTAATCCGGACCTTGAGGTAGACCTTGATTCAGTAGGCTTACTTTTCATACGCCTTATTGATAATGATATTTGTCAGGATGATGCTGAAGCCAGTAACGCTGATGTCGCAGAGGTAACTATTCTTTCTTCCGATTCAGACCCTTTGCCCTTGCCAAAACTTCGCCAAGCAAACCGGAAAGTTAAATTTTCTCATCCTCTTGCTTACTTGGATCCCAACTTTCTTGTGAAGACTCAGCAACATGAAGCTCGTCGCACCACCCGGCACAGCGGCCAGGTAGTTACCTCCGCCGGTTTACCGAACAGTCCGGTTCGGAAACGCCGCTCAGAGGTCTCAAACCTACTCGTTAGCTTTCGTCCTAAAGCGGGTTTTATCCGTCAACCTCTTAATCTATCTGATTCCGATTATCAGGTCACTTCTCATTCATCCTCTGGTGAATCATCGGCCACTCAACTGCCCCCCGCTAAAAACGGTTCTTGGGTAAGTCAAACTGATTATAATACTTCTTGCATATGGTTTTGTAACTTATACTGCTCTTTGACCCTTTGTTTCTCCTTCAGGGCTAAGCCTAGACCGAGCAAGAAAGCTCGTTTGGATAACACGGCCGAGGGAAGTGCTGCCCCTGAACCGGATAAAGCACCCGACGTTGACGTGCTTATTCGCAAAGACATCCCCAATGATCCACCTCTACGAGACGATGTCCATATTGAAGACAGGCCTACTGATACTTCTAGCCCTGTCGACCAGCCTGCCAGCCCCGTTCAGATTGAAAAATCCATCGATCCTTCCAAAGCTGCTGATAAACCGACAGCGCCAGTGCAAAGCGGCGAGTCCAAAGATGACGATGTTATAATCACTGGTATTGGTCGTTCCGAGCCAGGGAACCCTGTCGCTTTGGCCAAGCATTCTGCCAAAGAAGAGTTCTCTACTATGAACAAAGGCAAATGGGATGTCGATTTGACGACGTATGCTGCTCTGAATGCCCAAGACCTTCACTCTGGTTACTTGAACCGGCTATATACTAGCCGTGACTATGAAGCTGGTCTGGTAAAGATGATGAAGGAAAAACTTGAGGTAACTCCCCTATGCTTTTTACCGCAATTTTATTATCTCATGTAGCCCCCAAGGGTCGGTTTGTAACTGTCTTCAAACCGAGACTGTAATACGGACCACAATGCTTTGAAATCCATTATTGTAGCCCCCAAGGGCCGGTTTGACTTAGCAGAGTTAAACCGGGACTTCAATAACGATCTTAGCAACAAAATACAATTGAACGAATAGCCATTAGCCCCCAAGTGCCAAGTTGAATACCTGTATTGAGCTTTGGACTTTGCAATGTAGCACTTAGATGAAGATCAAATATGCATTAGCCCCCAAGTATCAAGTACATAACTTGTTGTGTGGTTGGTACTTCCAAACCGTGTACTGTTTATTTAAATCATATCACTATCTTATGCAGGCTGACCTGAAGACCAAAGAAAACCAAGTCACTGACCTTCAGGAGATCTTGAAAACCCAACAAGCTGAAACCGCGAAGGCAAAGGAAGAATTAACCAGCGCTTTAGGCATCATGGAGCAGCTGAAGGAAGGCTTCAAGAAAGAGCAAGCTGACTGGGCCATTGAGAAGGCCGCTTTAACCAAAAGGGCTGAAAATGCTGAAGCTGCTCTTAAACCGGTGGTAGATGAGCTATCCGCCGTAAAGCGGCAAGTGCATGTCATGACCTCTGCTATCTTTGGTAAACTTTCTTCGGTTTCTATGATAATTTGGCCTTCATATAGTAGGTCCGGTTTGTAATCTTTCTTGTAATGCTGTAGGCACACGCATTGGTCACTTGGGGTCAGATGTTCGGAAGAAGCTCAAAGCTGCCTACACTCTGATTGAACAGCTATACACTGGAGCGCAGCGAATCATCACCACTACATCGCATAACAATCCGGCACCAACCCTGATTCAAGACACTCTAAAAAGGTTATCCATGCTTCCTGCTCGGATTGTAGAATTAAAGAGATTAACTGCTCGAACCGGAGCTATCAACGCCTTGATCCGGGCAAAAGCGTGGGTGCCAGACTTCGATCCCATTGAAGCAGCTCAAGGTTATCCCAGCTTCAAGGAAGACGGCTCGGATTTCAGTGAAGATGATCTGAGGATGATAAACCGAGCAGTGCGCCCTCTGCCTTGTCAATTGGCTGAAGAAGCAGATCTATCGCATTACCAAGCCCAATACGATAATCAGAACAAACGAGTGGCTGCACCAATTCCCGAAGCGGAGAATCTGATTCCTCCAATCCGTAAGCACACTTATGCTCCTGATATTGAACTGTCTTCACTGATTCATGAAGAGGCTGTCTTTCAAGCTTTAATGGGAATCGACTGGACCACTATTGATTTCCAGCCGATGGGTAGTCATGAGGAAGCTGAAGCGGCGCAGGATGACCCACAACCATCAAACCGGGGCGGCGAACAGGCGTGAACCGAACTCCAGTGTAATTAGCTGGATATGTTATTCCGCCGAGAGAACAATTATCTTATTTAGGCACCATGTTGCCTTGTAATAGGATAGCCAACACTTCTGCTTTAAATGTGCCTTTGCACACAGGTGCTGATACCTTTGCTTGAACTCTGCAATTTATGTTTCCTGCAATCATGAAATTTTAAAACTGCCACGACGGTTATACCGCCAGCCGGCTCATGATCCTTATATATGTGTAATCAATGAAATTTAGGTATATGATCAAATATGTGATGCAAAATACCTACCTTCACTGGGCATAAAGTTGGCTTAGCCAATCTTGAAACGGAGGTTGTATAAACCATTATCGTCACAGGAGAAAATAACTCCTGTATTTTGAAAATGCCGGTTTACCGTGCAAACCATGCCGGGTCATTGTAAACCCTCTGTTACTCCATGATGTTAACAGAAAAGTCAAACTGGGCAAATTGTCTCCGGATTAAAAACAGATCAAGCTGTATCAGCTGAATCGGTTTAAAAATGTTGCTTGTTCGAAAGAAAACGCAATAAAAATCGAATAACGGTCAAACAACACGAAAGCAAAGGCAACGATAAACCATTTGCAAAAAGAGGCTGTTATGAGCCGATCAGAAGGCATTACCATGGTCAGACATGACCAAGCCCCCAATAGGCGTAGCTATGGTTCAAGTCAACCAGGTCCCCAACTGACACCGTGGCATATATGCCGGCCAAGTGGCATTGCATTGGTTCGGGTTCGACCAAGCCCCCAAGTGACTCTGTGGCCTTAGGCCGATCAAGAGGCGTGACTGGTTCAGACATGACCATGTCCCCAAGTGATCTGGTGGCTTTCGCTGATCAAGAGGCATTGCATTGGTTCGGATACGACCAAGCCCCCAAGTGATCTGGTGGCTTTCGCCTATCAAGTGGCATTGCATTGGTTCGGATACGACCAAGCCCCCAAGTGATATCATAAGCTTTTTGTGAAGTGAATTCAAGGGGTAAACCGGAGGTCGTTTTAATACAGACCAACTCTGTGTAACCACGCATGATGTGAAGAACAGAGACCCCGCTTTAGCTGAGGCTCCGGTTTATTATATTGATCATAATATATACATTGTCATAATATGTACATAAGCAGAGCCGATGGCTCAGGTATAGTAAGGCCGAAGATGAGCTATATTCCACGGCCTGTTGGTCTCCTCCTCTGATGTGCGTGAGTCTTTATGCTCTGGAATGTCAATCAGATAGTATGACCCGTTGTGCAGATTCTTGCTGACCACAAAAGGTCCTTCCCAAGGTGGGGATAACTTGTGCATATCAGTCTGGTCTTGGATGAGCCGAAGCACCAAATCCCCTTCCTGAAAAGTTCTGGTTCTGACTCGGCGGCTGTGGTAACAACGAAGATCTTGTTGGTAAATCGCCGAACGGGCAGCTGCTATGTCACGCTCCTCATCCAACAAGTCCAAAGCGTTCTGTCGTGCCGTCTCATTGTCTGCTTCAACATAAGCTGCCACACGAGGTGAGTCATGACGAATGTCACTGGGGAGAACCGCCTCCGCTCCATAGACCATGAAGAACGGTGTATAACCCATGGACCTGTTAGGCGTAGTGTTGATACTCCATAACACAGATGGTAGCTCTTCAACCCAGCAACCCGGCGTTCTCTGCAAGGGGACCAAAAGTCGGGGCTTGATGCCTCTCAAGATCTCTTGATTAGCCCGTTCCGCTTGACCATTAGACTGTGGGTGGGCTACAGATGAGACGTCAAGCCGTATATGCTCACGTTCGCAGAACTCCTTCATGGCACCTTTGGATAAATTGGTACCATTATCTGTGATGATGCTGTGTGGAAAGCCAAACCGGAAAATCACCTTTTTGATGAATTGAACAGTCGTGGCCGCATCACACTTGCTAACAGGCTCTTCCTCCACCCACTTTGTAAACTTGTCAACCGCCACCAAGAGGTGGGTCTTCTTGTCCTTGGACCTTTTGAAAGGCCCAACCATATCCAACCCCCATGTTGCAAACGGCCAAGTAATTGGAATCATCCTCAACTCTTGGGCTGGTATGTGAGCTCGTTTGGAAAATTGTTGGCAACCATCACATAGCTTGACCAGATCTTCCGCATGAGCGGTCAACCAATAGAAACCGTGGCGGAACGCCTTAGCCACCAGGGATTTTGAACCGGCGTGGTGACCACAATCTCCTTCATGTATCTCACGTAGTATTTCACAGCCTTCCTCAGGGGACATACACCTTGGAACGCTCCTGACACACTGCGATGATGCAACTCGCCGTTGATAATGGTCATAGACTTGGACCGCCGAGCTATCTGCCGAGCCAACATCTCATCTTCTGGTAACTCGCCCCGGTTCATATATGCAAGATAAGGAAGCGTCCAATCCGGAGTGATATGAAGAGCTGCCACCAACTGAACTTCCGGATCAGGAATAGCCAAATCCGCTTCACTAGGGAGTCTAACCGACGGGTTGTACAGCACGTCCAGAAAGACATTGGGCTGGACCGGTTTACGCTGAGAGCCCAACCTTCTTAAAGCGTCCGCCGCTTCATTCTTTCGACGGTCCACGTGGTCCACCTGGTAGCCTTTGAAATGACCTGCAACAATATCCACTTCACGACGATAAGCAGCCATGAATGGGTCCTTGGAATCCCAAGTACCAGACACTTGCTGAGCCACCAGGTCCGAGTCACCGAAGCATTTAACTCGGCTTAGATTCATCTCCTTAGCCATCCGGAGACCATGGAGCAAGGCTTCGTATTCAGCTGCGTTGTTAGTGCAAGGGAACATTAAGCGGAGAACATAACAAAACTTGTCACCTCGTGGGGAAGTTAATATTACTCCAGCCCCTGAGCCCTCCAATTGCCTGGATCCATCGAAATGGATGGTCCAATATGTGTGGTCCGGCTTCTCCCCAGGAGCTTGCAACTCCGTCCAATCATTAATGAAATCGACAAGTGCTTGTGACTTCACCGCCGTCCGGGGCACGTACTTCAAACCGTGCGGCCCAAGCTCTATAGCCCACTTGGCAATCCGGCCTGTCGCCTCCCGGTTCTGTATGATATCGCCCAGGGGAGCAGAGCTGACCACAGTGATGGGATGCCCTTGAAAATACTGCTTCAGCTCCCGGCTTGCCATAAAAACTCCATATACCAGCTTCTGCCAATGCGGGTACCTTTGCTTGGACTCAATAAGCACCTCACTGATATAGTAAACCGGACGTTGAACCGGATGCTCCTTTCCTGCCTCCTTCCGCTCCACCACAATTGCCACACTGACCGCCCTGGCATTAGCTGCAACATATAACAGGAGCGGCTCCTTATCAATGGGAGCGGCGAGCACAGGCGGATTAGCCAATTGTCGCTTTAAGTCTTCAAACGCTTTATCGGCCTCCGGACTCCAGACGAATTGATCCGTCTTTTTCAACATTTGATACAAGGGAATCGCCTTCTCACCGAGGCGGCTGATAAACCGGCTCAATGCGGCAATCCGGCCGGCCACACGTTGAACATCATTGATGCACTTTGGTTTAACCAGGGAGGTGATGGCTGTGATCTTTTCCGGATTAGCTTCAATTCCTCTGTTGGACACCAAGAAACCCAACAATTTGCCTGCCGGTACGCCAAAAACACATTTAGCCGGATTGAGCATCATCTGGTACGTCCTGAGGTTATCAAAGGTTTCTTTCAAATCGTCAACCAGAGTCTCCTTCTTCCGTGACTTAACCACAATATCATCCACGTAAGCATGTACATTACGACCAATCTGCTCATGAAGGCAATTTTGCACGCACCGTTGGTAGGTGGCCTGGGCGCTCTTGAGCCCAAAAGGCATAGAAACATAGCAGAAGGCTCCAAAGGGAGTGATGAACGCCGTCTTCTCCTGGTCCTTAACCGCCATCTTGATCTGATGATAACCAGAATATGCATCCAGAAAACTTCAACGCTCGCAACCCGCCGTAGCATCGATGATCTGATCAATACGGGGGAGGGCAAAAGGATCTGCTGGACAAGCCTTATTCAAGTCTGTGTAATCCACACACATGCGCCAGGTGCCATTTTTCTTAAGGACTAGCACCGGATTAGCAAGCCACTCTGGGTGAAAAACTTCCACAATAAAGCCAGCCGCCAAGAGCCTGGCTACTTCCTCACCAATAGCTTTTCTTCTTTCCTCGTTAAACCGACGGAGGAACTATTTTACCGGTTTGTATTTAGGATCCACATTAAGAGTGTGCTCAGCGAGTCGCCTTGGTACACTAGGCATGTCAGAAGGCTTCCATGCAAAGATGTCCTGATTCTCACGGATGAACTCTATGAGCGCGCTTTCCTATTTCGGATTCAGGTTGGCACTGATACTGAACTGCTTGGACGAATCACCGGGCACGAAGTCAACAAGCTTAGTCCCAGCCGCCGATTTGAACTTGAGGGCCGGATCATGCTCTGTAGTTGGCTTCTTCAATGGAGTCATGTCCGCCGGATCAACATTGTCCTTATAATACTTTAATTCCTCGGTGGCACAAACCGATTCCGCGTAAGCCGCATCTCCTTCTTCACACTCCAAAGCGATCCTACGGCTTCCGTGAACCGTTATGGTCCCCTTGTGACCCGGTATTTTGAGCTGTAAGTACACATAACAAGGTCATGCCATAAATTTGGCATAGGCCGGCCGCCCGAACAAAGCGTGATACAGACTCTGGATTTTGACCACTTCAAACGTCAATGTTTCCGATCTGGAATCATGATCATCTCCAAAAGCCACTTCCAGGGCTATCTTACCAACAGGATAGGCTGACTTGCCAGGTACCACACCGTGGAACACCGTATTGGACGGTCTGAGATCCTTATCAGTTAGCCCCATACGACGGAAAGTCTCATAATACAGGATGTTAATGCTGCTTCCTCCATCCATGAGCACTTTGGTGAACTTATAACCTCCCACCTGAGGTGCCACTACTAACGCCAACTGACCCGGATTGTCAACCCGGGGGGGATGATCCTCTCAACTCCATGTGATCGGTTGCTCCGACCAGCGCAGGTAATTGGGCACAGCCGGTTCAACAGCGTTAACTGCCCATTTCTGAATCTTTCTGTCCCGCTTATCCAAGCTGGTGGTGAAAACGTGGTACTGCCCACTATTCAACTGCTTTGGATTGCTCTGATAACCCCACTGCTGCTGCTACTGGTTGTAACCACCTTGGTTATTTTGATTGTTCTGCCCGACCGGATTACTGTTGAATCCTGAACCGGAATTTCCACCACCGTAACCCGGCCCGGATCCTGAACCGCCACCAGAGCCGTGATCATACCAAAAAATGTTAGAACTCTTGAATTCCTTCATAATGTAGCAATCCTTCCAAAGGTGGTTTGCTGGCTCCTCCTTCGTCCCGTGCTTCGGACAGGGTTGGTTTAGTAGATAGTTCAAGCACTCCGGATTGGGACTGGGTCCTCCATTCGAATTCGGCTGTTTACCCTTACGTCGCTGGCCTTTATTCTGCGCGTTGGTGTTAGCCACGAAGTCCATGCTTCCATCCGATTTACGCTTGCCCCCACCCCCATTACCTGCTGACTGATGCTGCTGGCCCTTAGGGTTGTTGTTCTTCTTTCCCTTCCCTGCCTTGTCATTGTTAGACTCAGGATCTTTGGTATTGTCAGAATCAACGTATTTCACCAGAGCAGCCATGAGAGTTCCTATATCCGTGCAATGGCGCTTCATCCGACCCAACTTCAACTTCAGTGGGCCAAACCGGCAGTTGCCTTCCAACAGCACAACAGCTGTGTCAGCGTTAATGCGGTCTGATGAATGCAAAACTTGGGATACTCGGCGCACCCAATGAGTCGTTGATTCTCCTTCTTGCTGGACACAAGCAGCTAGATCGACTATTGACATTGGTTGCTTACACGTGTCTTTGAAATTATTGATAAACCGGGCTCGCAACTGGGCCCATGAGCTGATAGAATTGGGTGGTAGGCTTTTCAACCAAGTCCGGGCCGTTCCCTCCAGCATCATAGTAAAATACTTAGCACACGCCGTGTCATCCACATCCAGCATCTCCATGGCCATCTCATAGCTCTCCACCCATGTCTCCGGAGGCTGATCCGCCGTGTAGTTCGGTACCTTGCGCGGGCCTTTGAAATCTTTGGGCAGGCGCATGTTGCGTAAAGCGGGGACGAGGCAAGGCACCCCCAGAGAACTACAGGTAACTCCAGGTTCAACCGTGACGGTCGGACGAACAGGTGTAAGCTGACGAGCCTGATACTGTGCTGCTAACTCGGCCTCCCTGCGTGCACGGGCCTGGTCCACCACCTTCTGAGCATTATCGACCCCACCTGCCGGGTTGTTGCCGTGGGGCGCTTCACGTCGACACAGCCGGTTTGTCCATGCGCCTACTGTAGCTCCGGCTTGGGCGAGGGGTAGAGTGGATCCGATCACGGCTCTGCGAATACGCTTCCTATTGGACCAAAGCGGTCCTAAGGAGCTCCTTGACCCAGCGCGTTTCTATGGCCTGCGGTGAATCACCTTCGATCGGAATAGCTTCCAGCCATGCTGCTGCTGCAACAAGGTTATCCATCGGGTTGGAGTAATGACCCGGTGGTGTTTGTACTGCTTGAGGCACACCAGTGTTATGACGAGGCAGATCTATTATACGGTGCTGAACCGGCGCGCCTGTCCCAGGCACTTCCGCCCGGTTTACCCCTGGCGGATTACTGGCTCCCGCTCCAGGGGTGTTAAAGAGGTCCCTGGCATCGAAGACCGAAGGCAAACGGGATCGGTATTTCCTCTTCAAGACTTCATGTGATGCATTCTGATCCAGCATGAGCCTATAAGCCTGCGCATCCAAAGCGGCCCGCTCTGCCACCATCCCGGCGTCTTCCGCCGCCAGATCCGCTTTAGCCTGAGCGATCTGCTCCCTCACCTTAGCAATCTCCGCGTTATGAACATCCTGATCCGCCGGGTTAGCCTCTGCCATGAGTGCAGCCAACACATTGAACAGATCTGACAAAACTTGAGCTGGCGGGCGCGCAGGGCCTCCTGCCTGTGCAGCTGCCGCAACGGTTGAACCGGAGATCATCGCTGCCGCAGTTGAAGAGTGAGGTGCTGCTTGCGTTCCAGCCATGAATATTCCAACTCGATTGGGCAGATCAGAGGGGTCCGGAATACTGTCGCCATCGGAACAGCCCCCAATCCGGCCATCTTGTAACAGATACAGAGACTCAGTTTCCCCGGTTGATGCTTCATCGCCGGAGTAGACGGCGGTTTCGCCACCAGATTCTGATCCCTCCTCATAACTTCCTCCGTGGATGACTCCCACGAAGGCATGCTTCCTGGCCGGTTTAACCTGGGCAGATCGCGCACACTGAGCTGTCTCGACGAGGTCGGTGCAGATGTCCAGCTCAGGGCCCGGTTCACTGATCTTGCCAATGAAAACGTGGATGCCACCAAAGGGGACCCGGTACCCGTACTCAATCGAGCCGGCGTCGGGGCCCCAGCCTGTGTTGTCGATGTAGAGCTTGTCGCGACGACTCTTGGTCATCCGGCCCACAGCGTAGCCCTCAAGTCCTTCAAAGCGGCCCTCCAAGAACTTGAAACCATCGTGCGATTGCCCCATGGTGGGCGCCAACAGTCGTGGGTTTGTCACGGCAGATGTCCTAGCGAAAGGACTTAGTCGTGGAGCCATCACAACGGGTTAACTCGAAGGGGTTAAAGCAGACACAAGGACGCAGGGAGTTTATACTAGTTCGGCCCCTTCGATGAAGGTAAAATCCTACTTCTAGTTGTGATGGGATTGATGTGGTTTCGACGACTAGGGAGCAAATAAGCTTCGCCTAAGCCTCGAGTTGTTGTTGTCTGTCCCAAACCGTCGTCGGGTCGTCCCCTTATATACACGGGTGACGCCCGTCGGTTTACAGAGTCCCAATCTCCGGTTCATAATCGTAGCCGGGTTGGTCTCTTTACTCCTAACTTACAATACAAGTTTATACATCAGGCCGGTTTACGGCTACAGACCCTAAACCGACTATAGGCCTTGGGCCCTTCTATGCCTCTTTGGGCTTTAACATCTTGGGTCTACCAATGAAGTTAACCCGGGCCATGTAAAACGGTTACACCCAGTAGTAATATCCCCAACACAACCCATAGTGGCGTCGGGGATCACACCACTGATGGTGCTGCCGAGGATGCCGCAACTAATGATGGCGGCGCACGCACAGATGGCAGCCAACCGAAGAGGCAACGGAAGTACCGGCGCCCGAGCGTGCTCGGCACCGTCAAGGAGGAATTTATTGAAGTGAACTCTGACGGGCATCCAACGGCGCCCAAAGAAATAGTCAAGGGGTACTTGGTTCAGCTCGGGTGCATTCTCCGGAGCACCGTCTCGATCAACACCGAGAACCTAAGGCATAAGGACCGAGGGAATTTGCGCAGCCTCCTCTTCACGAAGCTGCACGAACGATACAAGTTCCCCGCTGAGTTTGCAAACACACGCCTCTCAGGGAATAAAAGTGAACAGTGCCGCCCTCACGAGGATGACCACGACCCTGTCTACTTGGAGAAGCACGGTGAAGGCAATGATTGAAAAAGGTGATAGTTATGAGAAGATCAAGGCGAAATATCCTTTGATGTGCGAAGATGACTAGAAGGAGTTCAAGATCAAGTGCAAGAGCAACGCAACCTCCGAATCAAGTCAGTGGGGGAAAGAAACGCGGAAGTTGAACTTAGGGGTCCACCAACTCGGTCCCGGCGGTAATAGAGTGGCGGAGCCTATATGGGACAAGGAGGACACGGAGCGTGCCGAGCAAGGCCTACCGCCCCGCTTCAACAAATACCGTGACAAGCAGACCAGGATCTTTCTCAGGGCCCGGTACAAGGAGGACCCGGTAACAAAGGAGCTTACCACGGATCCGAAGATCAGGGCGCTTGAGCTTGTTCTGGTAAGGAATACACCCCCGCGTAATTAGCTCCATATGGTTGCATTCTAATTAATCCCCAATATTTCTAAATGGTTCACGCTCCTTTCGCAGGACAATGAAAGCAGTAGCGCGGGGTCGTCTTGAGCTCCCCTTTCGACACCCCTTTAAATAGGGCGTTGAACATAATGAAAAACAAGGATAAGCTCAGTAAGCTGACATCAGCTGGTCGTGTGGCCGACAAAGGCTTGTCCACAAAATGGTCGTCATACTACACCACTGGTGGGCGAAAGGAGGAAAAGACCAGCTCGGAAAGCCAGTCGCGCGAGCTTGAAGCACTCAAGGCACAAGTGGCACGGATTCCGGAGATTGTCCAAGAGCAAGTGGAACAACAACTAGGAACGAAGCTCAATGCCATGGGGCCTACGTTGATTCATGGGCTGACGACGTGGATTGCAGGAGGCCAACAGGGGCCTCCCAGGTTCCCAGCTTCACGGCCAGCAACTCGCACAATGCGCAGGCGGCGCCATTGGTGTCTCCGGCGGCACAATTGGTGTCTCCGGTGGAGGCGGTATTCGTGTCTCCGGCGCCGGCACGGGCATTGGAGCTTAATGCACCCGGGTGTACGCCGGCCAGCACCTCGCCAGCAAGCGGCCCCTCCATCAGTTGCACGTCCGCTGTTGGCGGTGCCTCGACATTAGCCGAGCTCGACAGCATCACGGTAACTAAGCCTCTCGGCCGATGACTTCATCTCCTTGCCTTTGACTGGGCATCCCTGACGCCCTACATGTTTTCGCAGGGCGCCGCCGACGTTCCTTGCACTCTCCTGCACTTCGTGGGCGGCGAGTTGGTCGATGTCGCCAAGGCAGAATCGTTCAACCGGGCAACCCCGTGTTCCACGGTAATCCGATGCCACCCACAGTGTATAGGGTTGAAGTGGTTCAGGTGCTGCCAGGCTGCGACGAGCTGTTACCTCCGATTCGACCTGCTGGGGACGACGAAGAAGATGAGATGACCCTCAGCGCCTGCATAAGCTGGCCCCTGCTTTGGCTGAAGAGCCAGATTCGTTTGGGGGCGGGGGACACCACTCCACAGACAAGACTGCCAGTCGTGCCGGCGCCAAGCCATAGCAAGAACGCCGCAATGCTATTGTACCTGCCGGACATCCCTATGGCACAGGATCCGGACATGCATTTGGCACAGGATCCGGACGACGACAACAACGATGACGATACATTTACCAACGTCGATAAGTACTTTGCCGAACATGGGTATAGTGACGAGTTCTGTGAGCATCCTTCTCAAGAACCCAACCAAGACGACCGCGATCTAGCTGGTACAGCGGAGAAACCCAGTTGCAACAGGCGTCATCTGGCATTCAGTTCTCAGGAGACGCCTCTAGCTGCCGCCTTCAACGAGCCTCAGATAGCTGAGGTGCAAAATATTATCAGCCCCAACACCCTCAAGAAGGCGGTCCGTGAGCAGAACTCGGTCCCATTACAATAGATCAAGAAGAAGGGCCGGAAACGAAAGACTAAAAAGGGCGCTGGTGCGAGCCAGCCGGCACCGAGTATGATCCGTGCTCAGGACGGGCCACCTTCACCTAAGGATATCTCGAGGAGGGTGCATGTGGCGGGTAGGGCGATGCTACTGACAAATATGCTCAATGCTGCAACCGGTGCTATGCAGAGTCTGCATGACAATGTTCTTTCTTTGGAGAAGCGGCGTCTCAGAGAGAATGATGTGGCATACCCGGTTTTCATGGCCAAGGTGCTAGAGGGCAAGGGCTTTGTGGATGGAGCCATCGGGGGTACGATCGTCCTGCGGTTTGATGACATCTTTGCTATGTTTAACCTTCATCCGCTGCACTACACCTTCGTTCGGCTGTTTTCGCTGAGTATGGAGATGCGGATCATTAGAGACAAGACCTTGGACATCGTGATAGTCAACCCCTTCTACATGCGTGCGAAGCTCTTGGGCAGCGCTGGGGACCGGCAAGTCACGAGTTCTTACCTCGAAGGCATCATTCTGGCAAACCCAGATAAGGATAACTTCCTCGTGCCTTACTTCCCCGAGTAAGTCGTCCCCTCAACCGCCCTGTAACATATGATTTCTTAGATTTCAATCGTTCTTTTTTTTCTAACATTCCGTGTTCTGTGTAGTGACACACATTGCACACTCATCCTCTTAAGCCCGAAATATTCCATGGATACGTATTTCGACCCGAACCGTGACTCCAAGATAGACTACAAAAATATCAAGAAAGTTCTTGATGATGTTCTCCCCGGCTACGCCAAATCTGGAGGCACCTTCACCAGGCCAGCTCGTAGGTACGGCAGGCACGTGTTCGGCCACAATACGATGTTCTCTTGCGTCAACCAGCCGCCTGGCGGTCAGAAGGATGTCTACTACACCCTCCATCACATGTGGGCGATCGTACGGGACCATCATCACCTTCTCCTAACAGATAATCTCAAAGATTGGGCCGCGAGCTTGTCGGCAATCTAGGACGTGGACATCAGACAAGAATTCTTTCGCATCCAGTCAGAGTTTGCGGAAATCATCCATCAAGATGTCCTTCATACCTCGGGGCAGTTCTACCTCAGATATCAACTGTCCAACTGTGAGATAGACACAATGCTACAAATGAAGGCTGACAACGCCCGCAATTTCATGACCATCACGACAGATGGCGGCTTCATCCATGCTCCGGTCCCATGATTCGAGTCGAAAGTAGTGATGCTATGTGTAGTTTTGAAACATTGATTGGCTCATGTTGTAATTAAACTTTAATGAATTGTATGTCTCTTTGGTTTGGACAGTCGTTCAACTTAGATGTAATCGATGCTATTTATTAGTAGGACCATGAATCGTGCTATTAATGTCTTGCTTTTCTCTTCCGATCCTTTTGTTGCATACTTATATATTGCTTATGTATTGTCTATTGTTTGGCTTGTGCATAGAGATGTCATCGTATGTCGTGTACAAGGGTAAGGTTCCCGGAGTCTACGACGACTGGGAGGAGTGTCGGAGACAGGTTTACCATTTCAGCGGTAACAGTTACAAAGGGTACACCACTAGGGCGGAGGCGGAATCTAGATACGCTCGCTATCTAGCGGGAGAGAGGAGGGAGCGTTGGAGGAACCGGATGAAAACTAGTTTCATCGCGATGATGCTCATCGTGATGACCGCAGCTCTCTTCTATGTGATGGTAGTTTACATGATCGATATCGACTTGTAATTTGAAGACAAACTCGCTACTAGCGGTCTCGAGACTTGTAATGTTCTATCTTTGTTCGGTCTTTTGAATTCGGAGATTAATATGATGAATTGTATTCGGAGACTGTCGGCGTTCTGGGAACGGGGGTCCTTAGACTTGCCTGCCTGCGGCCTGCGGCGTGGCTCAAAGGGGGGCCCAGCACGGCCCATCTTCACCAACACAAGCTCAAGACCCTCGCGAGGGGCCAAGCCTCGCGGGGCGGACGACAGGGAGCTTCCTCAGGTGTGGCCTCATCAGGCTGGCTCGCGAGGAGGCAGAGAGATCAAGGCGGGGTACCTCACGAGGTGCCCATGACGCAAGCCATGACGACCAAGGGCGCCAGGCCGGCGCCAACCCGCGCAGTGTCCTCCTTTCCTCTTTGGTGCAAAGGGAGCAAGCGCAGGCGAGGGTATCAAGCAAAGGCAACCGTTTCGGTGCAACAAGACCAAGACCAGCCCAACGGCAGGACGGAAGTCATCATGGAGCCCAAGCCGGCGTCATAGTCAGAGCCTTTGGCAGGCAAGGACCAACTTTAGTCAGGATAAGTGTACTAGATGTTCCCCTTCAAAAAGGCCAATTGTTGGCACCCTTCCCGCTCAATATTTGGCGAGAGGCCCGGGGCCTTTGCCTATAAATAGGACTAGCCACCCACAGGATGGGGGGGGGGGTCTCGGATTGATAGAAAAATCTCGGATTGATAGAGGGATAAACCCCAGAGAGAGAGAACGGCAACTGAGCTCCTCCTAGCAATTCATCGCCCCGGCCAAGAATAGACCCTCGCGAGGCTGTTCTTCCTTGTATTGTTCATCACCATCAGCCCAAGAGGCAATCCACCACACCACAAACTAGAGTAGGGTATTACACCACAATGGTGGCCCGAACTAGTATAAACCTTGTGTCTCTTGTCTCGTTCTTTTCATAGCTTAGATCCTAGCGAGGCGGCGGGGTGCAGGTAGGTAGAGGGCGAGATCTCCGCGCGCACCCCAGTGTTCGAACCTAGAGGGTCTTCCGAAACCCGAAATCTGACATTTGGCGCGCCAGGTAGGGGTGCACCGTAATTCGTCTTCCGCCGCCCTGTTCTCCGTCGACCATCGCATCCATGTCTGACGCTCGTCGGGCCCGCGTCGAGCGCCGAGTCGCTCTCGCTTCCCGCGTCGCCCAGACGGCTCCCGTCGGCGGCCGCCCTCATCGTTCCCCATCGCTTGCCGTCAATGCCGCCACCGGCCCGGCGGGGAACAAGCAGCAAGCATCGTCCCAGCATCCGTCCGTGAGGCAAGACGGCCGCATTGCTACCCCCTCACTCGCCCCAGTTGGTTCTTCGTCTCGCGCGTTCCGCGCACCCATGGAGGCTCGAGCTGCTCTCATCGCGGCAAACGAGCTCCTGCGCTACCACCCAGTCGACGACGTCTACGAAGAGTGGCTCGACCGCGTCGCCGAGCTCGTCCGCGCCGCAGGGGGCTCCCCCGCGCCGTCCGTCCCGCTGCACCGCACCCCGCCCTGCACGGGCGATGAAGCTCAGGGGGCGCCTCAGCCGCCTCCCCCGCCCTGGCCCCAAGGCGCGTGGTCCCTGTGCGGAACCCACTCCGTCCGGCGCCAGCGCGGCAAGAGCAGAGCTACCAAGAAGTCCCTCGCCCGCAAGAAGCTCCCCGAGTGCTCCCTGCTCCGGCTCGTCGCGACCACGCTCCTGCTCCAGCACGTCAAGACCCCGCGCTGCTCCCGGCTGCAGCACATGGGGACCCGCAAGACCAAGCTCTTCGTCACCAAAGGCCTCCCGTGGCCACAGCAGGCTGCCGTGCCTTCACCACCGAGCTGCGCAGCGTCGCGTGGCCCGGCAAGTTCAAGCCAGACCTGCCTCCTCGCTACGACGGTACGGCCGACCCTGCAGAGTTCCTCCAGCTCTACGAGCTGGGCATCGAAGCCGCCAACGGAGACGATAAGGTCATGGAGAACTGGTTTCCCATGGCGCTCAAGGACGGGGCCTGCACCTGGCTCCTGAACCTGGCTCCAGGCACGATCTCCTCCTGGGACGAGATGCACACCTGCTTCATCGGCAACTTCCAAGGTACTCGCGACCGGCCACCTGCTGTGAGCGACATGCGCTGCATCAAGCAGCAACCAGGGGAGACCCTGCAGAAGTACATCCAGCGCTTCAACAACGCACGCCTCAAGATTCCCAAGGTGACCGAGGAGGCCATCATCTCAGCCTTCTCCGACGGTGTGCACGACATCAAGATGAAGGAGGAGCTGGCGATGCATGAAGACTTGTGCACTTCCTTGGAGCTGTTCAACTTGGCGACCAAGTGCGCCAGGGCTGAGGAAGGGCGTCTCTCCCTCCTCGAGCTGCCTGCCGCAGACCCAGAAGAGAAGAAACCCAAGGCCAAGGATGTGAAGCGCAAGGGGGCTGCCGTGCTCGCGGCAAAACCAGACACCAAGCGGGGCAGAGATCAGCCCGAGTCTTCCAAGGGCAGCCGGTACTATGTGTACCATGACCTCCACACCCACAACACCAACGAATGTCAAGAGCTCCAAGACGTGCGAGAAGGGAGGATCGGCCGACGTCCCGAGCGCAACGACCGGGGCTACGGCCGAGGAGGAGGAAGGAACGCAGGACGCTGGGAAGACCGCGGCCCTCGCCAAGGAAGGCGCGACCGACCTCGCGAGGATCGCTGGCAGGATCAGCCTCGCGAGGGAAACTGGAGGGATCAGCCTCGCGAGGATCGTCCACCAGGGAACGCAGGCCTCCCTCCTCTGCCGCCGCAGCCAAGGAGAAACGAGGACCATCATCAGGACAAAGGGGCTGGGGGCTTCCAGGAGCCGCGCGCGATCGCCTGCATCCTGGGCGGAGCTCAAGCCCCAGCCTCTCAACGCATCTTCAAGCAGTTCGCCCGCGAAGTGAATGCAGTCCTCCCCAAGCTCGAAGCCACACACCCTCTTAGGTGGTCGGCATGCGCCATCACATTCAGCTCAGCGGATCAGCTCAAGTGTGCGGCCACAGCTGGAGTCCTCCCGATGCTTTGTTCCCCAATCGTCAGCAACGTGCTAGTCACCAGGACCCTCATCGTTGGCGGGGCAGGGCTCAACGTCCTGTCCGTAGAAACGTTCAACAATCTCCAAGTGCCTTACAATCAGCTTCAGCCAACCAAGCCTTTCTCCGGAGTCACCGATGGCTCCACGGTCCCGATTGGGCAGGTCCGCCTCCCTGTCACCTTCGGGGCGCGCGACAACTACCGCACCGAGCTCATCGACTTCGACGTCGCCCACATTCGCCTGCCATACAACGCCATCCTCGGGTACCCAGCGCTGGCCAAGTTCATGGCCGTAACTCACCATGACTACAACATCCTCAAGATGCCAGGAAGTGGCGGAGTCATCACGGTGCCCTGCAAAGAGAAAGATGCGGTGTGCTCCCTGGAGCGAGCCTTTCAGGCCGCATCACTGGAAGACCCGGATCACGGAAGCAGGAGGCTTCCCGAGACCGCCCCCAAGAAGAAGAAGACATCATCCGGCCCGGCCCCTCAGGAGGCAGGCCCCTCAGGGTCCGCACCTGCTCAGGGGGAACCTACTTCTGTCGCATAGGAAGGCGTGCCCGGCGCCCTCCTCAGGCAGGGCTCGGGGGCTCCCCCCTGGCGGGCCACTGACCTTGCTAAAGTCACGAGGGAGGCGCTCGGGCACCACTTGGAAGCGTGTTTCAAAGCACGTTTCCCTCAGGAAGGAGCAAGGCAAGGAGGGCCAAACCCTCAGGAGTTCATTAGTCAGGTCACGCAGGAGTTGCAAGAGTCAAGGGTCATGAGTGGCAGCCGCCACTTACCCGCAGTAGCTCCTCATCCAGGCAAGGATGGTGGGCTGCGCGTCTGCATCGACATCCCAGGGCTCAACCGAGCCGCCTCTCAGGAGCGCTTCTGGCCCTCGCGCGCAGGGCGTTGTGAAGGCCCGCCCCACAGCTACGTTCGCATGCCCTACGGCTTGCCGAATGCGGCCGCCACGTACCAGCGCCTCATGAGGAGCATCCTGGAGGCTCGAGAGGCCAGGCGTTCCGCAGCCCTGGCGGAGATGGAGATGGTCCACAAGGAGCCGCCAGCGCCTCCGGAGCCTCCCGAGGCTCCTGGGCCTGGGGGCTCGTGAGGATCGGCTCCTTCAGCCCACCAAGTCTGCTACTCCAAAACCCCTTCGTCTTCAACGTTATCATGTGACATCCTTCAAGTTTCATTTCCAGCTAGGAGCGCCCCCCAGGGCTGCATTATTCCCAGGCCGCGTGGGTCCATCCCTGCGGCGTGTATCCCTTTTACTTCATGTTCCTAGCTTACTTTGTTGGGGGCACCCCTCGGGCTGCATCATCCCCAAGTCGCTCAGGCTAGACCCAGTGATGTCTGCCTTCCCAGCATCTATTTGAATGAACTCGCTCCTTCGTGATTATCATGCTTGACCTAGTTGCCCACTCAACTGACACCAACTGATGGAGCTGCTCCTCAACGGCACGACGCTTGCGCATGGGTCTGTCCCTGCAGCGCCGACAAACCTGAATGGCTGAGCTCTGGCCGCGGCAGCCCCGCACAGCGCCACCTCGTCAGGCCTTGAGTGCCTCGTCACGCCTCCGAAGCAACCAACGGCTGACCGTTGCATGTCATAGTGGACTCTTATTCTTCTTATGGTAGGCCTGCAGGATCCCCTCGAGAAGCAGCGCCAGGCGAGGCCCTCACGGCGTCTTCTTCACTCTTGTCCGCGCTAACCGCTTGCACGTTAAAGGGGGGGGGTACCTGAGCATCGGGACTCATGGGCTCCTACTGGCTCTCCAGTCCTCACCCTCTGGCCTTGACCATAGCGTCGCGACCTGGCATACCAGCGACGGCTGAGACCCGCTCGAGGGCCGGGACCCGAGGACATAGAGCAGAAAGGGGAGCAAAGGCGAGAGGGGAGGGGCACGCGAGGACCTCGCCAAGAAACCCCTCGCCTGCCGATGCACGGACCCGGCAACACGCCAGGAAGCGGTTCCTAATTCTCGAGATAAGTCACCCCCCGAAAGCACTAGCTACCACGGCACCATCGCTGCACCCAATGCAATCCCGTGTTAGCAAGGTGGCTCTCCTTTCTCACTGAACGATGGCTGCTTGAGCGCTAAGGGGGACCTCCTAAGCATCGCGACTCAGGGGCTCTTACCGGACCTCGGGCCGCTCACCTCCTGGCCTTGACCACGGCATCGCGACCTGGCATACCAGCGACGGCTGAAGCCTGCTTGGGACTGGGACCTGTCGGGGTAGAGCGTCAAGCCCTCGCGAGGTTCTAAAGGGAGAACTAAGCTAAGGCGGAATGAGCAACTCGCACTACTCCATGGCGAGGATTATATTAACAAACAGGACCACAGGCACCTTACAAGTCCCCATGGGGCGCGCTTTTGATTCCTCGCAGGGAACAGATCCTAGGAAACGCTAACTACACATGCCTCCGCAAGAGATGCCATCATCAGCAGTGGGACGCCAAGTACCGGCGCAAACCCCATCCAGATCAGAGGCGGCAGCGGCCTGATGAGCCCGCCCTGCTCCGAGAGCGGCGCAAGCTCGGGGGCTCGTAGCTGTCGTCGCTCGTCTCCGGGGACGCGAGGAGCTCGGTGGAGTCGCTGGATCCCCCGACCACCTCTCTTGGGGCAGCACTCCAGCCGGCACCCTTCCGCGTCGAAGACCTTGAAGAACATCACGGAAGCACCGTCGTACTCTAGATGGATCGCGAGGGCGCCCCTTGTCCTGCAGACCCGGGCGATCTCGCCCCAGCCTCGGGTCATGAAGACCTCGCCCGAGGCAACGACCGCGACCTCTGCCCCGGTCGCAAGGCTGCTGCAACCGGCGTGCTTCAGCCAGAGCTCCAGGGATCCTCCTCGCGGAATCGCGAAGGTGAGGAAGGGAGGAAGGCGAATCCAAGACTGGGGAGACATGGCGGCATGGAGCACGAACTCTCGGGGGGAGCCCTCGGCGTGGACTCCAGGGGGAACAACGCACACCTTCATGACCCGCCGGCACCGACGGCGGTGTCGCCCATGGCGTTCGGCATCAACTCCTTCAGAGCCCTCGATGTGGGCGTACAAGGGAAGCGGGAACCCTGGCGGTGGCCGCTCGCACAAGGTCCTCGACACCTCCTGACGGGCGCCCTCATCCCGATGGCAGAGGGCTAGCCGTTTCTTCGGCCGAAGTGGGTCAGGTCCCTCCCGTGGAGCCTTTCCCTTCTCTGCCGCGGAGAACTGGCGGATCGGAGCCATTGCAGCAAGACGGAGCAAAGACCGAGAAGAAGGAGAAGCAAGAAGAGATGGACTAGAAGAGCACGCGCCGTTCCATACTTAAAGCCAGGGGAGGCCAACCGCCAACCTCCATGATCGCAGGTAATCATGACCCGCTTTGCATGCAGGGACTCGTCGATTCGTGCAGTTGCCGAGGCGTCATGGGGAAGTGCAGGCACCCACGTCCAATCAACCGCCACACGGCACCCAAGGCCGCAGGCTGTTAGGGCCTGCGGCGCTTCGCATTTGCCCTTTTGCTTCTCTGCTCGGCCAAGTCCGGGCGCGCCTTGGGCCCGGGGGCTACTGTCGGCGTTCTGGGAACGGGGGTCCCCAGACTTGCCTGCCTGCGGCCTGCGGCGTGGCTCAAAGGGGGGCCCAGCATGGCCCATCTTCACAAACACATGCTCAAGACCCTCGCGAGGGGCCAAGCCTCGCGGGGCGGACGACAGGGAGCTTCCTCAGGCGTGGCCTCATCAGGCTGGCTCGCGAGGAGGCGGAGAGATCAAGTCGGGGTACCTCACGAGGTGCCCATGACGCAAGCCATGACGACCAAGGGCGCCACGCAGGCGCCAGCCCGCGTAGTGTCCTCCTTTCCTCTTTGGTGCAAAGGGAGCAAGCGCAGGCGAGGGTATCAAGCAAAGGCAACCGTTTCGGTGCAACAAGACCAAGACCAGCCCAACGGCAGGACGGAAGACATCATGGAGCCCAAGCCGGCGTCATCGTCAGAGCCTTTGGCAGGTGAGGACCAACTTTAGTCAGGATAAGTGAGGAAGTCCTGGACTAGGGGGTGTCCGGACAGCCGGACTATCATCGTCAGCCGGACTCCAAGACTATGAAGATACAAGATTGAAGACTCCGTCCCGTGTCCGGATGGGACTTTCCTTGGCGTGGAAGGCAAGCTTGGCGATACGGATATGTAGATCTCCTACCAGTGTAACCGACTCTGTGTAACCCTAGCCCTCTCCGGTGTCTATATAAACCGGAGGGTTTTAGTCCGTAGGACGAACACACCCATTACAACAGTCATACCATAGGCTAGCTTCTAGGGTTTAGCCTCCTTGATCTCGTGGTAGATCCACTCTTGTACTACCCATATTATCAATATTAATCAAGCAGGAGTAGGGTTTTACCTCCATCGAGAGGGCCCGAACCTGGGTAAAAACATTGTGTCCCTTGTCTCTTGTTACCATCCGCCTAGACGCACAGTTCAGGACCCCCTACTCGAGATCCGCCGGTTTTGACACTGACATTGGTGCTTTCATTGAGAGTTCCTCTGTGTCGTCACCGATAGGCTTGATGGCTTCTTCAATCAATGACAACACCGTCCAGGGTGAGACTTTTCTCCCCGGACAAATCTTCGTATTCGGCGGCTTCGCACTGCGGGCCAATTCACTTGCCCATCTGGAGCAGATCGAAAGCTATGCCCCTGGCCATCAGGTCAGGTTTGGAAGCCTAAACTTCACGGCCGATATCCGCAGAGACTTGATCTTCGACGGATTCGAGCCACAGCCGAGCGTGCCGCGCTGTCACGATGGGCATGATTTAGCTCTACCGTCGGACAGTGCCTTGGGGGCCGCACACGAGTCTGCTTTGACCCATAGTTTGGAGCAGGTCGCGTAGATCGAGGACAGGTGGTTGGACACCGCCTCGGGCGCCGCAACTTCCACGGCGATGGAGCCGAATACTGACCTTGTCCCTTATAAAGCTCGTGACTCCGAGGCGCCGGACTCCTTGCCGGACTCCGAACCTCCCGCGCCCCTGCCAATCGAATCCGACTGGGCGCCGATCATGGAGTTCACCGCCGCGGACATCTTTCAGCACTCGCCCTTTGGCGACATCCTAAATTCGCTAAAGCATCTTTTGTTATCAGGAGAGCCCTGGCCGGACTACGGTCAGGACGGTTGGGATGCGACCACGAAGAAATTCAAAGCCCACCCACCACCCACTTTATAGCCACTGTCGATGATCTAACCGACATGCTAGACTACGACTCCGACGACATCGACGGTATGGACAACGATGCCGGAGACGAGCAAGAACCAGCGCCTATGGGGCGCTGGAAGGAAACCTCAACCCATGATGTATATATGGTGGACACCCCAAAAGGAAGTGACAACGAGGGAAATCGGGAAGCGACAAAGGATAATTCCGCTGAAAACAGCCAAAATGGCGACGTAAGCGCCGCCCCAAGTCCCGCCTCGACAATAACAGCACTCCTAAGGACCCAGCAACAGAGCAGGGCAAACCAGTGGGCGACGAACATGCAACCAAGCAACCATCCGAACAGGATGAATCAGATAATCAATCTATGCCCGGCGAAAACAACATTCCAGACGATCTCACGCCGGACACACCACCGGAGCATAAGAACCTTCACAAAAGACTTCTCACCACTGCAAGAAGTTTGAAGAAGGAAAAGAGGAAGCTCAAAACAGCGGAAAACATACTCAGAATGAGGTGGAGCAAAGTACTCAAGACCGCGCACAAATATGGCAATGGCCACCAAAAAAGAGCTACCCGAAGCGCAAGCTGCTGCCAGAATTCGACGAGGAGGCCATAGAGCCCCCACAGTCAAAAAGCAAAGCGGCCGCCTGGCCGGATAGGCGACCAGATGACAGGCCAAAAGCGAGAAGCGGTGCCGCACACAAGCCGACTCATGATCCTCGGAAAACAGATGGCCCGGTCAGGTCCATATACGGGCCAAAAAAGAGGGCCCCAGGAAGCAACACCACAAGTCAAGTGTTCGAAGACAGCGGCACACCCAAATACAGGGGCGCTGCACACCCACTATGTTTCACCGATGAGGTGCTGGATCATGAATTTCCAGCGGGATTCAAACCCGTAAACATAGAGGCATACGACGGAACAACAGACCCTGGAGTCTGGATTGAGGATTACATCCTCCACATACACATGGCTAGAGGAGATGATTTCCACGCCATAAAATATCTACCCCTCAAGCTCAAAGGGCCAGCTCGGCATTGGCTCAAAAGCCTCCCAGAAAATACTATTGGAAGTTGGGAAGAGCTCGAGGACGCTTTTAGAGCAAATTTTCAAGGGACTTATGTCCGCCCTCCGGACGCAGACGATTTAAGTCACATAACTCAACAGCCCGGAGAGTCAGCGCGCAAATTCTGGAACATGTTTCTTACCAAAAAGAACCAAATAGTCGACTGTTCGGACGCCGAAGCCTTAGCAGCTTTTAAACATAATGTCCAAGACGAATGGATCGCCAGACACCTTAGCCAAGAGAAGCCAAGAACAATGGCCGCACTAACAAGCCTCATGACCCGCTTTTGCGCCGGGGAAGACAGCTGGCTAGCAAGATGCAGCACCAGCGACCCGAGTACATCCGAGATCAGAGATGGAAACGGAAAATCACGGCGCAGAAAGGACCAGCGCCGAAATAAAGAAAACAACCCAAAGAATATGGCGGTCAACGCTGGATTCAAAAGCTCGCAGCCTAACAACAAAACACTGCCTCTTAAGGACAACAGTGAGGAGCTATCCAACTTAAACAAAATTTTGGATCGGATATGTCAAATCCACAGTACCTCCGGAAGGCCTGCAAACCATACCCACCAAGATTGTTGGGTTTTCAAACAGTTCGGCCGACTCAACGCCGAACACAAGGGGCTCGGCGCGCCAAGCGAAGATGATGACGAACCCCACCAGCAGAGCACCGGAAAACAAAAGACTTTCCCACAAGAAGTCAAAACAGTAAACTCACTTCATGTGATAGTACGGAAAAACAACGCGGCACCCGCTAAAGTAGGTGTCGCACGGTCTACCCCAGCGGAACCTCGAGATTGGATGTCAAAACCAATCACTTTCGACCACCTGGATTATTCTAGAAGTACTCGAAACGCAGGATGGACTGCTCTGATATTGGATCCTATAATTGACGGACTACAATTTACACAAGTCCTGATGGACGACGGCAGCGATTTAAACCTGCTATATCCGGACACAATCCGCAAGTTGGGGATAGACCTTACTAAAATTCGATATAGCCGCACTTCCTTAAAAGGAGTGACGCCAGGCCCTTACGCCAAGTGCACGGGCTCCTTACTGCTAGAAGTTGTGCTCGGGTCACCCGACAACTTCCGACGCGAAAAGCTAATCTTTCATGTCGCCCCATTCAAAAGTAGCCATCAAGCACTATTGGGACGTGAAGCTTTTGTCCGCTTTAATGCAATACCACACTATGCGTCTCTTACAATTAAAATGCCCGGTCCACGCGGCATCATCTCATTAATAGGTCGTTCATGACCCCGGACACGGCTAGACAAGTTCGGCATAAAATAAGCTAGGGGCTCCCTAGCCACACACCCCTATACAAGGGGTTGTGCGTATGAGCTAATATAAGCTCAACTTTATTCATTTATTCATATTTTGATTTTTAATTCATTTTTTGCACGACTACTTTTCAAATTAAGTTCCTCTCTTTTACAGATGAACAGCGTGCTACACCCGTCCAGGATACAGCACAACGGAGACACAGGCGCAGACGTGCCGTAGGGACCCGTTGCAAGGATTCTTTCCAGATTAAGACCCTGCGTAAACCTTTTTTACTGTCTCTTGTTGATATATATCCCCTGGTTTCTCATTATAACCGGAGAGGAGACTGACATCTTGGCATTGGCCGCGTCAGAGGACCTTGCGTGTACCTGGACACTAGGGGCTTAGGGCATTGTTCTGCCCGCTATCATAAAGACCGAATACCTTAGGGAGTGTTCGGCGTCTCGAGTTAGGCCTTATATGCATCAGCTCCGAATCATGTCTTTGGTCAAATGTTGGGTTTGCCCGGCTCCTGTGTTTTGCTGCCTTACGTTCCGTATCATCGGCTAACGTGGCACCAGGAGAACTACTGCGATTGTGCCCCGGTTCGGATGGGCGAGCACCTCAGTAGAGAAAGCCGAAAACTGACTGTCATGATACAGCGAGAGACTGGTCAACCACTCGATCGACTACCGGAATGTTTAGAATTCCTCCGCTTTGACGAAGGGCCGCTTCCCGGTCAGGCACAAACGCGCCCCGAATTCGGAGAGCGCAGTGCCCCTCGGGGCTATATCGTAGTCCCACCCTCGAACTCCTATGGCTAAGTGAAAGTGACAAAGCATTATAGTCCGGTTGCCTCGTTTGCTACGCTACCACCTCCTTCACAGGACCGAGACGTCGGATTAAGTGTGAAAATGCGCTATTTTTGCGAACACCCCCGCACCTTGTGCGTGGGGGCTGAAGCCGACGACTGCCATCTTTCAGGTTATACACACGTATACATAAACGGCCGCACATGAGATATTTCAATACTTGAACGCACAAGTACCAAAAAGCGCTTACATCATAAACATCGTTTTACAAACCAAAACGTTCATTTGAACATGACATTTTTTTAGCACTGCGACTCTATTACACGAGCACCACGCAGAACTTCCCCAAAATAGTGCTCGGCGGGTAATCAGCTCTCGTCCAAACCCTGGGTCGCAACGGCGGTGGCATCCATATCTGTCCAATGTGTCTTCACACGGGCAAGGGCCATCCGCGCACCCTCTATGCAGGCCGACCGCTTCATCGCCTTGATATGCGGCACCGCCCCAAGAAATTGCTGCAATAAGCCAAAATAACTCTTCGGCTTGGGCCTATCTGGCCAGACATGAGTCACGATATCCGTCATGGCAAGTCCGGACAATCTATTCAGCTCAGCCCACTCGGCCAACCAATCGGTCAATGGAAGTGAACGCTCCGGGCTATGGAATTGAGACCAAAATAGCTCTTCCGTCTTGTGATCCTTCTAACATCGGAAGTGCACAACGGCATCCGCCGTACTCCCCGCTAAGTCCATATAGGGATCCTCCGGACCCCACAGCTGGCCAAGCTGAGCATACTTTGGACCCGTAAACCTTCGGCGCAGTAGAAACGGCTTGCCAGCCACAATGTCTCCGGCCTGGCGCAGCTCCTCCTTTATAGCCCGCATTGCAGAACGGGCATCCTTGGCTTCGGCGGTGGCCTTCCCCAGGTCTCCTCGCTCCGCTAGGCGCTCCTTTTCAAGAACTTCATTGCGGTCGGCAGCATCTTTTAACTTCACGGCCATTTCGGCCATCTCTTCCCTGCTTCGGCAGTGTGCAGCCCTTTCGGCTTCTAGCTCTTCAGCCGCCCTTGAGGCAGCCGCATCACTCCTTCTGCCTTGCTCCTTGGCTCGAGCAAGTTCTGCCCGAAGGCTCTCCACAGCAGCGGCACCATCTGCATTTAGCACACATGTTGTAAGGAGTGGGCTTCGGCTCCCTTACTAGGTGAACACAAATAAAAACTTACCTTGCGACTCGTCAAGTCGCCTGTTGATTAGCGCGATGTCCACATCCGCAATGTCGAGTTGCCGCTTTAGTTCAGCAACTCAATCAGTCCGGCTGGCCCCCGGACTATCCGCCACCTGCATAGGAAAGGCGAAAATTAACACCTGCGATTTTGATCCTCGGCACGCTGTCGCTTTCGACACCCTACCGAGTCTCAGGGGCTACTATCTATACAGGGCGCACTGTATGTGTAAAACTGTCAAAGGGTACGCCATTTTTTACGTACCTCAAACCCCGCCAGCAAACTCCTGACGGCATCACGCAATCCGCCTTCGGCGGATGAAATTCTTTCAATCACCGTACTCATCAATGCATGGTGATCTTCTGAGATAGACGCCCTCTCAAGCAGATCCTTCAGCTCCCCCGGCCGAACACCAGTTGGTGCCGGATTATTCGGCCCTGCCGGACTCGGGGATACCCTCCGTGATGACACTTCAGGCTCGTCCACCCTATCCGACGGCGCAGCAAACGGAGGCGTCTCGCTCTCCACCATCTCCGGACGAAGGTCCCCCGAAGACGAGCTCATCTGCGAAGGACAGAGATCCAAACTACAAGGTAAAAACTTAAGTTATCCTCAAAAGCACAAATAGGGATGTCCCTTATTACAAAACTCCCTTTTTTCTACTCACGGCTTGTTGGAGGGCTGATTTTTTAGGGGAGACTGTGCGGCCGGGGCCTCCCCGGACGCAGGACCCTCTGGTGAAGATTTCTTCCCCCGCTTAGGGGCTTTGGCCTCCGGGTTTTCGGAAGCGGTCCTCTTCTCCCCTTGGAGGGAGGGATTCTCGATCCCTCCTTTCTCAAAAGCCTCCTTGGGCGAGGCGGTAGCTCCTTGGTTTTCCCCTTCGCCTTCCTCTGAAGGCGCAACCTCCAGCATCCTGACCAGCACGGGATCCGGCACGGTCTCTGGGAGGGGGGTCGGACACCGTATCAGCTTTGCTTGCGCTATCCACTCCTGTTAAAGGATAACGGGTTAAAAGGCGAATTGTAGAAAGGCAAACAAACGGTATGTCCGAACACAGAGCTACTTACTTATGTATCCGGGCGATTGCAGCTTAGGCCGGCGTCGTCGGTCAATTCCGGACACGCCTCCTGTGATCCGAAGAACAATTTATACATCTCCACGGGTGTCGCACCCATAAAATGTTGGAGAGCTCGTGGTCCCTCCGGATTAAATTCCCACAGGCGGAGGGGGCGGCGTTTGCAGGGCAGAAGGCGTCGAATCAGCATGACCTGCGCCACTACGACCAGATTGATCTCTCTCTCTCTCTCTCTCAGAGGTCTCGAATACGGCCCTGCAATAGAGGTACATCCTTGGACGGCCCCCAGTCAAGCCCTTTGTTGACCCATGACGCCAGCCGCTGTGGAGGACCCGAGCGGAAGGCAGGTGGCGCCACCCATTTGGTGCCCCTGGGAGCGGTGATATAAAACCACTCCTGTTGCCACAAACCGAGCTCCTCTTGAAAAGAGCCCTCGGGCCATGGAGCATCGGCACTTTTGCTTATAACAGCCCCTCCGCACTCTGCCTGCTGCCCCTCGATCATCTTCGGCTCCACTTGGAAGGTCTTGAGCCACAATCCGAAGTGAGGGGTGATGCGAAGGAAGGCTTCGCATACGACAATAAACGAAGAAATATGGAGGATGGACTCCAGAGCCAAGTCGTGGAATTCCAACCCATAATAAAACATGAGCCCTCTTACAAAAGGATCCGTTGGGAAGCCTAAGCCCCGATGGAGGTGGGATACAAACATGACATACTCGCCGGGCTCGGGGGTGGGAATGACTTGCCCTTTGGCGGGCAACCTGTGCGAAATCTCGTAAGGCAGGTACTTGGCCTCTCGCAGCTTTAGCACGTCCTCTTCCGTGACGGAGGAGGGCATCCACCGGCCCTGTAGGTCGGAGCCGGACATTGTTGAAGGTCCGAAGTGCTCGAATCTGGGGCTCTGGGTGTTGGAACTCGGGGCGAGGAGAAGATTCGATTGGGATTGAAGAAAAGAAACAGGCCTTGGTCCCATTACAAAGGGGAATAATACCAAGAGCCATTCTCGTGACCGTTCGGGACTCGCCTCCGATAGAGGGGGCGTGGCGACGGGCGCGGTTGGGTTACCCACGTCCGTATTGATGGGAATCCCGGAATAAGGGGAACACAATCTCTGCTTCGACAAGACGTGCCAAGGAAACCGCTTCGCTAAACGCGCTGAGGTGGTATAATAAAAAACGATTCAAGTGAAGGCTTGGTGGTGGTGTGACGTCACGCCACAAAATACGTCAGCAGATTGAACTTGTGTACATATTATTCTCTCTACGGTGGAATGTGGAATTTATTTTGCAGAGCCGGACACTATCCTAGTGTTCACAATCTTCTATGAATTATTCGAAGGAGGAACCCGCCTTGCAATGCTGAACAATATGCGCGCCGGACTCATCGTCATTGAAGCCTGGTTCAGGGGCTACTGAGGAAGTCCTGGACTAGGGGGTGTTCGGACAGCCGGACTATCATCGTCAGCCGGACTCCAAGACTATGAAGATACAAGATTGAAGACTCCGTCCCGTGTCCGGATGGGACTTTCCTTGGCGTGGAAGGCAAGCTTGGCGATACGGATATGTAGATCTCCTACCATTGTAACCGACTCTGTGTAACCCTAGCCCTCTCCGGTGTCTATATAAACCGGAGGGTTTTAGTCCGTAGGACGAACACACCCATTACAACAATCATACCACAGGCTAGCTTCTAGGGTTTAGCCTCCTTGATCTCGTGGTAGATCCACTCTTGTACTACCCATATCATCAATATTAATCAAGCAGGAGTAGGGTTTTACCTCCATCGAGAGGGCCCGAACCTGGGTAAAAACATCGTGTTCCTTGTCTCGAGAGGGCCCGAACCTGGGTAAAAACATCGTGTCCCTTGTCTCCTGTTACCATCCGCCTAGACGCACAGTTCGGGACCCCCTACCCGAGATCCGCCGGTTTTGACACCGACAATAAGTGTACTAGATGTTCCCCTTCAAAATGGCCAATTATTGGCGCCCTTCCCGCTCAATATTGGGGAGAGGCCCAGGGCCTTTGCCTATAAATAGGACTAGCCACCCACAGGATGGGGGGGGGGGTCTCGGATTGATAGAGAAATCTCGGATTGATAAAGGGATAAACCCCAGAGAGAGAGAATGGTGACTGAGCTCCTCCTAGCAGTTCATCGCCCCGGCCAAGAATAGACCCTCGCGAGGCTGTTCTTCCTTGTATTATTCATCACCATTATCACAAGAGGCAATCCACCACACCACAAACTAGAGTAGGGTATTACACAAGCAAACATATGCAAACACTGCAAACATAACAGCAATCTGCCTAAGCAGGAAAGTCTGTAAAGAATGCAGAAAGATCCATACTTCCCTAGCTCCAAAAATTATGAAAGAAAATTCCCACTGTAGAAAATTTATCATATCTCAATATGCAAAAAGTTTCAACATTTTATCATATTCTGACTTTTCTAGGGAATTTTTGCAACGGCGGTAAACTTTCTGTTTTGAAACAGCAACATGTATACTTGCAAAATAGGCATAGTAAAGGCTATCAATGCCAATTTTATTGAAACAAAAGATGCAAAACATTGTTCTAAATAACAGCAAGCAAATCCTAACAAAATAAATTGAAGCTCCAAGCAAAACACATATCATGTTGTGAATAAAAATATAGATCCAAGTAAAGTTACCGATGAACGAAGACGAAAGAGGGGATGCCTTCCTGGGCATCCCCAAGCTTAGTGTCGGAGTAATGGGCCACGGGTAGGCAAACCCAAGCTCTGGAACCTTTCAAGACATCGGGGCAGACCGTGACCCTCAAGCACCAGAGGCGACTCCAAGATAAGCCGAGTCCCAGAGGCGACTCCCATCCAAACCGAGTCCCAGAGGCGACTCCCATCCAAGCCGAGTCCCAGAGGCGACTCCCATCCAAACCGAGTCCCAGAGGCGACTCCCATCCAAGCCGAGTCCCAGAGGCGACTCCCATCCAAACCGAGTCCCAGAGGCGACTCCCATCCAAGCCGAGTTCCGGAGGCGACTCCAAGGAATCCGACTGTAGGAGTCGGCCCACGACTCCAACCACCCCGATAATTAAAGGCAGGCATGGCCACAGTGTGCCACACCCACGGATATCTCCGCCCGGCGCAGCACTGTTGCCATGCCAACCATGACATCATCCCTTAGGGCGGGGCCCTGTACCCACGACAACCTGTCTACACGGCCCGGAGACAGCGGGGCCTACCAGTCAGCGGGAGTGCTGAAGACGGCGAGAGCGCCACGAGTCGGACCCGTTGGGAGTCAGCCCCCCGGAGTCGGCCGGACCCTCCCACGGGCCTCGCGTGCCATTAATCAAGATGAGACAGGGGATGGCCACAGTGATCACCCGCCAGGCGGCGGCATTGTCGCCATGACCCCATGACCAAGCCCGCGTCATTAGAAGCACGGCTACAGTGATCTGCAGCCGGCAAGACCCGCCAGCGACGGACACGGGCTGCCGCCCTCGTACCAGGCCAGTCGGCGGGACCCACTAGTCGGCGGGCCCCAGGAGTCGGCGGAGAAGACGGTGCCTGAGAGACAGACGGCTGGGACCCACACCCAGACGGTTTTACCATTGTACCCCTGGGGTGTAGGCCTATATAAACCCCCCAGGGCACCCATGCAAAGGGTTCGATCCATTAACATTAGACAGACCACATAGGAAGGAGAGAGCTAGCCTTGCCCTCTCCTACCAGTCGAAACAGCTCTAGGAGCAACCTTGTATTCACTCAGCCTTAGTGATCATGCGGAGACCCCGCAGAGCAGCAGTAGGGGTGTTATCTCCTCGGAGAGCCCTGAAGCTGGGTAAGATTCACCGGCGTGCATGTCTATGCCTCATCCCGTTTCCAGGCACCGGCGACGTTCTACTCGCCCCCACCATGATAAGCCATCCTTTGGCATATGTCGCACCCAACCCCCGACATTTGGCGCCCACCATGGGGCCTGGTGCACCATCGTGCGGAGATCTGTTCTGGACGGGAACCCTTTTTCTCCCTGGCGAGCGCAGCCAGCCAGGCACGCCCGATGGCGTCTGCGTCGATGCGCTACATGGCGCTGAGATCGCCTGCACTGCCAGTCGCCTCGCCGAACTCGTCGGCGAGGTTCACCTCTTCGACGAGCCTGCATCCGACGCAGGCACGAGCGGCCCCGAGAGCCTCCTCGCGGGCCTCCTTGACCAACTCCATGTCGCCGGTGAGCCCGCCATGGACTTGGAATCCGTAGGCTCCATTGACCCGATGCTGGTCGACTCCGACACTGCGTCGCTTGACACGTTCCCCACCAACGTGGTGGTTTACGATGAGCCGCTCCCTTGCGAGGGGAGCAGCGGAAGTGCCGTTACGGAGGTGCTCCTCATCAGCCACAGCGAGCCCTCCGGGGAAGCGGCTCATGATCCGCTCGACGTGGCCCTACTTGACCTGACTGTGCCCATTCTCGAAGACGCAGACGCCGAGATGCTGGAGGCACGCCGCCTCCAGATCGTCGAAGGCGCGAAGAAGCTGGCAAGCATGACACGCTTGTCAGTGGCCTACCAGCGTGAGATGGATCGCGCCGTGGGCGGCTCGCCAGCCCCGACTGGGCCTAGCCGCCTAGGCGCGGTCCAGCAGCGCGGCGTGGCCATCGCCAAACTGTTCGGGGCCAATCGCCCCGTGTATGCCACGCCCGCAGAGAACATCCGCGCCGCCCAGGCGGCGGCAGACGAGGTCGACAACTTCGAAGGCGAAGAGCGCCGCCTGATGACGGAGCGAGTCTAGCAGCTCCTGGATGCGGCTGCCGCGCAGAACGAAGCCGGCTGTCGCACGGAAGCGCCGTTGCGGCGAAACGACGACTTGCCTCCCCGCCGAGACCAAGGCGCGACATCTCGGATGCCTACTGGTGGAGTCCGCGGAAGAAGAAACGACGATCCGGCTGTCAGCCACAGTCGGACTCGCATCACCATCAAGCGCGACCAAGACGGGCGCCCCAGAGCAGTAGAGCGGCGGGGCGACTATCTGCCTCCCCCTCCTCGCCGAGAAAGGCGAGTCTCCCCGCCACCCGTTGAGCATCCGACTCTCGGTGACCGCCTTGGCCGCCGAGAGGGAGTCGGAGAGAATGACGCCCACCACCGGATCGACCGACTCCATCGATCCCTGGCACTAGAAGAAGAAGACGAGTTGGGTCCCCCTTGTTTCGGACCTCGCATTCGAGACGAGCCCTTTCCCAAAGGGTTCACGCTCCCTCGAGACACTCCCAAGTACACCGGCTCCGTGAAGCCGGAAGACTGGCTTGTTGACTACTCCACGGCTGTCAGCATAGCGAACGGCAACAAGCGAGTTGCCGTGAAGTATGTTCCCCTCATGCTCCAAGGGACAGCCAGGACGTGGCTGAACAGCCTGAAGCCGCGCAACATCAATAGCTGGGTTGACTTCACCGAAGCCTTCATCTGCAACTTCACGAGCACCTACAAGCGACCTCCCAAGCCTCGCCAACTGTCCTTGTGTGTGCAAGGCCCCGACGAGTCCGCTCGCGACTACCTCACGCGTTGGGCCGAGCTCCGGAACTCCTGCGAGGGCGTGCATGAGGTGCAAGCCATCGAATACTTCACGGCCGGGTGCAGAGAAGGCACCCTCCTCAAGCACAAGCTCCTCTGTGACGAGCCGGAGACCCTCGACGAACTGCTGATCATAGCAGACAAGTACGCCACAGCAGAGTCTTCCATGAAGACGGAGATTCAAGTCGGCGCGACTGGCAAGGCGGCCCCTCAGGCTCCCAGAACACCGGCTGGAGACACCAGTCGGTGACAACAGCAGAACGACCACAAGCGCAAGACCCAGCAGCCGACTTCGAGCAGTCGGCAGGTTGCGACAGTCGAAGATCAACAGCCGGAGGGGCAGCCTCCGACTAAGCGACAGAAAGGCGGCAAGTCCAACTGGTTGCCGGCCTTCTCCTACGAACAGACTCTAAATGGCCCCTACAAGTTCCATAGCGGCGTGAAGCCATCCAACCACACTACCCGAAAATGCCACTGGCTTACCAGAATCGCCAAAGGCGAAGGCCTCCAGCCTCCCCCGCCTGCTGGGCCGCCGCCTCCACCGCCGCCCCAGCAGCCAGCTGCCAGGCCAGTCGACGCAGTACAAGACGAGTATCCAGAAGAGCATGGAGCCTACGTACTGTTCACCAGTGTGGCTGATGATCGACGCAGCAGGCGGCTGCAGCAGCAAGAGGTGAATGCAGTAGCCTCCGAAACTCTAGAGTTTATGCATTGGTCCGAGAAGCCAATCAGTTGGAGCAGAGCAGATCACCCAGCGGTGATGCCGAATCCGGGCTCCTATGCCTTGGTCCTGAGTGCTACCTTGGCCACTGATAGGCGGGCCGCCCGCTTTTCGCGAGTGCTGATAGATGGAGGCAGCAGCATCACATCCTGTATAAAGATACCATGGAGAAGTTAGGAATCAAACATAGACAACTTCAGAGTAGCTGGACTGTGTTTCATGGCATTATACCTGGCCTTTCCTGCTCGCCAATCGGCAAGATCCTGAGACAAAGATCATTTCCGCCGAGAGCCAGTCTGGTTCGAAGTGGTGGACCTCGAAAGCCCCTACCATGCACTGCTTGGCCGACCTGCCTTGGCCAAGTTCATGGCGGTTCCCCACTACGCCTACCTCAAGATAAAGATGCCGAGTACCAAGGGAATTCTGATCGTGACTGGCGACTACAGGAAGTCGTCCGCCTGCGCGACCGAGAGCAGTCGGCTGGCCGAGTCCTTGGTGATCGCAGCTGAGCAACGGCTCCTTGATCGGGTCGTGGCAATGGCCGGGAAGCAGCTAGAGATGTCCCCTGATCCCAAGGAGTCGGAAGCTGAGGGCTCGTTCAAGCCGACCCAAGCGACTAAGAAGATACCCTTGGACCTGGAGCTCCCGGAGAGGTACGCTGTCATGGGTACGAACCTTGACAGCAAATAGGAAGGCGAACTCGTCGATTTCCTCCATGAGAATCGAGACATCTTCGCATGGTCCCCTAAATACATGCCGGGTGTACCGACGGAATTCACCGAGCACAAGCTACATGTCTGGTCAGATGTGAAACCAGTCAGGCAGCCCTTGCGTCGCCTGTCAGAAGAGAAAAGAAGAGTTGTTGGAGAAGAGATAGCCTGGCTCCTAGCAGCCGGCTTCATTATGGAAGTGTTTTTTCCAGAGTGGTTAGCAAACCCTGTCCTGGTACTGAAGAAGAACAAGCAGTGGCGGATGTGTATTGATTACACAAGCCTCAACAAAGCCTGCCCGAAGGACCCATTTGCCCTACCAAGGATTGATCAGGTGATAGACTCCACAGCCGGATGCGAGCTGTTGAGTTTCTTAGATGCATATTCTGAATATCATCAGATCAAGCTGAACCCGGCAGACAGACTGAAAACCGCCTTCATCACGCCATCTGGAGCCTTCTGCTACCTGACTATGACGTTCGGCTTGAGGAATGCCGGCGCCACCTTTCAGCGTTGCATGCAGAAGTGCCTCCTCAAGCAACTCGGCAGAAACGCCCATGTCTACGTAGATGATGTAGTGGTGAAGACAGAGAAGCATGGGACGCTGCTGGAAGACCTCAAGGAAACCTTTGAGAACTTGCGTCGACTCCAGATCAAGCTTAACCCGGAGAAGTGCGTTTGGAGTACCAGCCGGCCAACTCCTTGGTTTCCTGGTCTCTGAACGCGGCATAGAGTGTAACCCTGTGAAGATCAAGTCCATCGAGAGGATGGAGGTACCCAGCCGACTGTTGGATGTGCAGAAGTTCACCGGCTGCTTGGCATCCATCAGCCGATTTATCAGTCGGCGGGGCGAGAAAGCCCTCCCTTTGTACCAACTGATGAAGAAGACCACCTTTTTTGAATGGAACCACAAGGCAGATGAAGCATTCCTCCAATTAAAGAAGATGTTGACTACTCCTCCTGTGTTGGCGGCTCCGATTCCCAAAGAGCCCATGCTCCTATACACTGCCGCCACCAGCCGAGTGGTCAGCACAGTCATTGTAGTCGAGCGCAAAGAGGAAGGCAAGGCGCTCCCTGTCCAGAGACCGGTGTATTACCTGAGTGAGGTACTGTCGACCTCCAAGCAGAACTACCCTCACTACCGGAAGATGTGCTACGGCGTGCATTCCGCCGCCAAGAAGCTGAAGCCTTACTTTCAAGAGCATCCAATCACTGTGGTTTGCACGGCTCCGCTGGCCGAGATCATCGGGAGCCGAGACGCTTCTGGCCGAGTGGCCAAATGGGCCATAGATTTGGCTCCCTACACCATCTACTACAAGCCCCGCACCGCCATCAAGTCGCAAGCACTGGCCGACTTTCTCGTCGACTGGGCCGAGACCCAGTACCTGCCACCAGCGCCCGACTCCACCCATTGGCGGATGCATTTCGACGGCTCCAAGATGCGCACCGGCCTGGGAGCCGGCGTCGTCCTCACCTACCCCAAAGGCGACAAGCTCAAGTACGTGCTGCAGATTCACTTTGCTGCCTCCAACAACATCGCCGAATACGAGGCACTCATTCACGGGCTCTGGCTTGCCAAAGAACTCGGCATTCGCCGGATCCTGTGCTATGGCGACTCCAATTTGGTGGTCCAGCAGTCATCTGGCGACTTGGACGCCAAAGATGCAAACATGGCGAGCTACCGTTTCCTGGTGCAGCAACTCAGCGGATACTTCGAGGGGTGCGAATTCCTTCACGTGCCAAGAAACGACAACGAGCAAGCAGACGCCTTGGCACGAGTCGGCTCCACTCATCAAGCGATACCCTCAGGCGTTGCTCTTCAGCGCCTCCTTAAGCCGTCTATCAAGCCTTCACCAGAATCAGACTCCATCTTTGTGCCGGCTCCCCCTGAAGGAGTCGGATCCGACTCAAGAGCCCCAGCAGACGGCCCAAAGAAGATCACAGTCGAAGCCGGCCCGGGGACTTCAGAACCCGGCCCAGGGACTTCAGAAGTCAGCCCGAGGACTTCAGAACCTGGCCCGGGGACTGCGTCAGTCGGCCCGGGGACTGCGGTAGTCGGCTCGGGGACTGCGGCAGTCAGCCCGGGGACTGCCCCAGTTGGCCCGGGGACTTCATCAATCCAGCAAGCGGCCGCAGACTCCAGCCTGCCGCCTCCCAGCCCAGCCGCCCTTGTCCAAGTCGCGGTGGTGGCGGTTGAAGAAATAGCAGCACCCTCATGGGCGCAGCCCATCCTCAAGTTTCTAGTAAACAAAGAGTTACCAACCGGTGAAATCTTGGCTCGACAGGTGCAATGTCGAGCAGCAGCCTACACCATAGTCAACACAGAGCTGGTCAGGCGTAGCGTTACTGGTGTCTACCAGCGCTACGTGGAGCCAGAGCAAGGTCAAGCAATTCTCAGAGACATCCATCAGGGTGAGTGCGGCCACCATGCGGCATCAAGAGCGCTCGTCGCCAAAGCCTTTCGACACGGTTTCTTTTGGCCGACTGCCCTGGAAGAAGCCAAGGAACTAGTCCAAAAGTGCAAGGGCTGCCAGAAGTTCCGCTCCAAACCACTCCAGCCAGCTTCCGCATTGAAGACAATCCCCATCGCCTGGCCCTTTGCGGTTTGGGGCCTGGACATGGTGGGACTATTCAAGACGACCCGAGGTGGCCTAGCTCATCTGCTTGTCGCGGTGGACAAGTTCACCAAGTGGATAGAAGCAAAACCCATCAAGAAGTTGAACGGTCCGACTGCAGTGACCTTCATCGCCGACATCACGGTGCGGTATGGCATACCACACAGTATCATCACCGACAATGGCACGAATTTCGCCAAAGGCGCCTTGGCACGTTTCTGCGCGACGAAGGGCATCCGACTGGACTTAGCGTCCGTTGCCCATCCGCAGTCAAACGGCCAGGTGGAGCGAGAAAACGGCCTCATCCTATCTGGCATCAAGCCTCGACTGGTCGAGCCACTCGAGCGTTCAGCCGGCTGTTGGCTTGAGGAGCTGCCAGCTGTCCTCTGGAGTCTGCGCACGACCCCAAACAAGTCAACCGGCTTCACGCCTTTCTTCCTCATCTACGGTGCCGAAGCCGTCATCCCAACGGACATAGAATTCGACTCTCCACGAGTCACCATGTACACCGAAGAGGAAGCATAAGAAGCACGTCAAGACGGTGTTGATCTGCTGGAAGAGGGCCGGCTGTTGGCACTCAGCCGGTCCGGCATCTACTAGCAGAGTCTGCGCCGATACTACAACAGGAAGGTCAAGCCAAGAACTTTCCAAGAGGGCGACCTTGTGCTCCGGCTGATCCAGCGAACAGCCGGCCAGCACAAGTTGTTGGCACCTTGGGAGGGCCCCTTTATTGTCAGCAAAGTACTGGGCAACGACTCCTACTACCTAATCGACGCTCAGAAGCCCCGAGCACGCAAGAGGGATGACTCCGGCAAAGAGTCGGAACGACCATGGAACGCAAATCTTCTCCGAAGATTTTACAGTTGATGCAGTATGTATCATGCCATCCTTTGTGTTAAAGTACCAAGACTTTGGGCCCCCCAAGACAAGCTCGGGGACTGCCCTTTTTTGTTATCTCTATGATAAGATTTATGCCTACAAGTATGCTACTCTTTGTTATGCTGCTTGGCACCGGGTTCGACTAGTCGGCCGGGGACTCACCGTCTTGCGCTATGAAATGCTTCCTGCAGTCGGACAAGTAGTGTGCCGCGCTCAAGCCGCCTCCTGTCGGAAGCCGCAGCTCGCAGAGCGACTGTTGGTAGGTGAGAGTAAGCAAGAACGAGCGCACACACGAAAAATGGCTAAGGACTCAAAGCATAAAGCATAGCCCAAGCCGGCTTCCAGCTCCTCTTTTCAGAGCCGACTCTCAAATAGTCGGCTTACCGTTTTCTATCCAACTTGTTAAAAAACTCTAAACGGCCAAGTACTTGCCTCCCCAAAATAGCCAAGCACTTGAGCCAACGGCAGTCCGCGGAGCGGCTGTTCGACTGGCAAGCGGGCATCTAAGGGAAGGCGGCAAAGGGAAAAGCCAAGGGAGCAACGAGCAAGGAAAGATAGAAATCGGACGAATATTTACATAGCATAGGCCCTTGGCCGAATCTTCGAGAAGAAGTTCAAAATACACCCCGCGGGTGGAATTGTGCGAATTAACAAGTTCTTCAAAGACTATGAAAGCAGATAAAGTGAAAAGAAGCCGACGGCCTAAGAAGCGGCAGACGGGTTCGGAGGGTCGGAGGCAGCGGCGGCGTCAGGCGCCGGAGCGGTCGACTGGGCGATTTTGGCTTGGTCGTCTCCAGCGGCAGCTGGCTTGGTCGAGCGTGGCTCGTTGCTGGAGGCGCGATCGAGCTGAGGCTGGTCGCCCGCTCTGTCCTCTGGCGCCTCCATCTCGCCTCCGTCCTATGCCTCATCTTCCTCCTCGGTGCTGGAGCCGATCACCTCCGCCGAGTCCTCGTCGTAGTCGGGGTTCATCCCGAACCACTCCGGAGGCACCTCCTCTCCGTCTGCGGCCCGCTCAGGAACGAAGACACTGGTGTTGGTGTAGTCGGCGATCGCCGCGGCACGCTCGACAAGGGCGCCTTCCACAGCCGCCATCTCTGCCTGGGCCTCTGATCGGAACGCGGCCAGCCGGTCCAGGTCCAGCCCTGGATACCAAGTGTCGGTGTCAAAACCGGCGGTTCTCGGGTAGGGGGTCCCGAAATGTGCGTCTAGGCGGATGGTAACAGGAGACAAGGGACACGATGTTTTTACCCAGGTTCGGGCCCTCTCGATGGAGGTAAAACCCTACTCCTGCTTGATTGATATTGATGATATGGGTAGTACAAGAGTGGATCTACCACGAGATCAAGGAGGCTAAACCCTAGAAGCTAGCCTATGGTATGATTGTTGTTATTATGGTTGTCCTACGGACTAAAACCCTCCGGTTTATATAGACACCGGAGAGGGCTAAGGTTACACAGAGTCGGTTACAATGGTAGGAGATCTACGTATCCGTATCGCCAAGCTTGCCTTACACGCCAAGGAAAGTCCCATCCGGACACGGGACGAAGTCTTCAATCTTGTATCTTCATAGTCTGGGAGTCCGGCCGATGATGGTAGTTCGGCTATCCGGACACCCCCTAGTCCAGGACTCCCTCAGTAGCTCCTAAACCAGGCTTCAATGACGATGAGTCCGATGCGCATATTGTCTTCGGCATTGCAAGGCGGGTTCCTCCTCCGAATAATTCATAGAAGATTGTGAACACCAGGATAGTGTCCGGCTCTGCAAAATAGTTTCCACATACCACCGTAGAGAGAATAACATTTACACAGGCTCAATCTGCTGACGTATCATGTGGCGTGACGTCACACCACAACCAAGCCTTGACGTTTTTTATTATACCACCTCAGCGCGTTTTAGCGAAGCGGTTTCCTTGGCACGTCATGTCAAAGCAGAGATTGTGTTCCCCTTATTCCGAGATTCCCATCAATACGGACATGGGTAACCCAACCGCGTCATTGATTGTGGCGCTTGGGAGATAAGCGAGTTTTACCAGGCCGGTGTGGACGCATAGTTTCGTCCGCTCATATATAAGGGGATAAGGATCCACATTTTTTACCTATGCCTTCTTCCTCCTTCGCTTATCCATCTCCGTGCACTCGAGCTCCAGCGCCCAAGTTCGCACACCTCACCTCGACCCTCTCCAACCATGTCCGGAGCGGGAGGCAAGTGGATGGCCTCCTCCGTCACGGAGGGACACATCGAAAAGCTGCGTAGTGCCGGATATCTGTCCAGCGACATCGCGCATCGGCTGCCTGACGAGGGGCAGCTCATCCCCACCCCCAGGCCCCATGAGAGGGTGGTGTTCCTTCCCCATTTCCTCCGCGGACTGGGCTTTCCTCTTCACCCCTTTGTCCGGGGGCTCATGTACTACTACGGCCTGAATTTCCACGATCTGGCCCCGAATTTCATCCTCAATATCTCGACGTTTATCGTTGTGTGCGAGGCCTTCCTCTACATCCAGCCCCACTTCGGCTTGTGGCCAAAGACCTTCAATGTCAAGCCGAAGGTTGTAAAGGGCAGCCAGGCGGAGTGCGGAGGCGCCATGGTGGGAAAAATGCCCAACGTCACCTGGCTTGAGGGTGCCTTTGTGGAATCCATCAAAGGGTGGCAATCGGGGTGGTTCTACATCACCGAGCCGCGCAACCCTAAATAGGCAGCGGCCCCCGAATTCAGATCTGGTGCCCCCATGCAGCTCACCTCCTGGAAAGAGAAGGGCTTGCTTTGGGGTAGTTCGGAGGAGCTGACCGACTTCAGTCCTGTCTCCAGACCCTGGTGAACAAGAAGCTTAAGCTTGTCAATGTGATCCAGGTCATGCTCGTCCGCCGGATTCTCCCCTGCCAACAACGGGACTTCAATTTGTGGGAGTTTGGTCCGGCACAGCACCAGACTTTGAGCAGGCTCTTCGATACTACGTACGAAGATGCCTGGAGGGTGCTGTTCAAGGGCGCCGAAGCCCCTGCGTCCGCTACCGAAGATCGCGGATTCAGCACACAGCGCCCGACTGACGAGGTAAGCTACGTCATCTTTTATGGGACACTTGCTTTCCATAGTTTGACTCTATGCAGGATCTAAACTCCCAATACATTTAGCAGGACTGGAAGAAGACGTCCGGACAAGTTAACTGTCTGGCTCCCCTTCCAGAAGGCCCAGCGGACACCCGTTTGACGGGGCTGCTGGTTCCGGCACTTTACGTGGTGCCGGAGAAGAAGGCCAAGAAGAAGGTCGCGGGAACCCGAAAGAAGAAGGCCAAGAAGAAGGCCGCGGGAACCCGGCGTCAGGTGGTATCGGACTCATCGTCCGATGGCTCCGAGGCGGACTCCTCCCACAAGGACGAGGAGGAGGAGAAAAAGGCCTCTCCCCCGGTGAGGGGAGAGAAGAAGAGGAAGGCCTCCCCAAGGGGGAAGGCTGAAGGGTCCAAGAAAGGGAGGACCCTTCCCCCGGATAACTCCGCCAACGTCGGCGACAGCGACAAGGAGTGGCCCCCAAGGGCCAAGCCCCAGGCGAGATCGTAAGTATCCGGACTCCTAGACGATATATGATTTTTCTCTTCGCCACGTGGTGTCTTTCTAATGCCGCATACAATCTGTAGTCCGGCCAAGGACGATCTTCTCGTTTCGTCGAGCGGGTCCTTGGACACGTCGGATATGGATTCCCTTCCGACTGCCTCCTCCCCTCTCGATGCTGACGGCGTTGATGTGGGGTCCCGAAAGGGGACCCATCAGGGGGAGGAGGCCCTAGAGGTGCCGCAGGGCAACCTCCCGGACTCCACACCGGACTCTATACCGGAACCCGCAGTGGTTCCAGAGTCCGCGAGCGGCCCCTTCGTAAGAAGGGCAAGACGGTGCCACCGGCGGCCTCCGTCCAACCGGAGGCGCCGGATAATTTGCTGGAGGCGCTCAAAGGCGCTTCCATCGAAGAAGAACACCGCACTATCATGAGTGCGGTGATTCAGAAGGTTCAGCTCGCCAAGAGCGGGCTGACCGAAGCCTACCGCAGCCTTCTAACATGCTTTGAGGTAAGAATTTCAAAGTGTGTAATACCGCATAGATAGTAGCCCCTGATGCTCGGTTCGGTGTTCGAAAAGAAAAGCCAGGGTGAGGATCTAAAAAGATATACCCAGGAGTCTAAAAAATGTCAATATGGGATTGCAGGCTGCGCTGCTGACCTCTGCCGCACTGACTGCGGAGGTCAATGTTGTGAAGCAAAGCCTCGAGCGGTCCGAGAACGAGCTCGGCCATGCCAAGAAGCAACTCGAGGACAAAGAAGGTGAGTAACACCGTATTTAAAGTTGTACCTTACAGAAAAGGATTTGGTTGCAAAGGAAATAACAAGGATAACGTGGGTACTACAGGGGTCACGAACGAGCTGGCAACCCTGAAGGAGGCGGTATCCGTGGCGGAATGCAATGCGGCCGCGGAACGAGCCGAGCGAGAGAAGCAGGAGGCGCGGGTGGCGGAGGTGCAGCAAGAGCTCCAGGCTCTCGTGGAAAAACATGAGAGGTTGGAGCGCGACTCAAAGACTCGAGAGTCCGAGCTTGCATCGGCTCTTGAGAGTGCCAAAGCTGCCAAGGCCGAAGCCCACAAGGCCCTCCAGGAAATTGAGGCGTTGAAGAAGATAGCGGTGGGTAAGGCATTTTTCATGCAAAGCAAGAATGTGAATGTGAATTACTTATTACTTACCCGAATTCGGAGCTCTCCAAGAGCGTTCGCAGATCTGCCCCGCAGCGTGTCCGATGCTGCCACATTCTATCGGGCCGAGGAGGGGAGCTCGACGGAGAAAGTCTTCTGGTCTCAGTATGCTGAGGACGGACATCCGGTGCCCCTTAGCGACCAGCTGAAGCAGCTAGTCGAGTTCCACAAGGCGGCCGAACAGGCCATGAAGGGCCTTATAGTTCGGTTGTGGCCTACGGAGACCATGCCTGGGAGCTACTTCGGCCTGGTGCGGCGGCTGGTGGATGCAAGCCCCTGGGTTGAAGTTGTCAAGCACTCCGCCTGTATTGAAGGTGCCTGTCGGGCCCTTGCCCATGCAAAGGTGCACTGGGGCAGGATGGATGCTGAGAAGCTTCTGACGGATGCGCCGCCGGCGGGCAAGGAGTATCGCACGCCCGAAATGTATTATAAAAGTGTCCTGAAGGGTGCCCGCATGATTGCGGGTGAGTGCTCCAAAGATGTAATATTTGAGTAGACTCGCATTTTATTATCCTGTGCGCTGAAAACTTTGTTCATATGCGCTAAGCAACGCTTGCTAATTTAAAATATTACCTTCTGTGCGGCCGTTTATCAAATCTGAGAGATGGCAAGTCGTCGGCTTCAGCCCCCATGCCACGAGTGCTGGGGTGTTCGGGATAAACTTGAGCGCTCTTGTTCCCATGTTTGGGTCCATCTAGGGAGGCGCTCAACACAATGAACTAGGCAACCGGACTTATAATGCTTGAACACTCTCACTTAGCCATAGAATTCTATAATTTTAAATTTCGGCGAAGCCCCTAGTGTTTGGAAGACCGAGTTCGGGGCGCTATCCACGCCTGGGCCGGACAAAGCCGGTTCCTTGCTCTAAGCGGCATAAGCCTTTAGGGACTCGAAAAGACCTCTCGAACAGCGACCAGCTCTCGCCTTATCATGACGGTCAGTTTTAGCTTTCTCCACTGAGGCGCTCGCCCAGCTCAACCGGGGCGCAATCGCAGTGGTTCTCCCAGTGCTACCTTAGCTGATACAACGGAACGTAAGGTACCAAAACATGGGAGCCGGGCAAACCCAACTATCGACCCAAGACATGATTCGGAGCCGATGCATATAGTGCTATAAGTTCGGGGTGCCGCAGTTGTGAAAGTGTTCGGACTTATCACACCATAATGTGGGGAACTTAAGCCCCTGGTGTATTTAGCCGTACCGGAGTGTACGGATGCAACATGTCATAAATGAACACACGTATAAGAAAGGAATGCAATTATAGGCAAAAAGTGATGCATTGTTTATTCCTGAAATATTGCCATGGATGCAGAACGATACAAATAGTGCGGTAAGCAAGGTATGGGACTATTAAACATGTCCCCCTCCAGGGGTAGGCTGCGGAATGGTGTATAAAACAGATGTAATGCTCGTAATGGAGACCACCTGAGAGTTCGTTGTAGCCTTTGTCCTTCCCTAGCTGTTGCATCGTGAGTCCGGCGGGTCTACTGCCGGGCAGGGCCTCTAGTAAATGGAGTCCTGTGGATAAGTAAAAAAAAGAAAAAAGGTGACACACTTGGGAGCCCCTGGTGTGGTTTAGCCACACTCTGGGTCTGTCGTGGTCGTGCCCCTCCCCCTATGCCCATGGTATCTCCAGGGCGTAATGATGTACGCGGAGGACTAGTCTTGCAATTTTCCAAGGGCTGGGGTTGGGGCCGCATTGTTACGCGTGCTCGGAACGTGCCAGGTGGTCTTGTTGTAGGTTACTCCAGGCGCTTTTGACCGTGTCCGGTCGCTTAGCGGACGAACTTGAGAATTGCCTTAAGAGGCTGCTTTGTACTTCTGCCGCGAGAGCCGTTGTATGTTCCTCCATTCGGAGGGAGCGTTCGGTGTTTCCGTTGACCGTGATGACTCCTTGAGGGCTTGGCATCTTGAGCTTGAGGTATGCGTAATGCGGCACCGCGTTGAATTTTGCGAACGCGGTCCGTCCGAGCAGAGCATGATAGCCGCTGCGGAACGGAACTATATCGAAGATTAACTCCTCGCTTCGGAAATTATCCGGTGATCCGAAGACCACTTCAAGTGTAACTGAGCCTGTACAGTTGGCCTCTACACCTGGTATGACGCCCTTGAAGGTCGTCTTCGTGGGTTTGATCCTTAGGGGGTCTATGCCCATCTTGCGCACTGTATCCTGATAAAGCAGGTTCAGGCTGCTGCCGCTGTCCATCAGGACTCTGGTGAGGTGAAACCCATCGACGATTGTGTCTAAAACCAATGCGGCGAATCCGCCATGGCGGATACTGGTGGGGTGGTCCCTTCGATCAAAAGTGATCGGGCAGGAGGACCATGGGTTGAACTTTGGGGCGACTAGCTCCATCGCGTATACGTCCCTGAGTGCACGCTTCCGCTCCCTTTTGGGTATGTGGGTTGCGTATATCATGTTCACCGTCCGCACTTGTGGGGGGAAACCTTTCTGTCCTCTATTGTTTGGCGGTCGGGTCTCTTCCTCGTCATCGCTATGCAGCCCCTTGACACTGTTTTCGGCAATTAACTTACCCGCCTGCTTGAATACCCAGCAATCCCTGTTGGTGTGGTTAGCTGGCTTTTCGGGGGTGCCGTGTATCTGGCACGAGCAGTCGAGTATTCGGTCCAGATTGGACGGACCCGGAGTAGTTTTTTTGAATGGCTTTTTCCGCTGACCGGGTTTGGAGCCTCTGAATCCGGCGTTAACTGCCGTATCCTTGGTGTTATCGCCGTTAACGTGTCGTTTGTTTTTGTTGTGACGCGACCTGCCATTGCGGTCCTTGTTATCCGGACTGCCAGAAGTTTTGTTGAGGTTGTTACTGCGGGCTAGCCAGCTGTCCTCTCCCGCGCAAAAGCGGGTCATGAGTGATGTGAAGGCTGCCATTGATTTCGGCTTTTCCTGTCCTAGGTGCCGGGCAAGCCACTCGTCGCGGATGTTATGTTTGAAGGCTGCGAGGGCCTCTGCATCCGGACAGTCGATGATTTGATTTTTCTTTGTTAGGAACCGTGTCCAGAATTGTCTGGCCGATTCGTCTGGCTGCTGAATTATGTGGCTAAGGTCATCGGCGTCTGGTGGGCATACATATGTGCCCTGGAAGTTGTCGAGGAATGCGGCTTCCAGGTCCTCCCAACACCCAATTGATTCTGCTGGCAAGCTGTTAAGCCAATGCCGAGCTGGTCCTTTAAGCTTGAGTGGGAGGTATTTGATGGCGTGAAGATCATCACCGCGGGCCATGTGGATATGAAGGAGATAGTCTTCGATCCAAACCGTGGGGTCTGTTGTGCCATCGTAGGATTCAATGTTCACTGGTTTAAACCCTTCAGGGATTTGATGATCCATTACTTCATCTGTAAAGCATGGTGGGTGTGCGGCGCCTCTGTATTGGGCTATGTCTCGATGTAGCTCAGGCGAGCTTTGTCTGTTGTGTTCGGCCCGACCGGAGTTACTGTATCCGGCGCGATGGTCATCGTCGCACATCGTGGGGCGCCCATGTGATCCGTAGATCGATCTTGATTGTCTTGCCTTATCCTCCAATATGTCTCGCAAATCTGGCGCATTCCCCCGTGGCTTCATACTTTTCGAGCGGTGCTGGGGTACGGTTCTGGTGGAGGGCCTAGAGGCCTCTCTGTCGCGGCCACGAGGTGGTCGGTCAGCCGTATTGTGCGCTGGTGATGCAGGTTTATATGCTTCCTCCTCTAATCGGGGGAGAGACTTGCGTTTGGGGTAAATTTTGGAGGGGCGTTCGAGTTCATACTCTTCAGCCGCAAGGACTTTAGTCCATCTGTCGGCCAGCAGGTCTTGATCAGCTCTAAGCTGTTGCTGCTTTTTCTTTAGGCTGTTCGCCGTGGCCATAAGCCTGCGTTTAAAACGCTCTTGTTCGACGGGATCCTCAGGCACGACGAATTCGTCGTCGTCGAGGCTTGCCTCGTCTCCGGAGGGAGGTATGTCATTATCATCCTCTACCTCATCGTCTGCCACTCTCTCATGAGGGATGGTGTCTCCGTCCTCCTGTGCTGAATCTTGCTGGAGGGGGTTATCTTCGGCACTGTCTGGGGTGTTATTATCTCCGGTGCCGGAATCTCCATTCTTGCTGTGGCAGGATTTAGAGTGGCGCCGATTGCGCCGGCGCTTAGGCTGTTTTTTGGAGGGGTCTTCCTCCGCTGCTTCCTCACCGTTCCCATCTTTTGGGATGTCCACCATGTATATGTCATATGATGAGGTGGCCGTCCAGTGCCCCTTGGGCGCTGGTTCTTGGTCGTCTCCGGCATCGTCGTCCATATCGTCGATGTCTTTGGAGTCGTAATCTAGCATGTCGGTTAAATCATCGACAGTGGCTAAAAAGTGGGTGGTGGGTGGGCTTTGAATTTCTTCATCGTCCGCATCCCAACCATCCTGACCGCAGACTGGCCAGGGCTCTCGTGATAGCGAGAGATACTTTATCAAATTTAGGATGTCGCCAAAAGGTGAATGTTGAAAGATGCCCGCGGCGGTGAACTCCATGATAGGCGCCCGATCGGATTCGATCGGAGGGGACGCGGGAGGTTCGGAGTCCGGCGAGGAGTCCGGCACCTCAGAGTCACGAGCCTCACAAGGGACAAGATCAGTATTCGGCTCCATCGCCGTAGATGTAGTAGCCCCCGAGGCGGTGTCCAGCCACTCATCTTCGGTCTGCGCGGTCGGCTCCGAATTAAGGGTCGGAGCGGACTCGTGTGCGGCCTCCAGGGCACTGTCCGGCTGCAGAGCTACATCATGCCCATCGTGATAGTGCGGCGCGCTCGGCTGTGGTTCGAATCCATCGAAGATCAAGTCTCCGCGGATGTCCGCCGTGAAGTTAAAACTTCCAAATCTGACCTGATGGCCAGGGGCGTAGCTTTCAATCTGCTCCAGATGGCCAAGCGAATTGGCCCGCAGTGCAAAGCCGCCGAATACGAAGATCTGTCTGGAGAGAAAAGTCTCACCCTGGACCGCGTCGCCGCTGATGACGATCGAAGGAGCCATCAATCCTATCGGTGACGACACAGAGGAACTCTCAATGAAAGCACCAATGTCGGTGTCAAAACCGGCGGATCTCGGGTAGGGGGTCCCGAACTGTGCGTCTAGGCGGATGGTAACATGAGACAAGGGACACGATGTTTTTACCCAGGTTCGGGCCCTCTCGATGGAGGTAAAACCCTACTCCTGCTTGATTGATATTGATGATATGGGTAGTACAAGAGTGGATCTACCACGAGATCAAGGAGGCTAAACCCTAGAAGCTAGCCTATGGTATGATTGTTGTTATTATGGTTGTCCTACGGACTAAAACCCTCCGGTTTATATAGACACCGGAGAGGGCTAGGGTTACACAGAGTCGGTTACAATGGTAGGAGATCTATGTATCCGTATCGCCAAGCTTGCCTTCCACGCCAAGGAAAGTCCCATCCGGACACGGGACAAAGTCTTCAATCTTGTATCTTCATAGTCTGGGAGTCCGGCCGATGATGGTAGTTCGGCTATCCGGACAACCCTAGTCCAGGACTCCCTCACCAAGCCTTGACGAACTCCAAGGCCCGGCGCGCTCCAGCCCGGGCCGAGGAAGCCTTCCAAGCCTCAAGACGGCCAGCTGCGACCTCCAGCCAGTCGGCAGTCCGACTGGGAGTGCGCAGGACCGCCATGCCTGGCCACAGGGCAGAGATCGCCTGGGCGCCGGCGCGTTGAAGCCGGCGCAGCAGCTGATGGGCCGGCCGTAGACGAGTCTCGATGCTTAGGAGCTGCTCGTCGACGGTCAGGGGGGCGTTGGCGGCGATCTCCTAGCCATTAGCTCTCCGCGCCTCGCGAGCGGCCTCGATGGCTTGGATGGCCGCCTGCGAGTGGCCAGGGAAGAAGTCTGCCCAAAACAGAAAGAAGCAAAAGAAAGAATCAGAAATCGGCTTGACTTGCAGTCGGCGGGTTGAAGAAAGAAAACAAAGAAACTCACCGTCGACGATGTCTTCGATCTCGTGGAAGCCGGAAGTCAGCATTGCTTCCCTGTCAGTCCAGGAGGAGCGCTCGATCTCGAACTCGGCCAGGAGGGTGGTCTCTTTCTTCCCCGCCTCGTCCTGAGCCGCCCTAAGCAGCTCCTTCTGCTCCGCCAACTGTGCGGCCAGCAAGTCACGCTCTGAGGCGAGCTTGTCGCACTCCTCCTCCTTGGTGCATAGGGCCGTGCTGATTTGGCCCAACCGTTCCTGAAGAGCGGCGTTGGCCTCTGAAAAACAAAAAGAAAAAAGACGTTAAGTCGTCAGTAAGGAAGGTCGCCGGGAAGATCCGGCCCGACTGCTCAGCAGTCGGCCCGAATCTCGGGGACTACAGCCCGCGGGTGCGCCAGCGCGCCCCCACGAAAAAGAAGAAGAACTTACTACGGCTCTCCGACAAGTCGGTAGTCCGCTTCCCCAGCAGCTCAACGTTGCGGTTGAAGGCGGTGATGCGGAGGTTGTGATACTCCTGTGGTAAACAATCAGACAAAGAACAAAATGAGGAACTCGCCAGATTGAGTTCCGGGCCGCTTGCGCAACAGCCGACCCGAAACTCGGGGACTACACCCAGTGGGTGCGCTGGCGCGCCCCCACAGAGAAGAGACGAAGTCAAAAAAGGGAAAACTTACCCGGATAGATGCTCGCGACGCCAGATGCGCCCTGGTGCAGCCCTGGATGGCTTCGCCCTCAGCTCGCAGCTTCTCCTGCACGTGCAAGAGCGCCCGGTTCAGCGGTCCGTCGCCGCCTCCTCGCACCCACCCAGTAGGCGCGGCGCTTGTCGCCTCGGCATCTGGGATGGCCGAGCTGGCGGCGCCGTCCTCCAAGGGGCGCGGCGCTGAGGCCGCCTTCTCAAGACGGCGGCGCGCTGGTGAGGCGACCTGAAGGAGCAGCCTCGCTGCTGCTCGTCCTCAGTCGGCAGCATTGGTGGGCTCACCGGCTGCTTGCCATGCGGCGAAGGCGGCGGTTGCGGCGTAGCTGTGCTCGACGCGGAGGCCTCACCACCGTCCTTCTCCGCGACGGAATGCTCTCCGCCGACTTCTCCAGTCTGCCCCATGAACTCTGGGGCCGGCGGCGCGGAGTTCAGTGGGGCAACGAGCAGCGCCGACTGGAGGCGCGCGGCTTCCTCCGCCTGCCTCTGGGCCGCGGCGGCGGCTTCGGCCTCCTCCAACCTCCTCTGGGCGGAGGCTGCCGCCTTCTCGGTCTCCGCCTTCTCCAGGCGGTCGGCCTCCTCCTCATCGCGCTTCTCCCGCGCGTTTCGCTCCGTCGCCTCCCGGAGGTCGGCGGTAGGGTCAATCCGCCGAGTATTGGTGGACGTCTCGACCGACCCCATGACAGAGGGGACGATGACCCTCTCGAGGGAAAGGGGGGCCTTGAAGCAAAAAAAAGAATATAAGGACTCGGAAAAGTTTTGTCAAAAGAAACAAGACAAGGACGGTGAACGCTTACGCAGAGACTAGTGGCGGCTTCTTCACTTCCTTGTAGAAGCGGTTGGCCTTCGCGACCGCCTCCTCCCACTTGGTCGCGGTGGCTGCCCCCTTGAATTTCTTTGGCCGGCCGCCGAGCGAACTCGGTGCAGCCCGGCGCTTCTTCGCGCCGACTTGACCAGTCAGGCCGGCGGAGGAACTCGCGCCAGGATGGCCGGCTTTCGGTTGGCGGTGCGGGGCGACTTCTCCTTCGCCCTCGTCTTCCGGCCAGTCGGCGAAGGTCGCCGAGGGCCGGAAGTCGCCTTCCGCTCCTCCTCCTCCGCCTTCGGCGTCGGCCTCCATCGCCGCCGCCCCCAAGTCGGGGTCGTCGACGTCGCTCTCCGCGCGGTCAGGGACGAACTCGCGGGGCGGCCCTGTGGCGCCGGCTGCGGGCTGTATGAGGGGGTTCTGACTCAGAAGAAACCCAAGGAAAAATCAGAAGTCGGATTCGGCTACAAAGGAACGCACAGAGGAGCGAAGATCTAACTTACCGTAGGCGGAGGGTTGGCGCTCAAGTACGGCTCCTTGCCGAACTCCCAGTCCGCCGCGAGCTCGCAGTTCACGATGTGGTTCACCATGTGCGCCACCTCCGTGCGGGGCATCTCCTTGGTGCACATCCGGGTTGGATCCCAGTGATCGCTCATCTGACATATCAGATGAGGTCGACCTTGGAGCGGGACGACTCGGCGCGCCACGAAGGCGGCCAGCAAATCGGCCCCAACCAAGCCTTCCGACTGTGTCAACACTCGGAGCCGGGAGACGGCAGCGCCGCCAGCAGGAGTCAGCGTCCGGGCTCAATGGGACCAGTTGGGAAGCCTCCCAGCCGGTGCACCGGCGACGTAGTCCAGCAAGTTGACCCAGTCGCCTTCTGGGGCGACGTTCTTCACGTAGAAGTACGACCGTTGCCACATCCTCACCGACTTGATCAGCGCGATAGAGGGAAAGGGGTTGTCGGCGGTCGACCTTCGCATTGCGATGAAGGCGCCGCACTGAACCGGTATGCCGGCGACGTGCATACCGAGCTTGGAGGAGAAGAACTCCCCCACAGCTCGATGGTGGGGAGGACACCGAGAAAACCCTCGCACAGGGTGGCGAAGGCGGCCAGCAGCACCACCGTATTCGGAGTGAGGTGGTGCGGCTGGAGCCCGATGAACTCCAGGAAGGAGCGGAAGAAGGCGCTCACCGGCAGGCCTAGGCCGCGCATGAGGTGCGAGCGGAATATGACCCGCTCGCCCTCCTCCGGTGCCGGCCTTATTTCCCCCGCTGGCGGGGCGCGGGCTCGCACCAAGTTTGCGCCGAGGAGCCAGCGCATCTTGCAGAGGTGCGCGATGGTGTCGTCGTCCACTTCGGAGCCGTCCCACACGCCAGAACGCACGACAGGAGCCGCGACGGCAGAGGAGGAGCTCATCGCTGCGGAGCGGCGGATGCAAGAAGAAGAAGAGGCAAGAGGAGGCGGGGAGGCTGGGAAGAATGGGCGCGCGTGCTTCGCCGTCCCGCTCCCCCCGCCTACTTATAGGCCTATGGGCTGAGAAGCCGATGGGGCGGCGTGGGATTAACTGCGCGCGAGGCCCCACGCCCCCCACGATTTACCCCACGAAGTTACTGCGCGCAGTAACGACGTGGGGAACCCAACCGTCCGCACGACCGCAACGGATACGTTCGCGGGCCGAGGCGCGGTGGTGGCGGGCCCGCCTAACGGCCTGTCCCGTCACGCGCGTGGGCAGGCAGACTGCCCCTGCCACGTGGTGCCGCACGCCGGGGCCATGGCGGGCGACCGCGGGAAGCGTATCGAGCACGCCGCCTGGTTCCCGCCGTGACGTTCGAAACTCCTCGAGGGACCAGACAACCCCCAGAGGGTCTGGCTCCAGCTAGTCGGCTTGAGCATGACGGTCTTCAAAGAAACCGACTCCGGCCAGTCGGCCTGGAGGAAGACGGCCGTCAAGGCTTGCATTCCCCCACTGGTAGAATGAAGCTGATGAGGCACACGACGTACCACCCTCGGAGCCTCACCAGCTTCGGGGACTACTGTCGGAGTAATGGGCCACGGGTAGGCAAACCCAAGCCCCAGAACCTTTCAAGACATCGGGGCAGACCGCGCCCCTCAAGCACCAGAGGCGACTCCAAGATAAGTCGAGTCCCAGAGGAGACTCCCATCCAAACCGAGTCCCAGAGGCGACTCCCATCCAAGCCGAGTCCCAGAGGCGACTCCCATCCAAACCGAGTCCCAGAGGGGACTCCCATCCAAGCCGAGTCCCAGAGGCGACTCCCATCCAAACCGAGTCCCAGAGGCGACTCCCATCCAAGCCGAGTCCCAGACGCGACTCCAAGGAATCCGACTATAGGAGTCGGCCCACGACTCCAACCACCCCGATAATTAAAGGCAGGCATGGCCATAGTGCGCCACACCCACGGAGATCTCCGCCCGGCGCGGCACTGTTGCCATGCCAACCCTGACATCATCCCTTAGGGCGGGGCCCTGTACCCACGACGACCTGTCTGCACGGCCCAGAGACAGCGGGGCCTACCAGTCAGCGGGAGTGCTGAAGACGGCGAGAGCGCCGCGAGTCGGACCCGTTGGGAGTCAGCCCCCCGGAGTCGGCCGGCCCCTCCCACGGGCCACGCGTGCCATTAATCAAGATGAGACAGGGGATGGCCACAGTGATCGCCCGCCAGGCGGCGGCATTGTCGCCATGACCCCATGACCAAGCCCGCGTCATTAGAAGCACGGCTACAGTGATCTGCAGCCGGCAAGACCCGCCAGCGGCGGACACGGGCTGACGCCCTCGTACCAGGCCAGTCGGCGGGCCCCAGGAGTCGGCGGAGAAGACGGTGCCTGAGAGACAGACGGCTGGGACCCACACCCAGACGGTTTTACCATTGTACCCCTGGGGTGTAGGCCTATATAAACCCCCCAGGGCACCCATGCAAAGGGTTCGATCCATTAGCATTAGACACACCACATAGGAAGGAGAGAGCTAGCCTTGCCCTCTCCTACCACCGGAAACAGCTCTAGGAGCAACCTTGTATTCACTCAGCCTTAGTGATCATGCGGAGACCCCGCAGAGCAGCAGTAGGGGTGTTATCTCCTCGGAGAGCCCTGAAGCTGGGTAAGATTCACCGGTGTGCATGTCTACGCCTCATCCCGTTTCCAGGCACCGGCGACGTTCTACTCGCCCCCACCATGATAAGCCATCCTTTGGCATATGTCGCACCCAACCCCCGACACTTAGGCTCTTGGTTATCCTTGAATATTACCTTGGGGTGCCTTGGGCATCCCCAAGCTTAGGCTCTTGCCACTCTTTATTCCATAGTCCATCGAATCTTTACCAAAAACTTGAAAACTTCACAACACAAAACTTAACAGAAAACTCGTAAGCTCCGGTAGTATAAGAAAGTAAAACCACCACTTAGGTAGTGTTGTGAACTCATTCTAAATTCATATTGGTTTAATAGCTACTGTATTCAAACTTCTCTATGGTTCATAGCCTACGATACTACTCATAGATTCATCAAAATAAGCAAACAACACAATGAAAAACAGAATATGTCAAAAACAGAACAGTCTGTAGTAATCTATATCAAACGTATACTTATGGAACTCCAAAAATTCTGAAATAAATTGGTGGAAGTGCGAAATTTATCTATTAATCAGCTGCAAAAAGAATCAACTAAATATCACTCTCCAGTAAAAAGTTGTAGCTAATCTCGTGAGTGCTAAAGTTTCTGTTGGTTACAGCATGATCATAAAGACTTCACCCAAGTCTTCTCAAAGGTTCTAGTTGGCACAAACACTAATTAAAACATAAAAACACATCTAACCAGAGGCTAGATGAATTATTCATTACTAAACAGAACCAAAAATCAATAAACAATAATAAAATTGGGTTGCCTCCCAACAAGCGCTATCGTTTAATGCCCCTAGCTAGGCATGATGATTTCAATGATGCTCACATAAAAGATAAGAATTGAAACATAAACAGAGCATCATGAAGAATATGACTAGAACATTTAATTCTAACCCACTTCCTATGCATAGGGATTTTGTGAGCAAACAACTTATAGGAACAATAATCAACTAGCATAGGAAGGCAAAACAAGCATAACTTCAAAACTTTAAGCACATAGAGAGGAAACTTGATATTATTGCAATTCCTAGAAGCATATGTTCCTCCCTCAAAATAATTTTCAGTAGAATCATGAATGAATTCAACAATATAACCAGCACCTAAAGGATTCTTTTCATGATCTACAAGCATAGAAATTTTATTACTCTCCACATAAGCAAAATTCTTCTCTTTCGGAATAGTGGGAGTAAACTCAACAAAATAACTATCATGTGAAGCATAATCCACTTGAAAATTAAAATCATGATGACAAGTATCATGGTTATCTTTATTCCTTAGAGCATACGTGTCATGACAATAATCATCATAAATAGGAGGCATGCTTTCATCATAATAAATTTGCTCATCAAAACTTGGGGGACTAAACATATCATCTTCATCAAACATAGCATCCCCAAGATTGTGGCTTTGCATATCATTAGCATCATGGGTGTTCAAAGAATTCATACTAACAATATTGCAATCATGCTCATCATTCAAATATTTAGTGCCAGACATTCTAATGCATTCTTCTTCTAGCACTTGAGCACAATTATCGGAATCCTTATTTTCACGAAAGACATTAAAAAGATGAAGCATATGAGACACCCTCAATTCCATTTTTTGTAGTTTTCTTTTTATAAAATAAACTAGTGATAAAACAAGAAACAAAAAGATTCGATTGCAAGATCTAAAGATATACCTTCAAGCACTCACCTCCCCAGCAACGGCACCAGAAAAGAGCTTGATGTCTACTACGCAACCTTCTTCTTGTAGACGTTGTCGGGCCTCCAAGTGCAGAGGTTTGTAGGACAGTAGCAAATTTTCCTCAAGTGGATGACCTAAGGTTTATCAATCCATGCGAGGCGTAGGTTGAAGATGGTCTCTCTCAAGCAACCCTGCAACCAAATAACAAAGAGTCTCTTGTGTCCCCAACACATCCAATACAATGGTAAATTGTATAGGTGCACTAGTTCGGCGAAGAGATGGTGATACAAGTGCAATATGGATGGTAGATATAGGTTTTTGTAATCTGAAAATATTGAAACAGCAAGGTAACTAATGATAAAAGTGAGCACAAACGGTATTGCAATGCTAGGAAACAAGGCCTAGTGTTCATACTTTCACTAGGGCAAGTTCTCTCAATAATAATAACATAATTGGATCATATAGCTATCCCTCAACATGCAACAAAGAGTCACTCCAAAGTCACTAATAGCAGAGAAGAAACAAATAGATTATTGTAGGGTATGAAACCACCTCAAAGTTATTCTTTCGGATCGATCTATTCAAGAGTTCATACTAGAATAACACCTTAAGACACGTATCAACCAAAACCCTAATGTCAACTAGATACTCCAATGTCACCTCAAGTATCCGAGGGCATGATTATACGATATGCATCACACAATCTCAGATTCATCTACTCAACCAACACAAAGAACTTCAAAGAGTGCCCAAAGTTTCTACCAGAGAATCAAGACGAAAACGTGTGCCAACCCCTATGCATAAGTTCACGAGGTCACAAAACTCGCAAGTTGATCACCAAAACATACATCAAGTGAATCACATGATATCCCATTGTCACCACCGATAAGCACATGCAAGACATACATTAAGTGTTGGGGATATAACTATTTGTGTAAGCCGCCCAGGAGGGGCTGGGTTACGCAAAGAAGACTCATCAGAAAGAAGCCCAAGACCAAGCATGACGATGGCGGTTCAATAAAGGGTCTAAGGCCCATAGGAGACTTAAGGCCCATAGTGGTAAACTGCCATGATGGCATGACTTGTAACATAAGGTAGAATTAACTAGTCACCGAGCCGAACACTGTCTATGAGCAGGCCGGGACTCTGTAGGCCGCAGGGCGTCAACCCGTGTATATAAGGGGACGACCCGCTGTCGGCTTAGGGCAAGAAACAACCAATCGAAAACCGTGCATAGCGTATCTCGCTCCCTGTTCATCGAAACATCAAGCAATACCAACCCAACTAGACGTAGGCCTTACCTTCACCGTAAGGGGCCGAACTAGTATAAACCTCTCATGTCGTTTGTCCCGATTAACCCCTTTAAGCTTCGTAGTTGCGATGGCTCCACGACTAAGTCCTTGCAAGAGGACATCTGTCGTGATAATTCCACGACAGTTGGTGCCCATTGTGGGGCCCGCGCACGGTGGATTTGAGTTCTTGAAGGGAAACTTCGAAGGGCTCAAGGGATACGCAGTCGGTCGGATGACCAAGAGTCGTCGCGGCAAGATCTACATCGACGACAAAGGCTGGGGCCCCGACGCCGACTCAATTGAGTACGGGTACCGGGTCCCCTTCGGCGGACTCCACGTCTTCATCGGCCGGATTGGTGAGCCGGGCCCTGAGCTGGACAAATGCACCAACCTCGTCGAGACGGCTCAGCGGCGAGACCCGCCCGAGCTCAACCCGTCGTGAAGCGTGCCTTTGTGGGCTGCATCCACGGAGGGGAACTTTTTGAAGGATCTAAAGATGGTGGTGAGACAGCCATCCTCTCTGATGGTGATTCGTCCGCCGGTTCAATATATTCACTGTATCAAGTGCAAGATGGCGTGCTTGGGGGCTGTTCCGATGGCTCCAGTATTCCGGACCCCTATGAGCCGCCAAGCTGGGCAGGAGTCTTCATGGCTAGGACTCAACCCGGCTCAAACTCTACAGCCGCAACAGCAATAACGTCCGGGTCAGGAGCGGCCGGGGTAGGAGGCCCTGTGTGCTCCCCGGCTCAGGTGCTGATGGATCTCATGGATAAGCTTACGGCCCTATGAACCGCTACAGTCATCCCTGTGAACCAAGATGAGCATAATGCAGAGGTGGCACAGGTTCGTGAGGAGATAGCTCGGGCCAAGGAGGCCTTAGCAGCTGAGGATACCAGATTGGCCACAAAACGGGCGGCTTTGGATGCACGGGCGCAGCAGCTCCAGTCAGAGGCTTTTCAGCTTATGATGAGCCTGAACGCGTCAAATGAGGTGATGAGGAGGCGGCATCAGAAAACTCAATCCCATTTACCTCCGATTTATGACCCTCGGAACCTTTTCGCTACACTCGGAGCCGGCCCTAGTAACCCGCCAGAGGTGAATGAATTCATGACAGCCGGGGGCCCGGTTCAGCCTCAGGTGACGGCACCTCCTCATGGGAATATGGCACCGCCCCGTTATGTGCCAATACCACTGGGTCACTTTTCCAACCCCATGGAGAACTTAATCGCAGCATCAACGCGTTTGGCGGCTCTCCCAGTGGACAGTGATGATCCGACAGCGGTGGAGACCTGGAGGATCAGAGAACTTGTCCAGACAGCTTTGGCTCAACAAGAGACCTATTCCTACAGCCGGGACAAGATTCATTCAACTCCTCCACCCTGGTTAGCTCCGCCTCGTCGAAACCGGAGCTCGAGTTACAGCAGACACATGGAGTCAGAGGCCTTGTCAAGCAATGCTCAGCTAGCGGCACAACAGACAACTCATCCGAATTTTCCAGAGTATCTGACGACTTCCGTTGAGGCAGGAGTGGCTACTACAACCGGTGGTGTTCCTTGTTTGGTGCCGGCTCTACATAATGTACGTTTACCCAGGGATTTCAAGGGACCTCGAAAAGGTGCCAAATTACACGGCCGACTTACAGCCCGGAGCGTGGATCGAGAGTTATGAGATGGCCATGGAGCTGTTGGAGGTTAGTGACGCAGCAATGGCTAAGTACTTCACCATGATGTTGGATGGAACAGCTCGTTCTTGGTTAAAGGGCTTGCCACCCAATTCCATTAGTTCATGGGCAGAGCTAAAGGCCCGATTCATCCAGAACTTCAAGGACACTTGCAAGCAATCTATGTCGATTGTGGACTTAACAAATTGTAAGCAGGAGGAGGGTGAATCCACAACTCATTGGGTGCACCGGGTTAAGGAGATAATACATTTGTCTGACAAGATGGATGCCGGCTCTGCAGTCCTCATGTTGGAGAAGAATTGCCGCTTTGAGCCGCTGAGGTAGAAACTCGGGCGCCTTAAACGTGATTGCAATGATATGGTTACGCTGATGGCAGCTTTACTAAAATACGCCGACTCTGATAGTACCAAGGATCCCGCGTCTGATGAGGAAAAGACAGGGAAGGGAAAGAAGAACGGCAATGGAAAAGGTCATCAGCATAACCCGGCGAATCAAGGAGGCAATAAGCATAAGGCGGAGGGTAATCCAGAGTTCGTGGCCAACACCAACGCACAGGGTAACAATCAGAGACGTAAGGGAAAACCGCCCCCTCGAAACACCGGGTCAGGTCCACCTCTTGAGCAGCTACTCAATGAGCCCTACCCGAGACACGGCACCCGGGAGCGACCCGCCACCCACTTGTGGAAAGATTGTGCAATCATGAAGGCTTTCAAGAATTCCAATACATTTGATGGCAATCATGGGTCGGGCGGTGGCTCAGGTGCCGGCGGCTTTCATGGCCCGGGCGGTGGTTCAGGTTCCGGCTTTCAGGGAAATCAAGGCGGTTATAATCAATAGCAGTCTAGTCAAGGAGGACAACAACAGCAGCAGTCGGGTTATCAAAGCCATCCGAAGCAGTTGAATAGTGGGCAGTATCATGTGTTCACCACTAGCTTGTGTAAATGTGACCAGAAGATTCATAAGAGGGCTGTGAATTCCGTTGAGCCGGCAGTTCTCCGTTACTTAAGGTGGTCAGAGCAGCCTATTGTATGGAGCAGGGAAGATCACCCTCCCCTGGTTGATAATCCGAGTCAGTTAGCCTTGGTGGTGGCACCTCAGGTCGGTGGATATAAATTCACCAAAGTACTCATGGACAGAGGTAGCAGCATCAACATCCTCTATTATGAGACCTTTCGACGCATGGGTTTGACTGACAAAAATTCAAAGACATCCAACACCGTTTTCCATGGAGTGGTGCCTGGTAAGTCGGCGTACCCGGTCGGTAAGATTGAGTTGGAGGTGGCTTTTGGAGATGAGTATGATTCCAGGGCCGAGAAATTAAAGTTTGAGGTGGTCAAAATCAAGAGTCCATATCATGCCCTGTTTGGGCGGCCGGCTTATGCCAAGTTCATGGCACGGCCGTGTTATGTTTATCTACAGCTTAAAATGCTGGGTTACAAGGGTACCATCACTGTGCATGGGAGTCGAAAGGTAGCCCTGGAATGTGAAGAGGGCGACGCGGCTTATGCTGAGTTTGTTTGTGCAGCAGAAGAGCTAAAGTTTTATCAAGATAATGTTGACCCGGCGGATATGACCTCTCTGAAGAAGCCAACTATAGAGCATGACCCGGCGTTGAAGTTTAAATCGGCCGCTGAAATGAAGCTTGTTGACTTTACTCCAGGCGACTCATCTAAGCAGTTCAGCATCAGTGCCAACTTGGATCCTAAATAGGAAGGCGCGCTCATCGAGTTCATCCGTGAGAACCGGGACATCTTCGCATGGAAATCTTCTGACATGCCGGGTATACCGAGAGAACTCACTGAGCACACTCTTAATATCGATCCGAAGTATAAGCCGGTCAGGCAGTTTCTTCGACGGTTCAATGAGGAAAGACGGAAAGCTATTGGAGAGGAAGTGGCCCGACTCTTAGCAGCCGGGTTCGTTGTTGAAGTTTTTCACCCGGAGTGGTTGGCTAACCCGGTGCTCGTGCTCAAGAAAAACGGCACCTGGCGGATGTGTGTGGATTACACGGACTTAAATAAGGCTTGTCCGGCTGATCCCTTTGCTCTGCCCCATATTGATCAAATCATTGATACTACGGCGGGTTGTGAGCGTTTGAGATTTTTGGATGCTTACTCTGGTTATCATCAGATCAAGATGGCAGTTAAGGACCAGGAGAAGACGGCTTTCATCACTCCGTTTGGAGCCTTCTGCTATGTATCTATGCCGTTTGGGCTCAAGAGTGCCCAGGCGACTTATCAGCGACGTGTACAGAACTGTCTCCACGATCAAATTGGGAGCAATGTTCACGCTTATGTGGATGACATCGTGGTGAAGTGCAGAGAGAAGGAAACCTTGATATCTGATTTGAAAGAGACCTTTTATAATCTCCGGGTTTACAAGATGATGCTTAACCCGGCCAAGTTTGTGTTCGGTGTACCTGCAGGAAATCTTTTGGGTTTTCTGGTCTCAAACAGAGGCATTGAAGCTAATCCAGAGAAGATCAAGGCAATAACCTCTTTGGCTAAGCTGGCGTGCATCAATGATGATCAGTGATTGGCAGGTCGTGTCGCCGCTTTAAGCCGGTTCATAAGACGGTTAGGTGAGAAGGCCCTACCGCTGTATCAGATGATGAAGAAAACGGACACTTTTGTCTGGAGTGATGCTGCTAATGCTGCCTTTGAAGATTTAAAGAGACAGTTGTCTGAGCCGCCGGTCCTTGCGGCTCCCATTGATAGAGAGCCGTTGCTGTTATATGTGGGTACTAATTCGAGAGCCGTCAGCGTTGCCATCGCGGTGGAGCGCAAGGAGGCTGGCAAGGAGCATCCGGTTCAATGGCCGATTTACTACATCAGTGAGGTGCTCATTGAGTCTAAACAAAGGTATCCACATTGGCAGAAACTTGTTTACGAAGTGTTCATGGCAAGCCAGAAGTTGAAGCAATACTTCCGAGGTCATCCTATCACTGTGGTAAGTTCTGCCCCCTTGGGAGACATCATCCAGAATAGGGAGGCCACAGGACGAGTCGCCAAATGGGCCATTGAGCTTGGGCCTCAAGGTTTGAAATACATGCCTCGGACTGCTATCAAGTCTCAAGCCCTGGTGGACTTTATCAATGATTGGACAGAGTTGCAGGCACCTGAGGAGAAGCCAGATAACACATATTGGACTATTCAATTTGATGGGTCCAAGCAGTTAGAGGGCTCGGGGGCTGGAGTCGTTTTAACTTCCCCCCGAGGTGACAAATTTTGTTATGTGCTCCGGCTTATGTTTCCTTGTACTAACAACGCAGCTGAGTATGAGGCCTTACTCCATGGTCTCCGAATGGCCAAAGAGATGAATTTGGGCCGGGTAAGGTTCTTGGGCGACTCAGATCTTATGGCTCAACAGGTGTCAGGCAAGTGGGACTCCAAGGATCCCCTTATGGCGGCTTATCGTCGGGAAGTCGATGTTGTGGCTGGGCACTTCAAAGGTTATTAAGTGGAGCACATTGATCGAAGGAAGAATGAGGCGGCTGATGCTTTAAGCCGGCTAGGATCTCAGCGTAAGCCGGTGCCGCCTAACACGTTTCTTGATGTTTTGCATAATCCTTCTGTTAAGGTACCTATAGAGGAAGAACTAGCAGTGCCAGACCCGGAGGCACAGCTGGTAGCAGCTCTTCACGTCATCCCGGATTGGACAGTGCCATATTTTGCCTACATGACCCGGGGAGAGTTGCCTGAGGATGAGACCTTGGCGAGACAAATCATAAGGCGGTCCAAATCTATGACGATTGTTCATGGAGAGTTACATCACCATAGTGTCACTGGGGCGTTTCAGCATTGTGTGTCGGCTGCGGAGGGTCACGAGATACTTCGTGAGATCCATGAAGGAGATTGTGGTCATCATGCCGGCTCAAAATCTCTTGTGGCCAAGGCTTTCCGTCATTGTTTCTATTGGCTGACGGCTCATGCTGATGCGGAGGATCTGGTCAGTAGATGTGATGGATGTCAAAAAATTTCACGACGAGCTCATGTGGCGGCTCAAGAGTTGAGGATGATTCCAATTACTTGGCAGTTCGCAGTCTGGGGGCTTGACATGGTTGGACCTTTCAAGAGGTCTAAGGATAAAAAGACACACCTCCTGGTGGCGGTGGATAAGTTTACAAAGTGGGTTGACGCAGAGCCGGTTAGCAAGTGTGATGCAGCCATGGCGGTTCAATTCATGAAAAAGGTGATCTTTCATTTTGGTTTTCCACACAGCATCATAACTAATAATGGCACTAATCTCTCAAAGGGTGCCATGGAAGAGTTCTGTCAACGAGAACATATCCGGCTTGATGTTTCGGCTGTTGCTCATCCTCAATCCAATGGTCAAGCAGAAAGAGCTAATCAGGAGATCCTGAAGGGCATCAAACCCCGGCTCTTGGTCCCCTTACAGCGGACTCCGGGTTGTTGGGTGGAGGATCTATCCTCTGTGCTTTGGAGCATCAACACTACGCCTAACAGATCTACGGGTTACACACCTTTCTTCATGGTGTACGGAGCAGAGGCTGTCCTATCAAGTGACATCCGGCATGACTCACCCCGCGTGGCGGCTTACGTTGAGGCGGATAACGAAAAAGCTCGTCAGGATGCACTTGACTTGTTGGATGAGGAGCGAGATTTGGCAATAGCCCGCTTGGCGATTTACCAGCAAGACCTGCGCCGCTATCACAGCCGCCGGGTTAGAAGCAGAACCTTTCAAGAAGGTGACTTAGTGCTCCGGCTCATCTAGGATCAGTCTGATATGCACAAGCTATCCTCTCCTTGGGAAGGACCCTTTGTGGTTAGCAAGAATTTGAACAACGGGTCATACTACCTTATCGATGTTCGAGAGCACAAAGACTCACGTAAGTCGAAGGAGGAGACCCGTCGGCCGTGGAATATCGCCCATCTTTGGCCTTACTATACTTGAGCCACCGGCTCTCAAGATGTATATATTTTTTGACGATGTATATATTATATAAAGAAATAAAGCAGGACCTCTGTCCTTTTCACCCTCAAAGGTTTACATGTCTTCTTTATCAGGTGGTGGAAACAACCAACAGGGAGCGGATTATATCTGAATCCGACTTTCCCTTTGGTCCGGCTTATGATCATATCTGAATCTAGCCATGATCACTTGGGGGCTTCCTGTTCAAACATAGGTCGTATTCGAACCAAAGAGAACATAGTTGTCGATACCCACTTGATCGGCATACTGCCAAACCCACTTGGGGGCTTCTTGATCATATTTGAATATAGCTTAACCCCTTTGGGTTTGACGTGGATTGTATTCGAATCAACGTCGTTAAACAACTCTTATGGTCACTTGGGGGCTTCCTGTTGAAACATAGGTCGTATTCGACCAAAGAGAACATAGATGTCGATACCCACTTGATCAGCATCGCCAAAGCCATTGGGGGCTATATGATCGTATCTGAATCTTAGCTTAACCCCTTTGGAACGGTTTACTGATCGTATCCGAATCAGAAGCCTTTAAATTTTGTTTATTATTCATCATACTTTGTAAGCGTAAATATTTGACTATCTTGAGACCCTCTTGAAAGTACTATGGAGTGGATTTTGTTCCACTGGTTTAATACTGGTCGCTTCAGGTTGTTAAGTGCCAGGTGAACATTATATGTGCCAACTTTCAGGAGTTAAACTTACCCTCATGGGTTGGGTCGTATAACACGGTGAGATAACCACAAGAGTCACATGTATGATATTATGATCATGTCCAATAGGTCTAATCGTAAGTCGGCCTTCCTAAGATTGTTTGGTATACACTCCGGGTTATCAATACCTTATGTGACCCCCGATGCGATAAGTCGCCAAGGGAATTCTGCTTGTTTTATATGCAGGATAAGACAAGCAAATTTTTAACATCAAGGAAATAAAAGATCAACATAAGCTGGAAGTATATAGCGAGGGCGGCTTACGAAGGTATTAAGCGCCAGAAACATGGGCGAAGGCATGGCAAAAATCGAGACGTTTTTCTACCCTATTACAAGACTCCCCGAGTATGAATAATGAAGAATTGTTTTCACAAAGTCATAAACGCCTGGCGGTTCACTCCTTTGGTTGGCTTAAAGATTCCGAGTTATCCTTCTCCGCCTCTCTGTCGGGTTCCCTGTCCTGGAAGGTTGACGAGGCCCAGTCAATGCCACTCAAGGCTTCAAACTCAGCTTCATCATCTATAAAACCGGCTGGGTCGACTTCAGGGGCAAAGGTATGCTTACGAGTTGGAGGGATCAGGTTGACTTCATCATAGTGAGCTGTTGGAATTCTCCGGTTCTCACTGTCATAGCCCGGCTGACACTTGGTAAGGCCAGTATCGTTCCCAATGAGAGTAGCCACAAGACGTATGTCTTTCACACAGGCGGTGAAGTCTGTCTCATTGAATAACGAGCCGTCTTCCTTCAAGCTGGGATACCCAAGAGCAATGTCTGCCCGGTCTAGCTCTGGAAGCCACGCCTTTACCCGGCTCAATGCGGCTATAGCTCCGGCTCTGGCAGATGCTCGTCTTAGCTCTTGGACCCGCTAGGGTAGCACGGCAAGCCGCTTCAGCACATCTTGCAGGAGATGGGGAACGTCATTTGATAAAGCCACAACGGCCAAAGCACGTTGTGACCCGTGTACAGTTGCTCCACTAGAGTGTAAACTGCTTTCAGTTTGATCAACATGTTCTGCTTGAGGATTGTGCTCCTGGGGCCTGCGTTCATAAACATAAGGTGAGCCGGAGATAACAATTAACATAGTCATCAAAGGAAGGATTGCAATATTTGAGGTTTATATATAGTAACTTACCGAAGATTGCTGAGACCATTTGAGATATCTGGCGCTTTAAGCCGGACAGCTCGGCTGTTGCTTCTGCAAGTGAGGTTTGTGCTGTCTCTACTCGGGTCACTAGTGAGGCCTTCTCATCAGCCCAGATTTTCTTCTCCGCCTCAAAATTCTTCTTCAATTTCTCTTGTTCAGAGACGCTGAATTCAAATTTGGAGTTGGCCTTTTGAATTTCAAGTTCTTGGGCTGCCAGGCGGCTCTTCAGGTCAGCAATCTCCGACTCAAATTGACTTATGGTGGCCTGCATTGATGTCGGGTTATACTTAGAATCATGGTAAGATAGCATTAAGTCCCAAGCACTTTACAAGCAAAAGTACTTGACACTTGGGGGATAATGTATGCTGAAGAATTCTAACTTATTATGCCGGTTCATGGAAATTAAGTCCCAAGCACTTTGCAAGCAAAGATACTTGACATTTGGGGGCTAATGTGTATCGCACGTTCAAGGTATCATGTTACAACCGGGTATCTTCTTTCTAGACCGGACAAAGCAGTGCTAAGTAGTTTTCTAAAGTCTACAACATATTCATTCATAAGCAATAGACTTGGGGGCTGATACAGTAAATATGATTAAGGAAAAGTAGCATAAGTCATACCTCAGATTTTTGCTGTATCTGCTTCACCATATCAATTTCCAGGTCTCGGCTGCTATGTACTTGATTGATGTAGCCAGATACGATCTCTCCAATACTCAAATGAGTATAGTCAGCAACGTCCAGCTTGGCCTTTCGGCGTTCTGACAATTCCTCCTTAGCAGAACACTTGGCAAGTACAGTGGGCTGTGCCAGCTCAACAAACTGAGTCTTGAGAATTTCAATTTCCAGATCATCTGCCTTGGCGGGTCTAGGAGCCTCCGGGTTATCAGAATCATTGATGATTTGCTAGTAGGCGGGTCAGAGGAAGATACAGGAACATCATGAGATGGTTGAGGCGGTGGCTCGTGAGCAGAGGCATCAGGAGCAGCCGCTCCAAGCTCCGGTTCAGTTGCAGCCGGTTCTTTGGATGGTTTATTCTTTTTTGCCCTCTTACTGGGCTTCACTTGCACGCTGCGGATAAGGCGGAAGGATAAGTACAAAAGCATGAATAAGATAAAACATAAGGTAAACAAATTTGCATTACCGGGGGCGGTTTTGAAAGCCGGCATGTTAGATTGCATATATTCGCCAGATGAAGGAGCAGTATCCTGATAATTGGAGTCAGATGAATTGAGAGGTTGGCTAATTAAACCCGCCAAAGGTAAAACAGAGCGTTAATCGGAGATAACCTCAGTCCAGTGCTTCCTGGTTACGTCAGGTAAGCCAGAGGAGAGCTCTGCATAGTTGCTGGTCCGGGTCTGCCTCCGGCTTTCATATAGCTGTTGCTTCAAAAGAAATTGAGGATCTTGGTAAGCCAAAGGATGTGAAAATCTTACTTTCCGGGTCACCCTTCGAAGTTTCTGCCGCGGCAAGGGCTCTGAGTCAGAGGAGATTATAGTTACCTCTTCTTTGACGGCTTGGCTGTTCCCTGTGTCTTCCTGAAAGGGGTTAATGTCAGTAAGGTGATGACAAAGGAGTCAAATGAGTTAAAGGTTACCTCATCTTCATCATCATCAGTATCGTCAAGTTTTAGCATATCTGAAGCGCTTGGTTTCTTCTTTCTTGAAGTTCCTGTTTTGGCGGCTTTCCTTTCGGTTCTCTTGGCCGCTCTGGCTTGTTTGGCCGCCTCATGGTCATACTTGACCTTCCAGAAGTTGTCATTGGCCTATGAAAAATGGTAAAGGGTTATGAGTAAAGCAAGGTATAACACAGTAAGAAGTAATTATTGAGGTTGATGACTCACTGCAGGTGCCGGGTTCTTCTTGCAGAAAGGAAGTAAGCCAAAGGCATTACTAGTCACCGTGCCCTCTTTCAACAAAGTCTGGGTCGTCGCCTCCACCGCGTCATCTGGTAAGTCATTAGGACTATGACGCAGTGGGTCGTCCTTCTCGCCAGAATAAGTGCACATTAAGCCGGGGCGGCGGCTTAACGGAATCACTCTCCAAGAAACCCAGACTCGGACCAGGTCGACACCATCTAAGCCATTCCCCAACAGAGCTTTGATCTTCTTGATAGTGGGGGTGAGTGGCAGACGTACCACAGCAGTCAATTTATCCGCCAGCGGGTGGTTGGATCCAAGTCGCAAGGCCCGGAAGCCGGACAGTGGGTTTTCACCAGCTGGAGAAGTGTCTTGGCAGTAGAACCATGTCTGGTTCCAATCCTTTGGATGACTCGGCAGTTCAGCATAAGGGAAAAGGCAGTCTCTTCGCCGCTGAATTGATATGCCACCAAGTTCTAGACTGGGCCCATTGGCGCGTTCGTTCTGCCGGTTTAAATAAAACAGCTCTCTGAATAAAAGTAAGCTTGGCTCTTCTCCAAGGTACACGTCGCAGAAGACTTGGAAGTTGCAGATATTTGACACGGAATTGGGCCCGATGTCTTGAGGTCTTAAGTCAAAGAAGTGCAAAACGTCTCTAAAGAATTTTAAACCGGGTGGAGCAAATCCCTGGCTCATATGATCCGTAAAAACTACCACCTCCCCTTCTTTGGGCTGAGGTTTCTCCTCGGACGGGTCAGGGGCACGATAAAACATGACCTCCTTCTTGGGCAGGTGGCCAGACTTCACAAATTCAGACAATTTTCTTTCTGTGACAATGGATGGGACCCAATTACAGGTCACAGGAGCCTTGGGAGCCTTAGGTGCCATGGCGTAAGTGGAAGCCTATGACAAAATAAGAAGCTCCAGTTCAATTTTAACCCGGAAGGAAAGTTATTTTAAATGGAGGCTTAAGATGGGGTCTAATGACATATAGGTAACTACGCAATGATATTTAAGCCGCTACAGGTATCAAGGGTGGTTAAATTTTCTTAAGTCGCTGGAAGCAAGCAAGACTAACAGTCGGTGTTGTCATAAGCCGGCTACATAGATTACCATGGTTAAACAAATTCAACAGAGGCAGTTTTTGACTAAGTGTGGAACAAACAGATTTCACAAGCTGCAATTATTGTTTTGGATCAAACGATCGTTCTAAAAAGAAAAATTTCTAGACCCAAAATCAGTGGAAAGAAGTTCATCCACTCGAAGGAAGACTCTGAACAACAGAAAAGAGATTTGTTTGTATTTGAGATAAATGTGAAACAGTCACCGCAGCAGTTATATGCTATTCAACGATCTGAACAGGGCATCGGAGGTAAAATACATCAAGGGTCCGCCGCGGGCGGCAATGAACACCGACGAACTCGATGAACACCATAATGCAGATCTAGGAAATGGAAAGAAAGGAACTTACCGATGTGGACGAGCTGTGTAGGATCGCCGTTGATCTCTGGTCAGATTAAGGTTGATGCAGCGGCCTGAGTCGGTGAAGACGAGGAGCTTGATGGCGGCGGCGGCGGAGCTCGAGTGGAAGAGAAATAGAGAGAGGAAGAGGATGACCGAAAGGGGGGAGAATGGAAGACCTAGGTCGTGCCTATTTATAAGGGAAGACCGACTGAGACGACGCGAGAAACGAGGAGACCAAACATCATTATCTAGCGGCGACGCCTCGGTTTTTAGAACGGTCAGTAAAAGCAAAGATCCGTTGGAGGATATGGCGGAGTATAATATGAATTTAAGTAAAGATGACGTCACGGTGGGTTAACACAGATCCAGAAGATGATGTCATGGTGGGTCAAAACCTTTGCGCAGGCAGAAGACTGAAGGTTTATTTCTTAAGGTATTTTAAGATTGACATGAACCGGTTCAAATCAATCTGGGGCCTAATGTTGGGGATATAACTATTTGTGTAAGCCGCCCAGGAGGGGCCGGGTTACGCAAAGAAGACTCATCAAAAAGAAGCCCAAGACCAAGCATGAAGATGGCGGTTCAATAAGGGGTCTAAGGCCCACAAGCGACTTAAGGCCCATAGTGGTAAACCGCCATGATGGCATGACTTGTAACATAAGGTAGAATTAAATAGTCACCGAGCCGGACACTGTCTATGAGCCGGCCGGGACTCTGTAGGCCGCAGGGCGTCAACCCGTGTATATAAGGGGACGACCCGTCGACGGCTTAGGGCAAGAAACAACCAATCGAGAACCGGGCATAGGTATCTCGCTCCCAGGTCATCAAAACCTCAAGCAATACCAACCCAACTAGACGTAGGCCTTACCTTCACCGTAAGGGGCCAAACTAGATAAACCTCTCGTGTCCTTTGTCCCAATTAAACCCTTTAAGCTTCCTAGTTGCGATGGCTCCACGACTAAGTCCTTGCAAGAGGACATCTGCCGTGACAATTCCACGACATGAAGTGTTCTCAAATCCTTAAAGACTCAATCCGATAAGATAACTTCAATGGGAAAACTCAATCCATTACAAGAGAGTAGAGGGGGAGAAACATCATAAGATCCAACTATAATAGCAAAGCTCGCGATACATCAAGATCGTGCCAAATCAAGAACACGAGAGAGAGAGAGAGAGATCAAACACATAGCTACTGGTACATACTGTCTGGACCCCGATTCCAAGTCACATCGATCTAGCCGGTAACACCTCATATCACTTTGCGGCCTCACGCACAGTATTCCCACGGGTGTCGCCTTACCATGGCCCGGGACCGTTTGCGCCTTTTGGCACACGTATATGATAGTGTCGCTAGCATCCATATGACAGAGAACCCGGGCCGACATGACTAGTCATGAAACCAAAGTGGCACTAACTTACGGGGACATGCATACATGAATCAACATCGAGCATGTCGGTCAGCAGCATGCAAATTCGGGCTGTAGCACTGGGCTAACAGGACTCCGGTGAACCGGGCTGTAGCAGGCTAGGCAGGACTGCGGATGTCACTGCGTGACATTTCCCCGAAGGGACAGACACAGGAACGAATTGAATCACATGTCAGCCAGTCAAGTGTTCCAGAGCAGTAGTGCTGGGCTAGCAGGACTCCGGTGAACCGGGCTGTAGCGGACTACTATGGCTCATGGAAGCACAAGACTACACTTCCCCATAAGAGAGGCTACCAAGGATAAACAACTAGGTTGTCAGATCCCACCCATACCAAGCATTTCAATCATACACACAATATGCCCGATATGTGTAAATTCAACATGGCATCACAACATAACTCTACGACTTAAGTATTTATTCATTAGGCTCCGAGGAGCCAAGTATTACAAACATGGGTCTCATGACCCCAACATACAGAGCATACAAGAAACAAGCACATGCGGAAGCTTAACTTGTCTGAGTACAGACAACTACAAATGAAGAAGGCTGAGAAGCCTGACTATCTACCAGACCCTGCCGGGGGCACAAGATCGTAGCTGAGGTAACAAGCTAAATGTCGAAGTCCACGCCGAACTACTAGCGAGACTGACGTCCCTCTGCAAAAACATAAAATAGGCAAACATGAGTACAAATGTACCCAGCAAGACTTACATCAGAACTAACTACATATGCATCGGTATCAACAATTTACCCTTCTAACCGTAGGTATTCTTTGTGGAGTAGTATGGGCTAATGAGGCTTGGGGATCCTATTGGAATTGGGATCCTAAGTAAACTTGGGCATTTATTACTTGGACCATATTCGCAATTTATTTACATAGTAGAACAAATCCAAATTGGAAGGGTACGAATTCTTCACTTATAGCTTTGATAGGATTTCTTATAATTTGGATTTGTTATTTTGGTATAAAACTGTTAGGAATAGGCTTACATAGTTATGGTTCGTTTACATTAACACCTAAATGATTACATAAAATAAAACCTTCATGAAATGAAGGTTTTTTCTTTTATGTTTTATTTGAGAACCCCTTGAATGCCTTCTCAAAGGGTTCTCAAAAATTCAAGATACATCTAATGATACTTTTTTACTTATTTCTGCATTAATAGAGCAGACGAGTAAAAAAAGCAAACCTATTTAGGATAATAATTGAATAAGACAGCCTCCACCTTGTCAACGGATAGGGAGAGAATAAAATCTGGATAAATACCAATTCCTATTACTGGTAAAAAGATACAGATTAAAATAAAGAGTTCTCATGGTCCAGAATCCACAAAATTTTCGTTCGGAACATTAAATAGCTTGTATTTATAGAACATCTGGTGTAACATAGATAATAAATAAATAGGAGTTAATATCATTCCAATTGCCATTACAAAAGTAATTAGTGTTTTTGGCATTAACAGAAATTTTGGACTAGTAATTAGTCCAAAAATACTACTAATTCTGCGACAAAACCACTCATTCCTGGTAAGGCAAGAGAAGCCATTGAAAAGCTACTAAACATGGTAAAAAATTTAGGCATTGGGATAGATATTCCCCCCCCCCCAGTTCTTCGAGATAAACAAGACGCATTCTATCAGAAGCGGTTCCTGCCAAGAAAAAAAAGTGTAGCACCAATAAATCCATGGGATAATATTTGTAAAATAGCTCCATTGAGTCCGATGTTGGTTATGGAACCAATTACTATAATTATGAAACCCATGTGAGACACAGATGAATAAGCTATTCTTTTTTTTGAAATTTCGTTCACCAAGAGAAGTTGAAGCTGCATAGATTATTTGGATCGCTCCTATTATGACTAACCAGGGAAAAATAGATAATGAGCATGAGGTAACAATTCCATGTTGATCCGAATCAATCCATATGCTCCCATCTTTAATAATATTCCCGCTAAAATCATACATGTACTATAATGTGCTTCCCCATGGGTACCTGGTAACCACGTATGTAGGGGTATAATCGGTAATTTGACAGCATAAGCAATAAGGAAGCCAAAATATAAAAGTATTTCCAAGGTTGCAGGGTATGATTGCTTAATTAATCTTTCCAAATTTAATCCTGGTTCATTGGAACCATATAAGCCCATACCCAAAACTCTGATTAAGAAACAAAATAGAACCACCTGCAGTATACAAAATAAACTTTGTAGCTGAATATAGACGCCTCTCCCCCCCACATGGATAAAAGTAAGTAAACAAGAATTAAGTCTAACTCCCACATGATAAAAATAGTAAAAGGTCTCGCGAAGAAAATAATCCTATTTGACCACTATACATTGCGAGCATGAGGAAATAGAATAATCACGAATTCCGTGTAATTGGCCAAGCTGCTAAAGTAGTGATAAATCCTGTCAATAAAATAGATCCTAATGAAAGTCCATCGATTCCCAATCTCCAGTGGAAATCAAAGACATCTATCCATTTATAATCCTCCTTTAATTGGATTAAGGGATCCTCCAGTTGGAAATGATAACAGAACGCATAAGTCATTAGAAGGAATTCTAATAAACAAATAGATATAGTATACCACCTAACGACTTTGTTTCCCTTATGAGGTAAAAAGAAAATTAATGAACCTGCAAATATTGGAAAAACAACAAGTATTGTTAACCAAGGAAAATAACTCATGATAAAGTGATAAAGACAAGATACGTTTTGACCAGAAAAGCCCGTGCTCGATTATTTCAAGCACATGCTTCTTCGCTAAAGAGGACTCAGACGATTTGAGTGAAGTTTTTTGTAACGTATCAATAAGATAGATCCATGATACGTGTTGTTTAGGCCCTAAATAAACGCGGAAACTTAAAAAATCTGTCGGGCAGGCAGATTCACATCTCTTACAACCCACACAATCTTCGGTTCTCGGCGCGAAAGCAATTTGCTTGGCTTTACATCCATCCCAGGTTATCATTTCTAATACATCTGTTGGACAAGCTCGTACACATTAAGTGCATCCTATACATGTATTGTAAATTTTTGCGGAATGTGACATTGGATCTATAAATTTTTCTTTTCAACATAAATTTTTTCGATCTAGTAAAAATGAAATTAGTACTATAATGAATCATATGTATTGTAGACACCAGACGAAGCAATGGTTTATCCAAACTTCAAAAATAAAAATTTATTTTTTAATCTATTTGTGAGAAAGCGTGAAGAGAGCCAAGAGACTTTAATTTTGGATTTCAACAATAAGAAATAAGAAAGAATTTTACGAATTATACAAACGAATTCGAATTAGCCAATAAATTGGCTGTCGTCTTTTCAATATAAATTATTGCAATATTCAAATTGCAATATCAATGAATTACAAATACAAAAATTAATTTAAGTGAAAAAGAATACTATGCAATAATCTACTAAAAATGGATATTCTCAAATAATACTAAGAAAATATTATTGATTTCTATTTATTTTAATATGTGCGCCTTTGTTAGAGGATTCTATGTCTAATTATTAAAAAGTCTAGTTATTCAATAAATTAGATTGATTGATACGAGTGGATTTCCTATTATGATGGATGGAACAAAGAATGGATAGTCCAATAGCGGCTTCAGCAGCCGCAAGGGCTATAACAAAAATTGCGAAAATATCACCTTTTAATTGGCGACTATCAAATAGATCAGAAAATGTTACGAGATTTAGATTAATTGAATTCAATATAAGTTCAAGACATATTTGAGAGCTAACCATGTTTCGGCTTGTGATCAATCCATAGATACCAATCGAAAATAAATAGAAACTCAAAAAAGTACATGCTCAAACATCATTAACTAACTCCTTATCAATCTCGATTCATTGGCAAGAATTGAACCGATTCAATTAATTACAATAGAACAATTACACAACAAAAGAGAAAATAAAGGAGGTATTTGTTGGCAGTAGATGGATTTTACTAAATCAAAATTGTGATTCTTTAGTTATTTATTTTAGATTTGTAATTCTTATAATTTGTACTTTTTCTAAGTTTTCTTATTGCCGAGCCATAGTAATTGCACCTATTAAAGAAACTAGAAGAATTATGGAAATGAGTTCAAACAAAAGATAAAAATCGGTTGCTAAATGAATTCCAATTTGTTAAACATTATTTATGAGACCATGTTCTACTATTTGGTTTGATCCTGTAGTCCAAAGAATTCCATACCACGACGTATCTGGGATAGTAGTCATTAGTGAAAAAACAATAGTTATACAAACGAGTGAAGTGAACCCATCTCCAATAGTCCAATAAATCTTATCTTTAGACCATTCTGAGCCATTTATGAACATTACAGCGAATATGATCAAGACATTTATGGATCCCACATAAATAAGAAGTTGTGCGACAGCTACAAAGTAGGAATTTAATAAAAAATAGAATAAGGATATACAAACAAGAACTAATCCTAGCGAAAAGGCAGAATAAATGGGGTTGGTAAGTAATACTACTCCTACACCCCCTAGTAGAAGAACAAATCCCCCAAATAGCATAAGAATCTCATGTGGTCCAGGTAAATCCATTATGGATAAAAAGAAATTAATAGTATAAAAATTTTCATGAACTGACTAAAACTAAAGGATTCAAGGAAGGAAAAAAGGATTAGGGTATTTTTTGTGTATAAACCATATAGTTAGAAATTATATTATATCATGAAAATCTAGTCTGATTTAAAATAAGAAATAATTTCCAATAAGCAGTAGTTTTTTGTTTTTCTTTATAGTATAATTTTAAAGTTTAATAAAGAATTATTAGATTTTTATAACAAAAAGACAAAATCAAAGTTTAGTAATCAGTAATCATTCTTGAATTCGAAGATTTTTCTTTGTTTATTTTACTTTCAGACGAATTCCTAATTGTTTGAATTGTGTGCTATCCCATTATGGAGATTGGTAACCGACTTAAAGCAATTTGATTGTAATTCAATTCATGACGATCATAGGTAGAAAGTTCATATTCTTCAGTCATTGATAAACAGCTTGTTGGACAGTACTCAACACAATTGCCACAAAATATACAAACTCCAAAATCAATACTATAATTAAGCAATTGTTTTCTTTTAATATCCTTTTCAAATCTCCAATCCACAACGGGTAAATCTATCAGACATACGTGAACACATACTTCACAAGCAATACTTTTATCAAATTCAAAGTGGATTCGCCCTCGGAAACGCTCTGGTGTAATTGATTTTTCATAAGGGTAGTGAATCGTTATAGGTAAAAGATTTGTGTGGGATAAGGTAGTTATGAAACTATGACCTATGTACCTTGTAGCACGTATTGTTTGTTGACCATAACTCATGAACCTAGTTACCATAGGGAACATATTCATTCTAAATATCTATGAAAAAGATATGTTTCTTTCTCTTGTTTGAGAGAGCTTTTGTGTTGAAAATATTCTTAATATTATTGTATTATCTTATTTATAGTGAAACAAGTTGAGAAGAGGTTGTTAATAAGAGATTGCCCAGGGAAATAGGTAAAAGAAATTTCCATCCAAGATTTAATAACTGATCCATTCTCATCCTTGGTAAAGTCCATCTTATTGTGATAGAAATGAAGAGAAATAAATAAGCTTTAGTTAATGTTATAAATATACCCATTGTCATTTCCAAAATTCCAACTGCTTTATTCATTTGGAAAAAAATCAAAAAAGGATATATCGGGAATAGATAAATTCCACCCGCCCAAGTAGAGAGCTGTTACAAATAAAGAAGAAACTAATATATTTAGGTAAGAAACAAGATAAAATAAACCATATTTGATACCGGAATATTCAATTTGGTAATGTGGTACTAATTCTTCCTCCGCTTCTGGTAAATCAAAGGGTAATCTTTCACATTCTGCCAAAGAAGAAATTAAAAAAACCAGAAAACCTATAGGCTGACGCCAAATATTCCATCCAAAAAAACTGTATTTTGATTGTGCTTCAACTATATCAACTGTACTTGAACTGTTAGATAATCATAGTCGATGATAACATCACAGTTCCCACCGCTATTTCAAAACCGTACATGAAACCTTAGCTTCATACGGCTTCTCTATGATCAGAAAAAGGAAAGAACTGTTTTGTTCCTAGCCCCTGGGGCGTAGATAGAATTAGATAAAATAAAATAGATTTGAAAGTCCTAAATTAGACAAAAGGAATTCCGTCTGCTAGAATAAGAAAAAGCTCTTCCGAATTGATCTCATCCTTTATAATATGATGAAATTTTTCTTCGTTCAGTAATAACTTAATCTTGGAATAAAACACTTGTTACTAGTTATAGGAATTCAATTAATAAATGGAAAGAGTTGGGTATTAGTTCATGAGCAATTCTGCATGAATATGGATAGAGGAAGGAAATAATGAATTTTTTTCTAGTGCACTCCATATCTTTTTTACAATTCTTCTTTCCCCAGGGAGGGGGTATTTAAAAAGAAAAATGGATAAAGGGTTAATTCATTCTTGATAGCCATTTCCTTAACAAGTGAATGGGAACATACTCTGGATCGGAATCCGAAGAAAGTACTACTTGATAATTTCTACAAATTGCAAGTCCTTATTATGATTCCTTTTATGGGAAAAAATCTCTAATGTTTTAGATTTTCCATTACTAATCCTTTATGTACTTTAGTGTTCCTAACCCTTCACTAAATTTTGGTGGATTCTTCTTATGGATTATTAAGTTTATAGTAATAACTAGGAGTATTCTAGTAATGGAATTCCATATCATGAATCCTTTATTCTTGGCCGCTTCAAGATATGAAGACTAATTAAAAAATATCAACCTTGGGATAAAGAGTTTACACTGCTTATCTTTACTTCCACTTTTTTCTTGTACGTAGGAAATGAGATTTTTTCTTTTTTACTACAAATTTATAAGCTATTTTGTTTCACTCATATAGTTATCTAGTTTAACTTACCAACCCAAATACTAAATAAGAAAAGGAATATAAATAGTTAATGGATTTTATAGGAAAAAGATCTATCTTAATGAATCACACGTAGAGATATTACTAGCACACAAAAAGTTAATGGTTTCATAACTAATGGATTGAGCAGCAACTCGTAGACCGCTTGAAAAAGAATATTTATTATTTGAGCTATATCCTGCCATGAGAAGACCAATAGGAGCTATACTTGAAATGTCAATCCATAAAAAAATACCAACACTAAGATCGGCTAAAACAAAATGATATCCCAAAGGGATAACTAAAAAACTTAATAAAACTGATATGACTGCTATAGAGGGTCCAATGCTAAATAAAGAAATATCTCCTCGGGATGACAGAGTATCTTCTTTAAAAAGTAGCTTAGTCCCATCTGCTATAGCTTGAAGTAGGCCCAGGGGCCCAGCATATTTAGGACCAATACGTTGTTGTATGGACGCAGATATTTCTCTTTCTAACCACACAATTACAAGTACCTCTATTGTTATTCCCAAAAGGAGGGTCAAAATGGGTAGAATCGATATCAGTCCATAGACTTCTTTTAATAATTCCAATTTCAAAAAAGAATTGATAGTTTCTACCTCTACCCTATCTATTATTATTTCAACGATCAACTTCCCCCATAATGATATCTATACTACCCAATATCATCATGATATCAGCCAATTTCATTTTTTAACTAGCTGAGGAAGAATTTGCAAATTAATAAACCTGGGTGGACGGATTTTCCATCTCCGGGGTAAAAGGCTATCATCTCGTACTAGATAAATCCCTAATTCACCTTTTGGGGCTTCTACTCTTACATAAAGCTCTTGCCTTGACAATTCAAAATTGGGCGAAGGTTTTTTACCAGGAAATTTATACTCAAAAGTTTTCCATTCAGAATTCTTTTCTTTCTCAAAGCGTCGGACTTCTAAATTCTCATAAGGTCCTCCAGGAATTTTTTTACTACAGCTTGTTGAATTATTTTGATGGATCCCCTCATTTCACCAATTCGTACTAAATAGCGAGCTAATGAATCCCCTTCTTTTTGCCATTTGACTTTCCAATCAAATTGGTTGTAAGACTCATAAGGATCTACTTTATGAAGATCCCATTGTATTCCAGAAGCTCGTAACATCGGTCCCGATAAGCCCCAATTTACTGCTTCTTCTCCGCTAATAAAACCTACTCCTTCAACTCGCTCTAAAAAATTGGATTCTGTGTAGTAAGTTGTTGATATTCAACAACTCCGCGTAAAAAATAATCACAGAAATCTAAACATTTATCGATCCATCCATAAGGTAGATCGGCGGCTACTCCTCCGATGCGAAAGTAATTATGCATCATTCGCATACCTGTAGCAGCTTCAAATAGATCATATATTAATTCTCTCTCTAAAAATATAGAAAATAGGAGTCTGTGCGCCGAGATCCGCCATAAAAGGTCCAAGCCATAGCAAGTGAGAAGCTATCCGGCTTAATTCTAACATAATTACCCTAATATAGCTGGCTCTTTGTGGTATTTTAATATTCTCCAAGAATTCTGGTGCATTTACTGTTATTGCTTCTATAAACATAGTAGCTAAATAATCCCACCTTGGTACATAAGGTAAGTATTTTATAATAGTTCAGTTTTCCGCAATTTTTTTCCATTCCTCTGTGTAAATAGCCTAATATGGGTTCACAATCAATAACATCCTCACCATCGAGAGTAACGATCAGTCGAAGAACACCATGCATTGATGGGTGTTGAGGGCCCATATCGACTATCATGAGATCTTTTCTTGTAAGCGGTAGACTCATATCCTTTCTTCCTTAATTCATTATTCCATGAAAATGGATTATTCCATGAATTCCTCAAAGCGAGGCTTGTCAAAATGAAAAATCTAAGACTACTAAAAAAACTAATAAAACAAGGAAAAAATTTGAACAATTAAATTACTACTCCCGAATATTCAACTAACTGATTAATTTCTTATAACATACTCTATTTTTCTTTGCCAAATAAGCCAACAAACGTCGACGCTTTCCCAAAAGTCTTCATAGACCTCTTTCTGATGAAAAATCTTTTTTGTATAATTCCAAATGTGAAGCAAGTCTCCGTATCTTATTGGTGAAACAGAATACTTGAAATTCAACAGAACCCCTGTTTTCTTCTTTAACCATAAATCCAAAAAAAATCTATGTCCCTTCTTTTTCATGTATTTTTATGATCAGGAAAAATACAAAATTATGTTAGTTATTTTGAAGTTATTCTAATCTCGTACACACACAAATTTGCAATTATTTATCTACTACTGGAATTTGGATTTATTTTATCGATGCAAATTGGATTTGGATAGAAGGGTACATTCTTTCTAATATTTTAGATAGAAGAAATGTTTCTTCTATCTAAATATTAAAAAGAATTTTGCTGATTTATTTATTGCTATATGCAATTTATGGAATAGATACACCATTTAATTGATATCATTTAGCAAAATGAAACACAACACATGCATCCATCTTTTGGCTCGAGAATTTCACGGGATAGAGATATGCT